>NC_133864.1:15039892-15077337 GCF_044706935.1 Curcuma longa
TTGAGAATCTGCAAAAATCATGACTCACACTGACATAATATCCACTGGTACTATACGCAAAGAAGAGTAAACATGAAATTATTGACTACATCTTCAATGCTTGTTGTAACTGAGCAAATGCTGAAGGATGAATGCGGCTAATAGCGGCATTGAAAGATGCATCTCCATGAAAAGCTGCACATGCTTTTAAATTTTCATTAAGAATATTCTCCAAGGAAAATTGTCTGATTGGATCTGAATCTTTAATCTGAACATAGAACAAAATAAAATATAATCAACATGCCGCTACAAGTTCCTTGTCACAAAAGTTAATATAGAACAATCAACAATAATAGACCAGCTCAAACTGCAAGAAATCAAGATCTTACTTGTCGCATCCTTAAGTCTTTGCTTGAAACACCAGCATATCCAATGCCGTCACTGTTTAGTGCAAGAGAGCTTGTGGTATCACCCCTGCCAGGAAAGAAGTCAGTAAAAAGAAGAAACCAAGGAAAGTTGTAAAAAACAATTATCAAAGATGCAATACCCTGAGTCATCTTCACTTGTAGTTGTCTCATCACTACCTCCTAGGATAACACCAGTACAAGCACTGCAGGTCAAGTCAACTAGTCATATGGAGGAACAGAAACCATTACAGCTAGTCAAATTGGTATGTGAAGTACCTTAGAATATCATCGAGTATATCAATGACTTGTGGCATTCTCAAAGTCAACATGATACAAAGAGCTAAAGCATAGATCTTTCTTTGTATGACAGTAGCACTGTCTATCTGTTATAAAGACAAGCATGCATGCCACTGAATCAGCATTTATACAGGTAATGTAGCAAATAAATATGTGGATGAATAGTGCAATAACTGCAATTGTAGGTCAATACAAAATTCAAAGTCTATAATAGACAACAGTAAAAAGTCTGAATGAAGGATGGAAGGTTTCACAAAATCAAAGAGTAGTTCATTTTCAAGACTCTGGATATTGGACCAAACTAGGACACACGCATGGATGCATCTATGTTCATTCATGAATGTTTTATTTCCAAAGTTCAGGAATCAGACCAAGTAGAGGAAGACGTATTGATACTTCCTCAGCCATTTCATGAATGTGTTTACAAAGTGTTCATGGTTCATCGGTTGAACCACTGCATCATAGTCCGTTGCTTTTGTAAACAAGTGATATTTCCTTTTCTCCATTACTAGTCATTTCTAGGAGAGTTAGAAACACAACCTTTTCTTAGTGCTCTGAAGTTGTCTATGCACATATAAAACCTTGAGCATAAAATGATCAATAATCATCATTTAGTACACAAGAGAGAAAAAGTCATCCACAATAGAGAAGTTTTGCAACTGTTGTCAGTTTTATAATCACTTATCAACCACTATGCAAAATTCAGATGTGATATAACAGATGTTCCAAGTGCATAAAGGAAAAATAGCAAGTACTTTGATAGTAACAGATCATCAAGAACTAAGGACATGTGAAACCTTGAATGATAACAGTATGTAACAATGCAATCAAACAAATAAATTTTTAGCTGCAAGGAAAATTAATAATCAACAAATTTGCAAAGGTAAAGGTTAGTTTCAGTTACAAACCTTATCAACCCATATATCAGCTAAAGCAAGAAGTATATTCTGGTTAACTGAAAATCCTGACTGTTGAAGAGCCACAGCAAGACCCGGTTCAGATACTAATTGGGCAAAATAGTTAGTATTCATCACCAAGACCCTTGCAAGAATGGCTGCAGAAGAAGTAACAACTGTAGTTGTGGATGGATGATCACCATCTTGTTGGCTCAAACATTTAAGGATGAGTTTCTAGAAAAAATCATTGAATATGATAAACATCTAAAAATGGAAAAGTGTAACAAAAAGCATGATTCAACAATTCAATGTCTGAAGTACCTGGAGAACTCCAGCAATCAACGGAGGAGCCTCAATAGGAAAGCACTACAGGCCAAATGAAGTGATTAACTAATATATCTCCAACATTATTTGAACATATTTAGTCAATGTGAAATAGGGAATGGATTAGCTGGGTTCTAAAAAAATACAGTATGCTTATAATAAAACACAGATTGCACATATATTACAAACAGAGTTGTAATCTCTATATGAGATGCAAGTTCAGGATTAAACTAGAATAGCATTAAAAAAAACACCTACAGAGACAGTCATTCAACTTCTTAAAATGACTTCTGAAGCCATAAATATTCTACCTAAGCATCAGACTACAAGAATTAATTCAAACAGTACGCATCAACGGAAACAAATGGGAAAAGAAGATGAAGCCAAAAGATAATGAGTTTTGCATCCTCAACAGATGGACAAATTCATAAGAAAACCAAAATAAATAAAGCGGTTTATGTATCAAAAAGTTCAGACTGTGGTACAATCGTAATACAATTCACTACCAGAACAATCTAAAAACTGAAATTCAATAGAGGATCAACAATACTTTATCGGCACAAAATGAATATACAAATGAAATTATACAGACTTAATGCAAGAATACCTGAACCAGGAGATCAATGGCTGGAAGAATTAAAAGCATCCCTTTCTCCTTGACATTTCCAACAAGGTCGTCAAGTATTTTAGCTAGGCTTGAAACATGCCGATTTAGAAACTCTATGCCACCAAATATTATGTAGTTCTCAATTATACTAGTAGCCACCTGCGATTGAATGATATAAAATAAGATTAATCATAATATCATATCAAACACAATCATCAAATGTTGATCTCACTCCAAGCAAACGTGGGAGAAGGATGTGTAAGGCCCCGACCAACATTAATCTAGTCAATGGAAGACAACAACAATGTAGCATATATCTTTAAACGCTTAAAATAGATCAGTAGTTCATAACATGACCAGCCCTTAAGACAATATTGCATTTTTGTCTTAACAGAGAAATTCCAGTTAAGATTCATTATATAGCTCCATGTTCACCTACTCTGTGGGTTTGTGACCTGTTATTCAAGCTTGCACTGTAATATAATAAACTAAAAAAAAAATTCTTTGAAGAAAACAATAAATGCAATGAATAAACAATCTAGACAAAAGATGAAAATTTACAGAACCACAGAATGCAAGATCCTGGGTGGGTAGTATCTAGATATTAATATAATTGAAAAAAATATCAAAAGGCATCAAACTAAGTGAATATGGAAATTCATAACTAAGAAAATCAGTATTCCCATTAGCATTTGCATTGTTAACTGATTGGTGAAGTTACCTGCAAATAGTCATAGCTTCTTTCAAGTATAACCACCAGATATGGGAAGAAATCGAACAACTGAGGCACCATGGATGGAGCATTGGAAAGGGTTGCTTCCCAGAGCTGCAATGTCCAATAGAACAAAAATAAACAATCTATATATTCAAACCCCGATGACAGGAAGTAGTGCCACCTTTATCAAAGCTCCAGAAACAAGAGGTTTAACTTACCAGAATACTATCCTCTAGAAGATTGAGAGAATCAGGATTATCAATATTGATTCCACTCTTCAGAATAGGTAGAAGCAAGTTCGAACAAATTGATGATTGATAACCAAGCGAGCTGACAAAATTTCGCAATGCTACTAGCAGCTGAATCTGTAGTAAACTTTCACCAGTTGATTCCTCCCATATCTGTTGATACCTTAACTAGTATCATTCAACTTGAAGGAATAAAAAGGGACTTACCCACAGCTAATTTCACTATATATATTAAAAAGTATTTGAGCGAATTAACAATTGGCAATATAAATCTTTGGATTAGTATGACATTCAAGTTTAGCTTATATCAGTTTGTCTGTTGAAGGTTAAATGTCATAGTTTAATCGAAGATGCAGATTCTCACAATTCTGTAACTGAATATGAAATAATTTTCAATAGTTGAGATGAAGGGAATTTGCTAAATTTGAGACCTAAATCAGGACATTAGAAACACCAAGGAATATACCAGACAAAAGCTAAACTGTAGAAAGATTTCCAGCATTCTTGATCATAAGCCAAGACAAAATCCTAAACCCTAAACCACCACATTTATATTTACTAACTTAACCCACCAATCACCAAGAGATTGAATTCCAGTAGTTTGACAAGATTAAAAGAAAATATTAAGCAACTGTTTGACATAGCGATGCCAAACAACCTAAGATTCATGATTTGGTTTAATCTCATTTTCCCTCTCATCATGCTGGGAACAAAAAACTTTATGGAGGAGATAATGTAAATGATTGATAGGATAAAGAGGATAATATAGAGTTATACCTTGCAGAAAAAATCAGACAATTGACTTGCATATGGCAAAACCTTATCTCCAACATGATCAATTAGTACAGAGATCAAATTCAACACTTGTACCTAAAAGATGTTCACAAGATGGTGTAAAGAATCTCATAACAGAGGGAGAAAACAAAATAAACGTGGATCTGCAAAATTGTAAAGCACAAAGTTGCATGACAAAAAATAAACTAATTAAGTTCAAAGCCTAAAGATACTCTTACATATAATGCATGAGCCTCCGAATACCAATAAAAATGGTGTTAGAATAGGAATTTGATGTCCATCCTAAGACTGAAGGGATACATACACATTGGGTTACAAACAGATTACATCTAGTTAATTTACCAAAAGCAAAGAAATGAAGTTATTAAATGAGGAAATCTTTAGGGTTCTTACCAGTGCCCTCTACCAGAATAAATATTACCCCTATTGTCATTTACATTTATATTCACAACATTTGTATCTTTACAATTAGGTCCAAAACACTCTCACTAAAGTTGAACTATTATGAAACTCCATTGTCCTAATGTGGACCTCCTATCTATGGAAGAGCCCATATGCATTGTATAGACCAAAATATGTAGATGACCACGGTTAGGTCTAGCAGACCCTTTTCTAGATTCCTTAGAGTTGCTTCTTAATGGTCATGTCATAGAACCCCAAAGAATTGACTAATCATGCCTACAACAAATAAGATCTAATGGTCATGTCATAGAACCCCAAAGAATTGACTAATCATGCCTACAACAAATAAGATCTAATGGTCATGTCATAGAACCCCAAAGAATTGACTAATCCTGCAACAAATAAGATCTGATAATAGTGAAATAATTCGATTTTCTAACTAATCTCTTATACTTCCCTATATCATATAATAGCTTCCCTTGTACCAGAGTCAATTTAACACTAAGAAAACACATAATTTTGGGCATACTCAGGAGTAAAGCATGATCAACCAACATAAACAACATAAACATGCATTCATCGCTGTAAAAGTTGGTAGAAATATCTAGTGCAAACACTTTCTTGGAAAAAAAAAGGCTAAAAGGCAATTTTAAACCGTTGGAACTGCACGGGCAAAATAGAAGAATTAAAGTTACGAAATAATCAAACCCTTTTGCAAATGTTCTAACTGGCAAACTCTATGAAAAAGGCCTAGAAACTGACAGATAAACCTTTGAGTCAAACTCTTCAACTTCTTCCATCAACTTAAAACAAGAACTCCAGCATGTTGGTAGATGCTCAGAAAAATCATGTTCAGAAAAGTTTGTGTCCTGAACAAGATAGCATAAAGAACGACAGGCAGCAAGCTGAAAATAAATGGAGCAATAAAAGTTCATTAGATAGTAAAGCCTATGAACAAAATAAAAAGTTGACAGTAATGCACATAACATAATGGTTATTTAGATATTAGGGTATAAAATGAGAAGTAATAATTGAACTGGTAGGTTCTTCAGAGAGAATTATACTTTAACGGCTATGTCATTGTCCTGAAGCAATCTGATTAAAGCGTGATAGACCAGCTTCCTGGTGTCACCTTTAATCTGTCACAAAGTAATAATCATAAGAGAATGAACAAGCAGATTTACAAAGAAAGTGTTAATCTATAACAAGCATAAAAAGACATGACCAAAGCAAAGCATTTTCACATATATAGACCTTATAACTAAAAGAAGAATAAATAGGAGCAGCACTTTTTATCCATGACAATGCAATATAGCATAGCCAAGATGACAAGTAACACACAGTTCATCAACATTTGATGGGACCAATTCATATTTAATGTAATCTATTTATACTTGCACCAGATCATCAGTTGGTCACATTAGGCGATCCTTAGATGTATGGATCATATTTTATTTGGTTGAAGGCATGGAGTATGCAAGCTTTTTACAATAAGGACAAGTAAAATCCTTTCTCTTTTATTATTATTATAGTTTATTGATTGTCTATTGCAAGGTTTAAAATATCGAGCCGTGCCGGAGTTTCGGTCCCAGACCGGAACGATACAGTTTCGGTACCGTATCGTACCGTGCCGGTATAGTTTCGGTATTTTTAAAATATAAAATATATTAATTAAAATTAAAAATTTAATATAAATATTTAAAAATAAAAAATAAATTTTTTGATAATTTTATAGGATTTAATAAAGTCTATTTAAATTACCCCACATTATAATTTTGAACTATAGCTAGGAATTGATTATCAAAATCCAATTACTACCTAAGTTAAAAAAAAAAAACAAAAGATCGCGACGCGCGGGCGGCTGCGCGGAGTGTCGCGGGGCTCCGTCGGCGTCGCGGGCCCCGGGCGGCGCCTCCGGCGGCGTCGCCGGCCCTGGGCGGAGCCTCCGGCGGCGTCGCCGGCCCCAACTTTTCCCCGATCTCGGCACGCGCGGGCGAGATCGCGAGATCGCGACCCCGCCGCCGCGCCGGAGGTGTCGCGCGACCCCTCCGGCGAGGCCGACGGGGTCGCGCGACCCCTCCGGCGAGGCCGCCGGAGTCGCGCGACTCTGGCAGCTGGGATGGCGGGTGCCGGGCCGTGCCGGTGCCGGTCGGCGGGCGGAACAAAAAATTTCGCCCGTTTCGACCGGCTCGGCACGAGATTTTAAACCCTGGTCTATTGTTCTATTCTTCCAGAATAGCTAAGCGAGATTATGTTACCTACACCCCAAGGCCACGACAAACACTGGTTAACTATTGTGTTCTCTCAATCTCAATTTATCCTTCTTATTTCCCATACACCTGTGTTTCAGACCGTGTTCATAACACTTATTAAGCAAAATACAGTGATAGATAAATCATAATCTTTAAACATCACTTGTGTAGAGGCAAAGAGCACTTTGGATGGTGTAAAATATGAGTTTAAACAAAATACAACCAGTAGGGCATTTTAATTTAGAATGCAAGAAAAACTAATGGCGATTGAGGATCTCACATATCACAACCATACAATTGGAACAGACTCCTATGTCACATTATACTAAGTCTAGTCCTATATTGCAGTCATACCCAAATAGTTGGGACTAACATGGCTTGATGACCATAATAATTCTTGGAAAAATCAAGCCAGCATATGCCAAATTCGATCACCTATATACATAAATTGAACACAAACCCAGTATTTGTTGACCATATCTAGTTAAGTAAAAAAAAAACCTTGCTTCCAGTAACTTAAGTGCTAAGTAAACTAACAGATTAAATCATGTTAATAATCAGACCATAAACCATGCCAAGTAATTGTGTAAATATCACACCAAACATTAACAATACTCCTAGCATGCAATAATAAGACACTACTTCAGGTTAATGTCCTCAAACTATTAATAGGAAACACAAAAAGGAATGAAAATTTTTTACAACCTCAGAAGCCCACTGCCCAAGAATAAATGCAATTTTTCGATGAATAATGCACATGTTTGGATGCTTGTTGGAAAGTTCAATACTCAAAGATCCTTGAAACCTGTACATAGAGATTAAATAATAAATATAAAGTAGAAATAAAAACATTGACAGTTTTGAAAATCTTAAGAGAATAATAAATCATTGTATAGATGTAACAAATAATAATAATAACAAAATTGGAAAAGCAGCAATAGCATCAACTTATATTTGGTCAATCTTGCTCACTTATGGCTTCATGAAGAAGTTAAAAAAAATAAAGGAGAAAATTCAATGTCTCAAGGAATTTATAGATGAGATCATCAGAAGGCATTAAACTGACATCAAAAGTAGAGAAATGAATGAATTGAAGCGAGAAAATTGCTAGATGGTTTGGACATCACTGTCCTATTTATTAAGGTAGATTAATAAGAGGCAAGAGGAGAAGATTGACTTGAAGATCTCATCCTCAATGAGTAGAATGAACAGAAGAATGCAGCCAAAAGAGACCTTGTAAACATGGAGATATATTCTGCATTGCTTAGCTAACTGGTCAAAAGCTAAAACAAAATGAATTGTGTATCAGATATCATTACCAGTCACTGAAGTTGAGGAAATTAGAGAGTTCATAGTAAACATGCCCGGCAGCAGTATATGCAGCATCTTTTAGAAGCATTGCATGAGAAATTTCAATTTCTAAAGGTGGGGAACCACTCATTGCCTCGTTCAGAATGGAAACAACTACAGGTGACAGGAGCTGAGAATACAGATCAAATTATAACATGCATCATGGAAAAGATATTAATTATAAAACTATCAAAAATTAAAAGGATAAGAAAAAAACTAACATCTTTATAGTTCTCGAATAATACAATATACAATGCTTCAGCACAAGGCCTGAGTCTTTCTGTCCATTGGACCATGTCTTGATCATGGTGAAAATTTTCTGGATTTTGATGCCATTCATCCATATCCTTTGCTGAGAAAATGAAGTACCTAGCAAAAGAACAAGTAAATAAAGGAAAGAAGTACCATGAAAGCAAAGAATAAAAGTTGTGTTTAGATCTTTTACTAAGAAACCATGCTAGAAATTCCAATTTTGATCAGACATCAGCATATCGTAATTTGAGAAATGTGACAATTGATTAAATTGTAATACTCTATTGTTCTTCACAAGATGAAGCTTCAAAATTCATATCAGACATATGTTATATGTGTGCTTTCTTTTTTTTATTTACTAATAATCCAACAAGTAATGGGTTCAAAATTCAGCTGTCATACAACGTAGTGCAACCTACTAGAAAATTTACTTTTGAGTTTCCCTTTAATCATTCAGTTCCATTTCATGGGTCTTTGCTAACTCTGCTATCTAGCAAATCTATAAAACAAGCATCAATAGATTATAAAATGACTATTGATCCAATCATTTTGCAAAACAAGAGGCAGAAGTTTATCTATGGCATAGAAACATGATTCAAATAAATTTGTAAAGTAATTTAATTCATAAAAATTGTATGATAGAAAGCAGCACAGTAGAGTACCTTCTTATCAATACATTACACAGTAGAATCACTCGATCACTTGGCAAAATAGTTTTAATCATTTCAGAAACAGCTGTGGATATACTTTTCTTCCTTTGCTCCAAACTCAAAGAAGCCGCACTTTCATTGATTACACGTCCAGTGACGCTTGGTTTGTATTCTTTGCACTCCAGTATAGATTTTACCAGAACCATGCATTGAATAAGAAACTGCTCAAAAGATACAATTGTAGCATCTGGATTTGTTATCATGTTCAAGCTAAAATCAATTATGGCTGGAAGAACAGTCTGATCACCAAATGAATATGGATGCCTGGCTTGCAAGACAACCAAGGTTTTCACTAACTTGGTACACGATCTTTTAGTGAAATCACATAATTGGGCTTGTCTTTCTCGGAAAGCAGGATCTGAGATAATTTTCATGATAAGAATAAAACGAAAATATCTTACATTTTCTAAATATTTTGGTTGAATCAATCAACTATTCTCAATGCTCAAGAAAATTCTAAAGAAAAGACTTGTCTGTCAATAAAAGTAGTTCAAAATAGTGATCATATTCGCCTAAAAAAACATGACAGCATGATCTAACATTTTGATCTAAGTAAGAAACTCCTCATTTTGCTAAATCTCGACATAAAAATCCTTGAAAAAAACAGCTTGACCTATCATTTATTTTTAAATGCGTAGAACCATAAAATGTTAGCCTTCCACATGTTCACATAGAAATCTAAGATTACCATCTCTATAGGAGGGAATCAAAAAGTCAATCGTTCCCATGCAATCCAATATATGCCTTATTTTAAAGAAGATTGAACGATTTGTTAATATGACAATGCCATCTTGCATGGCTGGGCATCCCTTTATTGTTCCATGAATCGTATATATATCCTTAGATTTGAATACAAATCTATTATCCTTGTGACTTTTGGGTTCTACAAACTTTTTAGGAGGTAAAACTAAATATCTTCACCCTGGAATGGGCTGAAGATGGCGACGAAAAAACTACTTGAATTTTAAGAGAAGTTTAGTTGAAAAAATATTAGAGCAATATGAAATTTCACAAGTTTCTATACTATGTGAATAGAGATATGCTCAGAAATAATTAAAAATTAAGTAGAGAATGATGAGGACATGAACAAAACCCAGACCAATGAGCATAAAAGGTACAAGGTACTAAATTTAGTTATTTCAACTGCAAAGCCAAAAGTTGCTACAATTAGAAACAACATAATGAATGGTCCAACATAAATATTAAGAAATCTGTAATAGACATAATCAGTGTGAGAAGCATCTTACAATAGGGAAGAAAAGATTGAATGGCAGACAAGAGAACAGGACAAACTTCCTTGACCAGCAGAACCTCCTGAAATTTGAGCACATACCAATTGATTTCCTGTTATATAAGAGTGAAAAAATAATGATGCGAGATTTTCACCTGTGCAGATGTTGTATCACTAGGATACCCAGATATAATCAGTTGCCTGATGATCTTCAGACACAACAACCATCTTTCACAAATGATGATCAAATCATGTCCATGTTCCACCAATGAGTTTGTGATAACAGATTGAGAAATAGTAGAAAAAGTTTGAAGTATAGTTTGTACATCATTCTTCCAAAGGTTCCAAGTAAATTCAAACAAATGTGAGGCAATCTGTAGATCAATAAAATACAAATTTTGTTTTCAGAAAACCAAACAATTTCCACCACTCATTGCTATACATCATCATCATCGTCAACCAGGTCTATACCAAGTATTTAGGGTCAGCTAAATCTTATCCCTCCATTAAATTCTATGCAAGGCTATATCACTAATGATTTATTATAATTCATTATCATCATGAAAGTGAGGTGTGTAAAACCAAAAAAAAAACATGGAAATAGTCCAATTGCAAGCTTAGAATAGTCAAAAAAAAATACCTTGTATCAAAAAACATTAAAAACACAAGCAGTCAATGATGTCAAGAATGTTATCATAATTAGGAAGTTGGAACTTGATCCTGATGGATTTATTCATTCAAACAAACTAAAAACATCATAGTTATTCCAGCTAAATAAGCAGGTTATTTTAAGATTATGCTTCAGACAATAATGGCAATAGCACTTCAAATCTTTAAACTAAAAACTGCCTTCAGTATGGATCTTCAGAGCTGAATTTGGAAACACATAAAGGCAAACAAGCTAAAAGCTCATTGGACCGCACTGAAGTAGATTCAATTGAACTTCCCATAATGATATAAGATGCATGATGATGCAGTAAATTGCTAAGGCAACCAATTAAGTCAGCTACAGGTTACAGGAAAATTAGTACACTGCATGAGATATGAATTGTTCTCTAAAATTGGACTCCCTCACTACTCTTTTCATACCCCATGTAGAATACCCACATTTGGAAACCAACACCCCAAGTGGACACTTGATATATTTCATACCAACGTCAGATACCCTTTTCATACCCATGTCAAATGCCCAGTGTGAGTTGGAGAAATCTCTTAAGTCACTGAAAACAATATACCAACTGTTGTGAACTCATCTTTGTGTCAAACTGATGAAGCTAGGAGATACTCCTAATCATCTTGTATGTAGGACGGTGATGGAGTCAAAAAAGCAAGGTGTTGTTGAGCAAGAGAACAGTGAAGCAATTGAAGAGCTTGACATTCTTGGGTTGAGGGAAACCTTTGTTTGAAACATTGGTTTCTGATTGCGTCATCAAATGAGATCCAGATCAACAGAATAAACATTGGTTATACACTCCAGAATAGTAGAACAAGAAAACAAAGGATGAGAATGCAAAATGTCTCTTTCACAATGCAGGAGACAGAGAGTTTCTACAACATCAGGGATCAATTTCCTATGAGAGATGAAAAGGCACTCAGGTAAAGTTGCTGCCATGTGACCTAGAGGTCACGGGTTCAAATCCTGGAAACAGCCTCTTGCCAAAGGCAAGGTAAGGCTGCGTACAATGGATCCTTTCCCCGGACCCCGCATGGCGGGAGCTTCGTGCACCGGGCTGCCCTTTAGATGAAAAGGCACTCAGGGAAAGCTTTCCTGGGCAATGTTGCACTCCCCAGGGCAGAAACTTAGGATGAAAGGGAGTGACTATTGTAATATTTTCCAGTTTCACCCTATTTTGCCATTGCACAAATTGGGCGGAATCATTACTATTCACACCTTTTCACCTGATTTGCTTATGCTTCCACTCAATTTAGGACCAAAAACAATTAAATAAATAAATCCATTTAATTAATCACTTCTTAAATGTACTTATGCAATCAAATTTTAAAAAAAAAAACTTTTTCTTCCCTCTTTCTTTCCCTCAAAGGAATCATAAGCTAGGAAAACTTTGCCCATCCATTTCCTCCAACTTCTTTTCCCTAATTCCTTTCCCCATTTTTTCCCTTCCCTATAGGAAACTGACCAAAAAGGAGATGAGCACTGATATGTAAGGGAGAGATATTTTTGTGTTCCAGATGGTTCAACAATGATAATGGGCCATTAGATCAAAGGAAATAAGAGAAGACTGGCAATCTCATATTAGTCCCAATGCTCGTGCTAAAAGAAAATATGTAGAAAGAGATTTTAGCTTAGTTATTGGAAAATTGCAGAAGTACAAACCATGAACACTGCCAATTGCATATTTATCTTCCACTACTTAAAAAACTTATACACACTTATTGAACAGAACAGGTAAAATTAACAGCTGTACAACATATTGGACACCAGGCAAAACCAACATATCAAGAAAAATGCTTATAAGAATTTCACTGAAGAATGTATCACACCCAACATAGAAAATATATACTCATTTCAAAAATAATATGAAAGAAGCATGCCTCATAAAATGTCTTCTGGTCTGAGTTGAGACGTTTTGTCGATAGTTCTTTTAAAGTGCGAAATAAAACCATGAAGACTCTATGTGAAGTTAGGGTATCAGACGATTGGAGTTGTTGGCCCAAAATGGAAAAGAGCTCTGGCCTAAAAGCAATTAGGCAAATATCATTGAAATATATATGATTCTAAACTAACATAATATACCAGAGATAATATGATAATTTGTATATCGAAGACAAATACAGATGGGAAACAAGTAGTTGAAGTAAATTCATTGAATATCATGTTATTGAGCAGCACAACCAAATCAATGCATGTGTTGCTCATGCAGAAATTGAAAATCCAACTGGAATCAAGAGTTAATATGAGACAACATGTTTGCATAGACCAATTCAATGCTTCAGTCTGCATAGGAGTTGAATGATTTCTGGTTTAGTTGTAATGTTATCTCACTTTTTGAGCCCTACTCTGTTTGGATTTCTAATTAGGTGCTGACCTTACTTTCTTCAGGTCTCTAATTAGATTTGGGTTGTTAAGTCTATGTAAGCAGCTTTTGAGAAGTTAAGGCCTTGTGACTAGCAACCTATCTTTAATTAACAAATATTGAATCTAGAAAAATCTGAATCTGGAAAGCGTTTGCATAAACTCTATTTGTGAGTCATGGTCTAGTTCACAATATTATGCTACCAGAATATGCATAACAATATGCGGTGGAGTTTCAGATCATTTGAACTTCTAAATTAACACAATTTGTGAATAAATTAGCACTCAATCCATAATATTAGGAGTTAAAGGAAGTACAGTATGATAATAGGTATATGCAAGATTCATTAGTTATTCTCAAACATTTTGGCAATGATAGAAAGTGATTTATAGAGAAGAGGAAAAACCACATGACCATATATCAATATCTGATAGAGCAATATAAACAGCACCATTTACATTATGCAAATCAAGAAGGAAATAGCTGGACTTGCTAATCCAACTAGAATGACATCTTAACAGGTCAAAAACTAGTTGGATCAATTCTGAACTAGTGTGATTGAGAAAATTACTAGCAAATTTATTTTATTACAGATTTTTAACTTCAGCAATGTTAATAAATAAAGTGCAGTATTTAAATATCATGAAGCAAAATGTTAAACCCACCAAGCCAGTCCCAAGCTTGGATGAAAAGGGGTGAGGGTTGCGCGTTAGGTTGTCAGCCAGTGTGGACTTTCAGGCAATGTTCAATGAAGCAAAATGTCCTATACGAGTGAGGTTAATGCTTTGCTACCACCAACCACCACTAATTAGAATTTTTATGAAATTTAATTTCGTCATCCACTAACAGTGCACGACTAGTACAGTTTTACAAAAAACAAAATGCATGTTTTTCCTTGACTCTTGTACCAATAGGAAAATATCACCTATGTTTCCAATGAATCAGAATGTCACATTAAGAGGTTAAGAGGACAACAGGAAAAGGATCCGACATTTGAAGATCAACAGCAATATTGTGGGTTATAATCAAATATGTACATTTTGTTGAAAGAATAGTAGTAGAAAAAGTTTATTCCTTTCGCATAGATTTATGTTATTGTATGGAAATACCCAATGTGCTCTTTTCAAAATGCTACCTAATCACAACACAAACTGTCAAGTGAATGTTTTTCCATTCCAAGATTTTCTAGCTCACCTACAGTGCAAGAAATAGTAACCAAGTAGAAATTTCAGAAAGAACATTTCAATAGAAAATGAATTTAAAGTGCAAGTATAGTCAGGCACAAAAAAGATAAAGCAATACCATTCTTTGGGGTAATCAATGCGTGCAATTTTTGCAACAAGAACAGCCAGCTGAATTGCTATCTGACCAATGACACCAACAACGTAGCAGATTTAGCACAGATTCAAACTTGAAATTTAAGACCAGATAATCCAGATTTCTCTATGTTGTGCAAGTACAATGTAAAATCAAGCCTTTCATCCCAAATAAAGCACATAAAACAAAACCTAGCCAAACATCACCTGGGTATTTTCTTCTCGCAAGTGTAAGAGCAACTTTGTTCGGATGTGATTCTTCTCATCATTGCTAATGCCACTGGAAAAGGCATTTTTAGATGTAAACAACAAAGAAATGAAGGTTGATAAGGCAAAATTTATGTTGCAGAATTTAAAAACATAAAGGCACTAGTGGAAGAGGCAGAGGGGCTCTTCAGATTGCAAAGCACAACAGAATTTTTGGGGCATTTGTTCAAGTATTGCAAGCTAATCAGTTGAAAAGTAATCAAAGAAAAGGTAGTCCAAAAAACAATAACAGTCAACCAAATTCATGTCACATAGCACAAACATAGAAAAGAACAGTTTTTCCAGTCTTGTTGTTCTGAATCCTCCCATTTCACCTAGGAAATGACTGATCGAACACACTTGATTCAGTTTATTTGGCTTCTAATCTTAGATAATATTACATGAAAGGATGTAGCCCACTTATCACATGGTCCTGTTCCAGTTATTGAAAGAGCCTTCAGGAAATGGAGTCCACCCACATGCCAAAATTTTGATGACAGATTTAAGATTAATAGCTCCAGTTTCACATGCAGAACCTACCCTCTCATCATTGAATGTCAAAAGGGTATGGAAGCCAATCGATATCAGTGAAAGCAGTTGATCTCACAATGTATGGTTGAAGTTCACTCTCTTTAAACAATGCTGAAGGTATATTCAAAAGTGAAGGATATAGGTAGGACGAATATGATTCTTGGCATAACTGCTGGAACAGCAGCTCATGCAAGTTAACCAGCAAACCTATGTTGATAAGTTCAATAAGTTCAACATGTTGGGAGCCAAGAAGATCAGAACATTACTAGCAAGTCATTAGAGCTCTCTGCTGACATGGCACTGAAGTTGACCTCAAAAGTTCAATACAAAACATATGTCTCATAGAATTGTGTCGAGAATATAATCTATGCCATGGCATGAGCCCGACATCTTTAAGTACATGCAGTTAGTAATGGTCAGTAGGTACATGGAAAACCCATGGAAACAACCTGAGAAAGCATCAAAATGGATTTTAAGATAACTATGAAGAAGTGCAGGAGTGTGTTGTAGTTTAACAGGTTCAAACTTTGTCAACTATGCTATGTGTCAGGACAAGTAGTAAAACGACACAATGTAGGAGGTTGAGCAAAACAAGGAGATCGAACATGGCCAAGATCAGCTAATGACTAGAGTCAACAAGTGGGGCAGCAACCCAGCCCATTGAATTGCCATAACTTAGATAGTGAACACTTAAGTTTCGTTTTCATCATGTGTGGTTTAGGCTTTATGGAGACACTGTTGTATGTTGTCTATAGATACATGTCGCTGCCCATAGTTATATGGGCTAAAAACATAACCAACAGAAACACACAAAAGTAGATAGTTCAGTGTAGAGTGAATCACCATTGTAGGATGGCTATTCATCATCATCCTCTGTTAGAATGGTTGTTGCACTGTCTTTTTCATTGTGATGCTTGAAGTGAAATCTTCATACCTTGCTTGTGGATTTTTTTTTTTTTTTTTGCTTCCTTACGATTTCAATGTATAGTGTTGCATTTGCATTATATTTGTTCTCACTTCAAAGTGTTTTTGTTTGATTTTTCATGCTAGGGACCAAATTGATTTCAGCATGATTATGAATGGTTTGAATTTACAACAAGCAGGTCCAGTGGAAACTTCCAATGGTTACACTAAGTATGTTAACAAGACAATTTCCTCCATGATATGAACAAGCATATAAAGAATGCTTAGAGGGCTTCATCAACAAAAACTGACACATCAGTCACGTCAATTATAATACTTCAAAAATGAGATATGCAGGCCACGCTAAAGACACCCGTGGGATAAGATAGTAACGCCAAGTGCATCTAGATAATGCAAGTAGACTCCCTATCTAGTGTGTAAATTCATACATATGTGTCCAAATAGCGTTGCATTTAGAACGATTTCTTCAAATGTCCTCCTAGTAACTAAATCCTCACTCTCTTGTTAAATTTAGTCGGCATAGGCAATGAACTATCTAACAACCTGAATCATTTCTTAGTGACAAGTGAAATAGGAGTTGTTAGAACAAAAAAAAACAGTAAAAGGAAAAAAAAACAACAATAACGAGTGAGTTGAAGTGCTTACGGGGTATCACGGCGGTGTCTCCAGTAGCGACTGATGCTATTCTTAAAATACACAGAGGCAAGGAGACGAGCATCATCCCGGCAACCTGAATCCCTCGCGGCAATGATCTCCTGCGTCAACCGTTTCCCGCATTAAAACGATAGGTTCAAGAAATATAGAGATCCTAAGGTTGCGATCCAAGGCGGCTTAAAATTACGAGAAGACAGGAGCAAAATCCGGGGCGGTTCTCGCACTGAGCTAGGGCCGATTCCGCCTGCTTGCGGGTGGACTCGTCAATGCTCAAGGCATTGGAGAGGAACGAGTACACAGTGTGGAGGTCGGCTGCCGAGAGCGACATTTCCTCGCCGGAAGCCGAGCGATCCTTGCACGGAACCTGGAAATGGCAATCGAGTGAGGCTGATTTCGGTGGAGATCGGTGGACGTCGATGCAAGAGAAGCGGGCAGCCGATTCGAGAGAAGGACGCGGAAGGGTTTTCGCCGGCGAGAGGCGAGAGACGAGTGGCGAGCAGCGAAGACGAACCGAGGAAAGAAGAGAAGAGGGCAGATAGAAACGTCGTTCTTTTTAATTTCCCTTTTTAACCATTACTGCGATATTTAATTAAAGTCCTTCCTTTTTTCTCTTATATTTTCGTGGGGAATTGTTTACATTTTTCTGTATTTTTATTAGTTATTATGTCTTTCAAAAATGTCCATGTAAGTTTTAAATTTTCTTATTTTTAGCCTTAGAAAGTCCTTTCAGGACATATATTCAAAAGTAAAAGGACTTTCGTTATGATTATTATTTTCATTAAAAAAGATAACTCATTTTTTTAAAAAATAAAATGATACGCATAATAATATTTTATTGATTTAATATATTATTTTAATTTAGTTAAAATCAGTTCGCACTGCGGTTACGATAGTGTTAAAATGATTTTGATTCAATTTGATCGATTTTAATTAGTTTAGTAAAAAATTATTTGAATATAATAGTATTTTATATATAATATTTTTAAATTAAATTGGATTGAAAATTTTATTCGATTGATTTACTTTAAAATATTAACAGTTATAATTATAACAATTACAGCGATAAGAGTATTATCTTAAATTTTTTTAGGGAAAATGATAATAATGAATATCTTTTTAATTTTTGTGATGATACATAATTATGAAGTAAAGATATTTCTTCCAAAGATTTATTAAAATCGAGTTGCTAAGAATACCCATTTTAATTTGAACGTTAATATTTATCATATATTGGGGAAATATAGAATTCTTATGTGACGTATTCGGTTTATTCATATTTATTCCTATTTTTTAAATTTATTTTATAAAATTTGTTCATTAATTACATTCCACCCATTCATATTTATTATAAATATTAATGAAATATAGTAAAAAGTAGAATTTGTCATTCTAACAATCCCATAATTATTTATTAAAAGATAAATTAGACAGGTACAATTGGCCACTAAAGAGAAGACATTGTCTCGACTTCATCAAGGTTTCGACTTCATTAACATTCGACCCTTCCCTACTGTATTATATTTGTTAGTAATAACCACTCAATCAAATCCTAAGAATAATATTATAATACTCTTCTTCAGTAGAAAGATGAAATCTATCATCCTAATAGTCCCACACAATCAGTCATATAACCATCTGTAAAGAGGTAAATTAAAAAGTTACAAAGTCATGATGAAAGAAAATATTACTTCAATTTTATTGAGATTCGATTTTTATTTACTTCAATAATTTACTTCGTCGTAATTCACTGAATTATATCTTAAAAATAATATTATAATACTCTAATTTACGATCATCTCGTAGGTCGTACAATTTGATGGGCGCCTGAACATTGCAGAAGATGATGTTTCAGCTCGTCGAGCAAAGTGGGCATCAAAACATTGAGGCGGTCTCAACTGTCAAATATTTCCCTGCCGAAAACTTCTACGAGTTTATTTTTCTTTCATTTCACATGATATTGATATATACAAGGTAGCGCAGTCGATGAGTCAAGACCAGTCTTCTCCAGTTTTATTTGAGCGTTTGTTCATGATCACGACACACAAGCAAGCGCTTTGACAGAATATACACATACACACTGACTCGAGCACATCAGGAAAGGAAGGAAAGAAAGGGTACACAACTGCGAACGAGCTAGAAAGTGAAGCCGAAGGCGACCACCGGCGGCAACGAACGACACACAGCGTGAAAATGTTGGGCGGAGCACAGACTACGTTGGCGGCTGCATGCAGAAGAAGGTGCAGAAACACTCATCATCTTCCGTGCACCTCGCGCTCCCCTGTGGCTCCTCCCTGGAGCACTCGTGGCTGCACGCCTGCGCCATGCACTTCCCCATCCGAATCGTCTTCCGGCACGTGTGCTCTGGAAGCCTGGTCGATCGGGAGCGGTGCGCCATGACCTCAGCCGCCTCGGCTGGGCTCCGGTTATTAGTATTCTCAATTGACTGATTGCTCTTACGAATTGAGGTGCCTGAAGGGAGGAGCAGGAGAACGAGAAGGAAGACAGAGAAAAGCTTCATTCGGAGGAATTGGACGTGGAGCAAGGCGAACAGAGGATGCCCTTTGTGATTAGTTTATGTCATCTCGTAGATTGATTACCTTTTGGCAAAGCACTTGTTCTTATCTTCGTCCGACTGCTCTATTATTTAATTGCGAATTCCTCACTTTTCAACTTCCAATTTATTTACATTTTAGTAATTAAACATAACGAGTACGAAAGAACGAAGGCAAATAAACCTTAATTTGAGAAATTATATACCGTGACCAAAACATCATTGCATTGTCCGATACACTTGCAAGTGAATGATAAAATAGATAGTGGCAATAATACAACAATAAGCAAGTTTAATGTTCCATCAATTCTGGACCATAAATAACAAATAATAGGACGGCCACAAAATCATGCCATGAAAAAAAAAAGGATTGATATGATTGTGCCAAATGCCTCAAATCGATCAACCACTCTCTTCCGCTTCAATCGTTGCAGATGCAGGATCCAGCACAGGAAAATGACGCGGAAGTGTAAGGAGAGGCTCACTATTGCGATGACCGTGATATGCTTGACCCAGTGCGTAACCTAATGCTGTAGCGACTGGAACAGCAACAGCATTACCCACTTGAATGTATCTGAAACAAGAAACAAACTGAGTTAAGAGTTCGACTTAAAACAATCGGACATTTGGCTGATGATATTATTGTGTTGTATTTAAGAATCCTAATTTAGGTAAGTAGCAGCAAGCTGAGTTTTAATCTCTAGCCTCTGCTTCTCATTTTATACCTTCTTTACCAACCACCAAGCACTAATGCAATATTAAAGCAATAAAAGCAATCTTAGTATTTAAAGATCTTATGAAAACAAGTATGAGAATATAAACGTTGAAAGGTGAAATTTCAACCTCTTCATTTCTCCCTCTTATAACAGATGTCACCATCATCCAATCAAACAGGGAATAACATTACACATTCAGAAAAAAAATATAGAAATGTATAAAAATTAAACAAATCTTTATTTTATGGTATTTCTACTTCAAAAGAGAGGGAAGGAATTAAACATTAAAAAAGTTTTAAAATATATAAAAGTTAAAAGCAAATATCTTTATTTTATGGTCTTCAATAGAGTCAACGTAGAGGAAAGGAAAGAAGAAAAACAATCATTTCCCACGTCTACTTCAGTAGAGGAATTAAAAAAGTAAGAAACAATGGAACTAAATATTTATAACCCATATTTAATTCCGTCCAAATATACACAGAAAAGGTATAAAATAATGGGAAATTATCAAAAAGGCTAATTTTAAAACTATCTTGGATGAAAAAATCAAAGGGTTAAAAAGTTGAAATTAATTTACAAAAACCAGGTAATATCGACAAAATAATCTTACAAAAGTGCTCATTTTATGAAGTACCACAGCAAAATAATTGATGATGATGACTATGTTAATGACATAAACTGAGGGAAAGAAAACTAGAACAGGAGTTGTTTCTACCGTTCTTTTATAGGCCCTCGGAGTTGATAGTAATCTGGGAAGCCTTGTAGCCTGGCATTCTCACGAATTGAGAGTACTCTATCTTGCACCGGGTGCAAAATTACCTATCAATATACAAATCATTATAATGATTAGCAACTAAAAAACCATATATATACTACAGTTCATAAATTAATTGTTGTACCTGGTTGTGAGGCTCAGCTCTTGTTACAACAGTGGGAACAGTTTCATCCCACCAAAGTCGTCCAAAAGGCCTATAAAAAAAAATTATCAAAAACTAAATATTGTAGCAGATATGGTATATGATTTTAAAATAAAAATATGTTGTAGTGTACTTTGGGGATTTTCCTTTGATAAAGGACATTGCATAATCAGGAACCTGCAGCAAAGGATTTTTTCAGATGAACTGAGATTACACCTAAAGCTAGCAATCAACACCTCATTAAGTACCAGTGGTTTCCCAGATGGCAAGTAAACTCTCTCGACTTCTGGATCCCACTCAACTATATTATCATTACCAACTCTAACTCCTGGCAAATCCCTGAAGTTTGCACCCTACAATAAAGACAACCAAATTTTGCATTGAATTGGAATTCTGGAAAATATTACTTTACAGAATGGAAAAGCAAGAACAACTAGGGGTAGGAAGATCAAGCAAACCTTTTTCTTTGGTATCGCACAAACTCGCTGATAATCATCCTCATTTAATTGCAACGGCCTGTGATCAAAAAGTGGATGTTTTGCAATAGGCCTCTCCAAAATAGATCCAGAAGCTAAAGCTTCTGCACATCAAACAGAAAACTATTATGAAAGCACAGTCAACAGAAAATCATATAAACAATAGGAAGCTGTAGAAATATTACTTGTGATACAAGTTAAGAACATAATCACAAAATTTGAAAATTTATTATGGGAAGATCTGCTCTTTACACGAATAAGCTTTTTAAGAAATAGACAGTTGGAAATAATTTATTCTAGACTATTAAAAAATTTGGTATGTTCTAATTTAGTAGGATTTAATATAGTATTGTATTTCCCAGTTAACTATATTGCCTTTTAATTAGTTAGAGTGAGGTCTATAAAAGTTGTGTTTCAATTTATCAACTAATGGCACTAGCCATTAATTACTAATTCAGAAATTTACATGGTAGAAATCTTATTGTAACCAAAAACCAAAAAAAATATTAAAAAAACGCAGCTTACCAATCCTTGAAAGACGAATGAACTTCTGGAACTCTGTGATTGGTGGTCTACCATAAGGCATTTCATCCCTATCTTCATAATTACCAATCTAATTTAAAGTAGCAACCAATACATATTAATAGCTACATAAATTCATGAGTTATTTAAAATCGATTAAATCATACAGAATCACATGGGAATATAAATACCGCAGGGAGGTCAGATATGGCATCCTCCAAGAGTAGTTTCTTCTCAAGTTGTGGATGTTGATCTTCATCATATGCAACAATGTTTTGCTACAAATGAGCAAGACATTATTAGGAACTAAGGCAAGACATAAGGATTATAAAGCTTTAGTTACCATCAGACCAGCATAAGCAAGGTTCAAATCTAGGGCTATAAATGAACCGAACATTCGTAAACAAGCATGGTGTCTATCTTAATAAAAACTTATTTATATTCGTTCAATACACACAAGATCAACTAAACAAACAAGCTTGGACAACTCATTAAACTAAACAAACAAACTCGAATATATATGTATTCAACTCGTTAATGTTTGTGAACAATATTTATGAACTATGTTCATCAATAAAACTATTATCAACATGCTAAAAAAACAAAAAAAATTCAAAATAAACAAATAAGTTTGTATTATCAAACTCAATAACCAACCAAATAAGTTTAAAATATAAAAGTTTCAAACAATCAAACAAACTTGAATTAAAAACTTGATAACATAACATCTAATGAATCAAGCTTAATCTCATAAAAAAAATAAACCAAACCAAGCTTGAACAATGATTCCAACAACCTAGTTCATTTTAGGTTTGACTTGGCTCAACTACCTTATCAAACAAACTTGAACACCACAAAGCTTGGTTCGGCTTGGCTTATTTACAATCTTATTCAAGTCCTGATTGATTTCATATTAGTCAAATTTAACAATAAAATAATATGCATATTCAAAATAAGGTCATATGTCAAGTTAGAATAGAATATAGAATGTAATTACAAAGTATAGATATGGCATCTTTCAAGATAGCAAACTTGTTAAAATTAGTTAGTATTAATCAAGTCTAGCTTAACTAATAGAATTAGAAACTTTATTTGGGAATACAAGACTATAATGTTACTAACTCATATTCATAAAAACTAATGGATATAAGAAGTAAATGAGAATGGAATATATAGTGAATACCTCAAACTCATTAGGTGTACCCCCACGCACCACCACATCATGAGTAGGTAATGGAAATTGAGGCAGAATCTACAACAAAATATGTTAGAACACACTAAACAAAAGACTCGAGGAACTTGTGATAATGCAAATGGAAAAAAATATAACCTCAGTTGGGCGAGCACCCCAAAGGAATGCTCGCATTCGAAATTGAGGCAAGCCATAGCATCCAGCAACCATCATACCAAGCCTTGCCTGATAGTTCATGGCAACCAACCTGCTCAATGCATATCTTCCCAAAAAACCATTAGCAAACTTGAGAATGTCAACCACATTCTCCATAAGGACGTATTTTGGTTTCAAGAACTCAACAATATCCATAAAAACAAGCATTTGTTGATTCTTTGGATCTTCCAATGGGGCATTCTTATTTCTAAATCGATTAAATCCACTTATTCCTTGACATGGTGGACCACCACAAATCACATCCACTTGGCCCTGTAGTAAGAGCAATAAGCAATTAAAATTTACCAACTAGAAAGGAAAAGTTAAAAGCATGAAAGAAAGAACCATACAGGTAATGGTAAAATATTCTTCTTGGATCCACTCTTCACAAACTCCATAATTTTCTCTTGACAATTGCTGGTAGAGCATATTTAAGTTACAAATCAGCAATACAATATTAAAAACAGTATTCATGCATTAAGTACCTTAAGCCATCAATTGGCTCCCAAGTATCATAGCTACGATCATATCCTTTCCAACGAACCTATAAGATGCAGAAAAGTTACTCAATGCTTTTTTTGATGCTGTAAGGATGGAAAATCTTGGATCACTTGCTTCAGTCATGTACCTTAAACTTCAGTCCAACTTTGTTAATGTTACTTGGATCACCATAGCAAATATCAACTAATTTTTCAACCTCAAAATCTTCACCATTTGGAGGCTCTGAATCTTCATGTTCTTTATCATCTAAACTATTAAAATCACTTTCTTCTTCATCCAAACTTTGGTCACCAAGTACACAATACTTGGTGTGTAATTTTGCCCATTCATTCAAGAGAGCCAAAAAATCATTGGCCTTCTCATTTCTCACCTAGAAGACAAGTCTACTGTAGCAAACACTAATCGTATTGCAAAAGACTAAGCAAGTAACTCTTAAATGTTTTGAAAGTTAAAATAAAATGGGCCATTTAGCACTACCTGAGTCTCTGGATGATTGAGCTTTAAGCTTTGGCATGCATATGGATTGAAATCAACTGCCCAACGCTACAAAACCAATATATTAAAAGTCAAGTATATACAGTTAGCAAATTCAATGAAGTCTGCAGGATTAACTTACTGTTTGGAGATTCATGTCAGACAAACTAGCACCCAGGCATAAACCGGTGGACATTGCCCCACAGCCAGAATAGAGATCAAGCAAAGTGATGACATTCTTTCGACCAGATGGAGCCTCAGAATCTGATGTTTTTTGATTTGTAGTATTAGAAGGATCTTCTGAAGAAACAGTGGATGAAGAACCACTATCAGTCCCAGCACTTTCTGGAATCAAGAAAAAAAGAATCAGAGCAAGTGATAGACAATACCAATTACCAAAAGCCCAGAAAATACTAATACTACCATTTGACAGATTTTCAAATGTAGAATATGCCAAAGAATATGACATATCATAATAAAGATCACATGGAGGAATGTTTTTCTCCTTAGCTTCTAAATCAATCTGTCATAGGACATAATCAAGTTAGACATCTCAAAAACTAATTTAGAACTATCATCTAGATAATGTTGAGAAAAGTATGAAGATATTTAAACAAACATTTGGAGTCACTCGCTGAATTTGTATCTTTGAGACAATGCAGTCCAACACATTGTCATTTTTCTCCGTTGATAAGAAAACTCTTCTTGAATCATGCACCACTTTGGATCCATGGCAATGAGCATGTTCCTTAATAACCTAGAATTTAGTAATAAAATATACATCAAGGAATTCAATTTTCCAAGAAAAGTTAATGTTAGAAAAGCTAATTTTACTTACAGTGTCTTCTGCTCTGAAAAACCACTGAGCAGTAAAGTGTAATTGATTATCAGGTGCTTGAAAAAATTCAACTATATGACCAATGTAATCAGCTTCTCCTTCACCTGCCTGAAATTATCAAACATGACAATTTATAAGGCAAAAGATAGTTTCCAGATCGATGTTAACTATAAAAAATAGTTACCTTTCATGTCATACAAAAGAACAAAGTATGAGAGAAATGTGGGAATTAAACTAATAATTTTTCACATCAATCAATAGCAAAAAGTGCTTAGACGAGTTTTATGGTTGATTATGGATAGAGCCATACACCTCAGCTTATCAGCGCAACTTTCCAAATGAGACTGAAAAGAGGCATACAAAATATTGTAACCGTCAATATATACAAAAGATATTCCCTTTTTCATTCAAAAAATATGATAACCATGAGAAAGACAACCATGAGAAAGAAAAAGAATATGTTAAATGAAACATTAATAAAATCACTTAGAAAAAGATAAAAACAGGCATGAGAAAAAGAAAGAATGTGGCATTATTGCATTTCTCTTTTTCCAATTTTGATAATATAATGTCAAATTTAACAAACGAACTTTTGTATTGAAACTAAGAAAACAAACATGTGCATAATGAGGTAGCGTATTGAAAAATGATGCAGCCAGAGTTAAACTTATTCAACATTTAGTTAAGAACAGATATGTCAAACAAAATGCTAAGAATCAATATCACAAAGCTCACTTTCACATATGCATCATCATAAAGGTTGTAAGTAACTCCATCCACCATGGCCTTCAAATAATGTTGTCTTGCCAGCAATATTGGTTCATCATCCACTCTAAAATTAGAGAAGATATATCACCCCTATATCATAGGTAATGCAAGGAAACGAGAGAAAGAACCCAAAAAAATACTGTTTAAATTGAATTCTCACCTTTTGGCACTTCCAGAAGCGTAGGTCCTCTTTAACCACACAAAGAAACGGCATAAATATAATCAGGTGGCAACTGACAAAAAAGACATTAAACTGCAAATGATTTTAAATACATGTCTTACTTTCCTCTGGTATCTTTCTGGCCAACGCTGTTTAGCTTCGGCCGCTGGAATTGGATCGCCAATAAAGTGGCAGCCGAGCACCACATCTTCCTTTGAAGTTTTGCTATAGCCCGCCCTCTTCTTTGGTGATAGTTTGATGCTCACCACTTCCTTCCGCTCTTTCTCTTCCGCCTCCTGATTTTCAGCTTGTTCGGATCTTCGATCGCTCGCGACATCATATCCTTCATCACAGATGCAGATATCCTCCTTCTTGACTGACTGATCCAGTGTTGGATCAGTCGATGCTACCTCACTATCCCCACCAACGATCCCCGTGACTTGATTCTTGACTCCAACCGGGCCTCTGGCGCTAGATCCGTCAGCATTTGCCACCCATTTTTTTCTTCTGGTGGTTGAATCCGTCGGCACTGCCTGGTTCGCCCCTCCGGCCACCACTGATGCCTCCATCACCCTATTCTTGCTTACATCTGCACCTATGGCGCTATCAGTGTCAGCCTCAGTGGCACGCTTCTTTCCTCTAGTGGTGGGTGGCGTGGAGCGGGCACCGTTAGCCTCGACGTCCAGCTTCATCCGCCGCGTGCGCTTCTCCGCCGACGCCGTGACCATTTCGGGAAGGTGGGAGGCCGACGACAGCGTGGACGACGGCAGAGGTATCGGGCGTACAGGAATTGCGCTACCCTCGTCCGCATTCGTGGCGCGCTTTTTCCTCTGGTCGTTGGAGCCGACGGCGCTACCTCGTCCGCCGCTCCGCCCGCCACCGATCTCTCCGTGGCGCTATTCTCACTTCCATCTGAAGCCGTGGCACCGTCGATGCCAGCATCAGTCGAGCGCATCTTGCTTCGGGTGGTGGGGGGCGTGGCACGGGCAACGCTGGCCTCGGCCGCCCGCCTAACCCTCCGATCTCGCTTCTCCACCGACGCCGCAGTCATTTCTTGAAGCTGGGAGGCAGAGAACAGCGTGAAGGAATGCAGAAATATCGCCGTTGGAGGAGAGGATTGTCTAGGGTTTCGCAGCGGCGTCGCTGCGTGGGAGAGACTTAAAATCTGAATCGGAGCTGAAATTTAGTGGTATGAAAAGAGCGGGAACCGGAATCATGGAAGAGCGGAGTAAATTAGTTTGAAATGGAATTTGGGGTCCGAATGAGTTTGGGCGGTAGATTTAAATTTCACACTGTGCATCGTAGGAAGAGTTGACCGTAGAGCGTTGACTAAAAATAGAAATGTAATTTATCTCTCGTTATTATCATACTAACTACATTAATAGTAATATAGTATGTGCCATATATTTTCATAAAAAACGATTTTACAATATCTTTATAAAAAATTAAAGAAATAAATTTAAATAATTATATATATATACCAGAGGCTTGAATAAAGAGCGACATTTTTAGCATGCTCTATTAATGGCCATTTTACTATTAGAATAAATTATAAAAGGGAAAAATGATGGATTCTAAGTTAAGACATGCCTAAATGATTATCAACCTATTTGAAAATTCAATTTTGGTCAATTTTTTTTTAAATGGATAAAAATTAAAAGACGTTCCAAATTATACACATCATTAGGGCATCCACAATACCATCAAATATTTCATCCAAATATTTATGATCCCCACTTCCATATCATCAATCAAATATCTCATTTCTCAAATATCCCAACTTTCACAATCAAATATACCACAAATCAAATATCTATAGGTCCCATCTATTATCACTATCTCCTTCCTCAATAATAAATATTATCCCAACCACCCTAGCCTAATTTTTTTTATTTAATTTAAACCATTTATTTTATTAATTTTTATTAAAAAAAAGGAAATCACCGGGCAAAGGGTTTAGGGTCCCACCTATTCACTCTTCATAGGGGATATTTGATACATGGGGATATTTCTCCAAATATCCCCTCAAATATCCCCTATTGGAGATGCCCTTAAAAAGCACTATGTTTTTTTAAATAAAAGAGCACCCTATCAAAAAAATGTATTCCCAAAATATTTATTACAACATTATTCTTTACTTTCAATATTATTCTTACGTACAACTACAATGTGTAAAAACTATTTAATAATTATTATAATTATTTTAAACTAATTTTAATTAATTTAAAATAATTTTGATAAAATTTAAAATATATAACTAAATGATAAAGGGTATTTTAATATAATAATATTTAAGATTTATGATTTAATATTTTAAAGTTTAATGTTTAGTTACAATTATATAATAACTATTAGTAATTGCTACAAGTATAAGGGGGCTCTTGGTAGCTGTATTTAGGAGAGGGGAATAGGAATAAAATCTATTTCATTTCTATTCTTAATGCTCAGTAGATGAGAATGAAAATCAAAATAAGAATTTGATATCCCTGATTTCATAACCTATCCCTCCCCCAGTTATTGCTAAATCCATTCCCATCGCGGTGCAACTTTTTTCCTCGTGGACAGTGGTACCCCGCGCCCTTTTTCTTTCCCCGTTCATCTAAGCTCCTCTCCATCTTCTTCCTCTTCTTCTGTTCTCTGCCGATCGAGCTCCTCCACCCCTTCCCCTTTTCTTCCTCCTCTTCTTCTTCCTTTCTCCTGAAACGCAATATTGTTCATAATCGATTGCTTGATCGATTATGAACAAGTGTAATCGATCACTTGATCGATTACAGGATTTTCTAAGAAAATAAACTACGATAATTAATCGATCAGACGATCGATTAAGCCATGTTTTAATCGATCGAGAGTCTTAATCGATCGTCTGATCGATTATTCCAGTATCTATACCAAGCATCAAAAATTCGGTAATCATTCCCATTGCCATTAATCCCTCAATGGAAATAATATCCATTCCTATTACCGAATGTATATCAAGCGCCCCCTAAAAATTAGTCGATAGTTGTAAAAAAAAAAGTAATTATTCATTTTAATTATAATTACTATATATAAATTATTATTGTACCAAAGTTATTTTAAATTAATCAAAATCACTTCAAAATTACTATAGTTAACTCACAAATTCTAAATCATAAATCTTAAAATCACATATAAACAATTATAATAGCTATCTAATAACTTTTACGTATTATAATAGTTATTAGTAGCGATTACAACACCATTGAATAATGACCGATGAAAAATTTTAGAACAAAATAATCACTTTTAGAATTAACCGAGTCAGACGACTCAAATTGAGAACATAAATATAGATTATCTATCATCCCTACTAAAAATGGCTAATTTAATTTTGCAAAAAAAAAAAACAGTGACTTTTTTAATTTGTTTATTATTTATCTAAAAGTATCCGATAAAATATGTTCTTCATCAAATAAGGCAAGGAACCATGTTCCATGCCAACCATAAACTCACGTGCACTAATACAAATATATATAATTTAGTAATATGCGAATTTAATTTAATATTTGCGCTGCCAGTGCTGATCCTGGATCGGCAATTACTTCCAAACCCTCCAACCGAATCGAATCCAAATCCAAATCCAAACCCTCGAAACCGAATCGAAATCCAATCACGTCGTCCTCGACCAATGTCGACCTTCCTCGGTCCCTTCTCCCTCCGCTTCCTCCGCTATTGACTTCGCCGGATCCCGCTGCTGCCCCACGCCCAAGCACCGCCTGTTCTCCTCGCCGGACTGCCGCCGGAGGTTGCCGCGGCTCGCATACCCGCTCCTCATCTCCATTGTTTTCTCGATCCGTGAGTCTCGCGTTCCTAGTTCTGCCTCTCCCGCTCAAAGTTTTTTTTTTCCCTTCATCTTTTGTTGGCCCTCGTATTTGGGTAGGGCTGCGGACTGGGCCGCTAGGGTTTGTTCGTATGTCCGGTACCGAGGTGGATTGGCCGCGGTACTTGCCGGTCTTGTTTTTTTAGAAGCAAAATTGTGTGTTTGACAGCTTGGTCTAGGGTTTCGCGTCTTGTTGTTATTTAAATGGCGTTGCTTGGTGCAAAAGGTTCCCTTTTTATTTAGTGCAAAAGGGAATCACGAGCAAGAAAGAGGACATAAATCTACTTTTGTGTCACCTCGTTTTGATTTGCAGGCTCATTTGGAGTTTCTTTTATAGCTTCGTGGCGGTCTCTTCCCTTTCGGGAGATGGTGGACTCGGTGGACGTGGTGTTGGAATTTCTGAGGAAGAATCGGTTTACCAATGCAGAGGCTGCTTTGCGGGGGGAGCTGAATGCGCGGCCAGACTTGAATGGGTTCCTTCAAAAACATATTTCCGTGGAAAAAGAAGAAGCGGGAAGAAATGCCGGAGAAGTTGGTAGTGCTAGGCAGCAAAACTCCAACACTCATCGCCCGGAGACCTCTAAGGAGTACATTGTCAAGGAAATTGAAGTAGGAGGGTCTGGTAATGGTTTCAACAATAAGAAAGGTCTTGGTTTCGGTCAGGATAGGGACAGTGGCTCTGTAGATCTTTATCCTTTGAATTTTGGTTCCAGTGCTTGTAATTCTGATTTACTTTCTAAAGACACTGGTGCACTCGTCAACAATTTTGCTGACCTCTTAATACCAGAAGAACCAAAGCATCGGCGCATTACTTTTGTGCCTGAGAAAAGAGATCGTGCTGTTGGTACTGAACCTGATCAGCTAGCAGAGCAGCGAACTTCTTATGCCAAGGACAGAGATAAAGCTGTTCTTGAAGTGAAGCCTGAGATCAGCCAGCCTAGTGATCATAAGGACAAAAATGCTTATTCTCAAGACCATTTTGTCAATGACCTTTGGGTGAAAGCTGAAGACTCATTCAAGGGATGCTCTGTGAAGACAGTTTTTCCATTTCTGAAGGACACAGCCTCATCCAGTTGTAGTGAATTTCCTAATGGAAAAAATGAGTTTAAGCATAAAGATGGTAGCAACAATGAATTAAGAAAAGAACAACTAGACGAGTTCGGCAGATCATACTTCTTGGTTAAGTCCCAAGAAAATGCTGTAACTAATGGTTGTAAGAGTTTTGATTTACCGGCTATCGGTGAGAATCACCGGGATGAATTACCTAAGTTGCCTCCTGTAAGGCTTAAGTCCGAAGACAAGTTACTCAGTACTCAGTTGGTGGAAAAGGCTGGTCAGCATGGATCAGGAATGAAGGTATCCGATGCTGACAGTACTTTTATGATAGGATCCTTCCTTGATGTACCTGTTGGGCAGGAGATCAACTCGTCAGGTATGCTATAACTGAGTGGTTAGTGGGGTTTCTAGTTATGGATTTTAACTGTTGAATTTAGCTTAGTAAATTAATATGTCCCTGCAAAAAATAAGGGTACAATATATATCCAGTCTCTTAGCCATGGATCATGACATGATCATTGCATTTTCATTTTGCCTCAACATATATGAAACTATTAGTCCTCAATTCATTTAATAAATTTTATTACCAGTGTTCTAAGTGATAGAAAATCTGATATGATGTTTCTGATGATTTGTAAGAACAGAATTAAACCTAATTTGCTTAGTAAAGCTACACAAAATTTAAGACCAATGAATGTATTTGATGGTTGAATTTGGGGCTTCCATTTGTCTACTGATTTGATTTGCAAGTTTTTCCCGTTTAATTGTTCATAATATTGCCAATTTCGATACCAGAATTATGAAAGGAATTGTGTGGTCGGTCTATGAATTGACTAATATATATTGTACACAGCTGAATTTTTTTGCCTGGTCTTAAGACTTGTGTATGATCATGCCATGTGCTTGCTAGTTTTCTCTTTGGATAACGAGCCTATATTCCAGACATGCCACTGGATCAATGGCCTTTGATTTAAGTACCCGCTGCTTAAGAAATATTTGGCGATGCCAAAGATTATTGTTTATGCATGCCAATATGTCATATTTCCTTCACATTTTTTAGTCGAAATAGGCTTCTCTTGGTTAGTTTATTTCAAAATGTATTCTTTCACTGCTTTTGAAACCATGCTGATTGCTGGCAGTACTTCTGTGGGTTCTTGTTCATTTAATTCTTAAGAGGACATCTAATGCATGTACCTCAACTATTTACTTGAATTCAAAAACCATCTCTTTAGCCAATTGTTCCAGCCTTCCAGGCATTCCATTATTAATCAGAAATCTGTAAGCTTTAGCTTGTACCAAGTATGGGAAGTTCACAGATGGGCCACAGACTCCAATTATATGTCGTACAACCTTTTGAAGCAATAAATTTGCCTTCTCCAGCAGCAAATGCCTTTCTACTGTGATATTTTCTTACGTTGTTCACATTTTGGTAGATACCCAATCACATCGTTATATATATATATATATATATATATATATATATATATATATATATATAGTCCCATGAATTTCTAGATCCTGTTTTATTTTTTATTTTTTATTTTTATTCTTACTTTTTTGTTCTATTGAATTTGGATTCATTGGTGAGATATAACAGTTCAGTTGAAACTTTAACCTTATTCTTTTAAGTCAGCCCTGGTGTTTGTGTTTGACGAAGTATCTGTTCACCCTGGATTTAACTATATCTTCAATGTTTGCTTGCTTGTGTCTGTCATTGTCAATGCTCGAAGGTCTGTTCTTAGCCTATGTCCTGCAGAGTGCAGTTGATTTATACATGTATCTGCATTCTTTTCTGCACCATAAGCCAATGTTTTATATAAGCTGTGAGATTTTAATACAGGTGGCAGGCGAACAATTGGAAGTAGTTGGCTTTCTGTAAGTCAAGGAATTGCTGAAGATACTTCTGATTTAGTATCTGGTATTGCAACCCTTGGTGATGATTCTATTGACTATCCGAACGAGTATTGGGATTCTGATGAGTATGAAGATGATGATGATATAGGCTACATGAGACAGCCAATTGAAGATGAAACCTGGTTTTTGGCACATGAAATCGACTATCCAAGTGATAATGAGAAAGGAACACATCATGGGAGTATGCTTGATCATCGGGACCAGGCACCAAGAAAAGATGAAGATGATGACCAGTCTTATGCTGAGGAGGATTCCTATTTGCCAGGAGATCAGTATTTCCTAACTAAGAATGTTGAACAAGTTGGTATTTCGAAGGGACCATTGGGTCATAAGATGGCAGGAGTATTTGGGAGAACAAATGAGAATGATCTAATAGATCACTATGATGGGCAGTTAATGGATGCTGAAGAACTAAGCTTGATGCATTCAGAACATGTTTGGCAAGGTTTTGTCACACAAAATAATGAACTAATGATGTTAGGGGATGGCCCAAACTCAATTGAGGTTGGACGAATCCACCAGAGAAACTCTCTTATAGAAGATGATCAACATGGTTCGGTCAGGTCAGTTGGTGTGGGCATTAATAGTGATGCTGCTGATATAGGTAGTGAAGTTCGGGAGAGCTTGGTTGGAGGAAGCAGTGAAGGGGACATGGAATTCTTTCCTGATCATAATGTTACAGAGTTTGGTATAAGACATCCTCAGAGTGGTACAACCAGTAGCGATTTGAACATATCAAAGAAGGAAAAGATGAAGGAAAATAAACGAGATAGCTACATTTTGGCATATAAAAAGGATTTAAGCCTGCCAGGTGTGAGTGCTGATGGTGCCTTCTCTTTCCAGCCTCTTAAAACTGCAAGTATGTTGGAGGTTGATTCTAACAAAACACTATGTTCAAGAAAATCTAGCGATGCAGTTAATACTTTTGATGAATGTGCGAATGGTCTAGTTTCAGAGGATGCCCTTTCTACTTGGAGGAGAAAAAGCAGTGATTCATCTCCTGTAAGGAGCTCGAGAGATGGGAAGGCTTCTGATGCTGTCAGATCACGGAACTCAAGTGTATCATCAGCGTCAGATTATGGTTATGATGAAACAGACAGTATCAGGAAAAGGCACCGTGAAGCAAATGAGATAAAGGAAGAAGATCCTGGAGCAGCATTAGAAGATGAAGAAGTAGCTGCACTGCAAGAACAACTAAGACAGATAAACGCTCAGGAGGAGGAATTTGAGACTTTCTATCTTAAGATAGTTCATAGGAAAAACAGGCATGCAACATATATTCTGATTGAATGATAAATGGATTTTGTTCATATTTGTTCCTCTTCCCTCGATTTTTTCACGCTAATGATCACAACTAACTGGTTATAAAAACAAATGTATTAGGGTTTCTGTCATTTTTAGAAAATTTGACTTTCTTCTTTGTCACTTTTATCTTCTAACTTTCAGTTTTTCCTGTTCATGTCACTTACAGAACTGGCTTTGAAGAGGACAAAAATTTTCATGTGGTTCTGAATTCTGTTATTGCTGGACGGTATCATGTAACTGAATACTTGGGTTCTGCTGCATTTAGCAAAGCTATTCAGGCACATGATTTGCATACTGGCATGGATGTCTGTGTTAAAATTATCAAGAATAACAAAGATTTCTTTGATCAAAGCCTTGATGAAATCAAGCTTCTGAAATTTGTTAACAAGCATGACCCTGCCGACAAGTATCATATTCTACGTCTCTATGATTATTTCTATTATCAGGTGACAAAAGATTAGTTAAGTTCAAATAGTTCTTATCTTAACTGGGAATGCTTGAATTGCTTTGAAAGAGATATTTCCAAAAAAAGCTCAGCATGAAGTAAAAGATAGCTAGGGAAAGTTCCAAATTTTGAATAATGTATTATAGGATTAGTAATTTAAAATGAAGGTCCTTAAGGCCTTATTCTGATTTGAAATGGCTAGTTATCCAGGAAATAAAATAATGTTTTGAAAAGTATTTGATTACATTGCTGCCTTGTTAGTTGTATATCTCTGCATGCATCAGGACCTTGGAAATTTCTTAATGGTTAGGCTACGTGTTTGGCATCTGCAGCACTCGTGCATTTACCTGTAGGAGAAAAGAAAATAAAGAAAAAAAATTGGATACAGAAGGAATACATGTCCCAAGAATTATTATTATATGGATTTAAGAGCAAGGATGAGAGTATTCAAGTTCAACAGGTGTGCGTATCTCATTGTGCCTTAAAGTTGAAGGATGTAGTTATTTTTCTAAATTTGAGAGAGCAACTTAGGATCTGTCATCAGCAGGAGCACAAAACCCAAAGTCAAGTAACTTAGGCTCAGAATTTAAGTATGCTCATTATTCATTTTTCCTTGTTCTACAAATCTTGGAACGCATAATGCCCTAACTAGTAAACTATCCTTTCTCACAACAATAAACATACCTTTCCTTTCATCATTCAACTATTTGTGAGAATTAGGAAGTTATTAGAATGGAATTAGTTTAAGATGGCTTCATGCAATAACTTTGGTTTCTTGTCTAACTCAGAAAAGATTCTAATAAGTTCATGTGTCTTAGATGATTTTTATCATACATTTCTTTTTAGAGTAGTTTGGAGTTTGACATTGTTATTTCCTTTTGTTTTATTCCCATAGCTATTCCGTAGGATAAAACTTAAAATCATTGTTGTTGTTTCTGATTGATAATTTTGGCATGTGTAGGAACACTTGTTGATAGTTTGTGAACTTCTCAAAGCCAACTTATATGAATTCCACAAGTTCAATAGAGAATCTGGAGGCGAGGTTTATTTTACAATGCCTAGGCTTCAGGTTACATGCTCTAGCTATTGCCCTTGCTCATGATTTTGCTTGTTATTTGCTAGAAGTTTTAGCTTATGTTTTACAGAAATATTTTTGCAGTCCATTACAATTCAATGCCTCGAGGCACTCCAGTTTTTGCATGGCCTTGGGCTCATTCATTGTGACTTGAAGCCTGAAAATATATTGGTGAAGAGCTACAGTAGGTGTGAAGTTAAGGTCATTGATCTTGGCAGTAGTTGCTTTGAAACAGATAATTTATGTTCCTATGTACAATCACGATCATATCGTGCCCCTGAGGTTATTCTAGGTCTCCCATATGATAAAAAGATAGATATATGGTCGCTTGGATGCATCTTGGCCGAACTTTGCACTGGAAATGTAAGTTTCATAACTCAAAAGTAGTATACAACATTTCTTCTTCCTTTTCTTTGCGTCTTATTTGTTCAATCAATTCCATTTCATATGGATAAATCATGTGGCCAAATTAGAGATACTGTTTTTATCTTCTATTTTTTGCCTTCTCCTAGTATTAATCGTTTCCTAAGATGATATTAATGGATTGTGCTGTTTTTTCAAGATGCTATAATTCATAACAACAATGCTCTTCTACTTTGTCATTAAATGAAATCCTACTTGTGCAGGTTCTCTTCCAAAATGACTCTCCTGCAACGTTACTAGCACGTGTTATCGGCATCATTGGTCCCATTGATCAAGGAATGCTTGCGAAGGGACATGATACATACAAATATTTTACAAAGAACCACATGTTATACGAGAGGAACCAGGTTTGAGCCTCCAATATTTAATCTATGTTAAAACCAACTTTCCAATCTTGCGCTGTCTTTCTATAAACCGGTAAGGGTGCATTTTAAATTACAACAAAAATCATATCATTTATATGATTATCAGAAAGAACAAAGGACAGTCAAGTTTTCATTTGATTAGAATTGTTTGTTAACTCGCCGCACAAAACCAAATAATGACCCATGCTTCATCTTATTGTGGCAAAGGTGGTTAGTACCCTCTCGAATGCTCCTTTTCTTAAAAAAAAAAAAATCTGAAGGATGGAAGAGAGGTATAGCTCGAGTGCCTTGATCCTCAATTACATTTTCTTTTCAGGAAACCAACAAGCTAGAATATTTGATCCCAAAGAAAACATCACTACGACACCGGCTGCCGATGGGTGACCAAGGCTTCATTGATTTTGTCGCACACCTCCTCGAAGTGAACCCAAGGAAGCGATCAAGTGCTTCAGAGGCACTTAACCATCCATGGCTTTCATATCCTTACGAACCAATATCATCTTGAGATATCCATGATGGATGCTGCATTATCAATCAGTCTCG
>NC_133864.1:15077437-15367256 GCF_044706935.1 Curcuma longa
TACAATGCCTAGGCTTCAGGTTACATGCTCCAGCTATTGCCCTTGCTCATGATTTTGCTTGTTATTTGCTAGAAGTTTTAGCTTATGTTTTACAGAAATATTTTTGCAGTCCATTACAATTCAATGCCTCGAGGCACTCCAGTTTTTGCATGGCCTTGGGCTCATTCATTGTGACTTGAAGCCTGAAAATATATTGGTGAAGAGCTACAGTAGGTGTGAAGTTAAGGTCATTGATCTTGGCAGTAGTTGCTTTGAAACAGATAATTTATGTTCCTATGTACAATCACGATCATATCGTGCACCTGAGGTTATTCTAGGTCTCCCATATGATAAAAAGATAGATATATGGTCGCTTGGATGCATCTTGGCCGAACTTTGCACTGGAAATGTAAGTTTCATAACTCAAAAGTAGTATACAACATTTCTTCTTTTTCTTTGCGTCTTATTTGTTCAATCAATTCCATGTCATATGGATAAATCATGTGGCCAAATTAGAGATACTGTTTTTATCTTCTATTTTTTGCCTTCTCCTACTATTAATCTTTTCCTAAGATTATATTAATGGATTGTGCTGTTTTTTCAAGATGCTATAATTCATAACAACAATGCTCTTCTACTTTGTCATTAAATGAAATCCTACTTGTGCAGGTTCTCTTCCAAAATGACTCTCCTGCAACGTTACTAGCACGTGTTATCGGCATCATTGGTCCCATTGATCAAGGAATGCTTGCGAAGGGACATGATACATACAAATATTTTACAAAGAACCACATGTTATACGAGAGGAACCAGGTTTGAGCCTCCAATATTTAATCTATGTTAAAACCAACTTTCCAATCTTGTGCTGTCTTTCTATAAACCGGTAAGGGTGCATTTTAAATTGCAACAAAAATCATATCATTTATATGATTATCAGAAAGAACAAAGGACAGTCAAGTTTTCATTTGATTAGAATTGTTTGTTAACTCGCCGCACAAAACCAAATAATGACCCATGCTTCATCTTATTGTGACAAAGGTGGTTAGTACCCTCTTGAATGCTCCTTTTCTTAAAAAAAAAATCTGAAGGATGGAAGAGAGGTATAGCTCGAGTGCCTTGATCCTCAATTACATTTTCTTTTCAGGAAACCAACAAGCTAGAATATTTGATCCCAAAGAAAACATCACTACGACACCGGCTGCCGATGGGTGACCAAGGCTTCATTGATTTTGTCGCACACCTCCTCGAAGTGAACCCAAGGAAGCGATCAAGTGCTTCAGAGGCACTTAACCATCCATGGCTTTCATATCCTTACGAACCAATATCATCTTGAGATATCCATGATGGATGCTGCATTATCAATCAGACTCGGAGAAAATTCTCATTGGAATTATCCGCCGCTGCACATAAATGATGTCGCAGCCGATCTTTCACTCGCAAAGCAGAGAAGCTTGCCGCGAGCTACTCAGGTAAGCCTAGGTGGGAGAAGTTCGATATCTAATTCCAATTTTTTTTGTCCTAGTTTTTTTTGTGACATTAGGATCCGACTCCTCTTCGCAGTGGAGTCTTGTTGTAATCACTCACTTGCTCCTTTTATCATTTGTGTTCATGTCAAAGGGTGTAGTTGAGATGCACTCTGTTGTATATGATGTGATTATTATTGAGGCCTATGAAATTTTTGCCTTTTAAAAGTTTTTGACTGGATTTCTATCTTTCAACCAACTAGTTGTGTGGCACTACGCTTAAGGTTAGTAATTGCTGCAAAATCTGGACACTTTATACTCAGTTCTTGTTTTAGCTCGCCGTATCTTTCGATCGTCCTCCTCGGTATAACTGTTCTATGCAAAATGCTATCTTCTTTGTTTTGTAGGTTTTTAGCATTTTATGAAAGATAAAGTTGTGGCAGATGGAAGAAAAAAATAGTCAGTGAATCAAAATGATGAGTTTTAAGGGGCAATTTAAGTTCAAGTGAGCTTGTTCGCCATCCTTAACACAAGGCATTCTGTGAGTTTGTCTCCTCGTCTTCTTGGATTAGGTGGTTCGCCCTTGATTGTATTCTGTTTGCTATTTGCGATCGCTGTAACTTAAAACGATAACAGATTGAGAGCTCTAAGGAGATCAAGTGACAAAAGTTTGAAAACAGTGAGGAACAAGTTTTGATGAGTTCTAAAAAACATTGTGAGAAAGAAGACATTACACGGTTTACCAGTTGTACAGGATTTAAGTTTATTTTGTCTTCATTTAGGTAGTTGAATTGGCCGGTATGGCTTTTAAAATGCCATCCCGATCTAGCTTTATGCGAGCCGAGAGTGATCATAGCTTTACGACAGGCAAGAGTGATCGATTGCTACAGCCGAGAACTACTCTCAACTAGTTTCTAAGACATTATATCGATATAATGATGCCTGAGTACATGGTATGTTACAAACATTATGTGAACATTGCAAACCAAATATCAATTTTTTAAAAAAAAATTTACCTGCGCAAAGTAAAAGTTTCTCTTTTATTTACAGCTCCTACATACATATATTCCATTTGACTGATATTGCAAAGTAATAGTATCAGAACATCTAGTTAATGAGTTTCATTTAACAAAAAAGATCGAAGGGCCCTGCGGCCGGCGAGGAACTTACAGAAAGATAAGCTAAGAAACTAAAAATAAGGTAGTACAAACTAAATTTCTGTTTTCTGGAAAGTGTATGTGTTCTTAGCATTTGATCTTGTTGCTCAAGAAGGGAGTCTCTTATCTCTGGTGCCAGTTTAGAATGTCCTTTTCAGAAACGAAAGAAGGCTGAAAGATCATTTGAGTTCATTCTTGCCGTACTTCCTGAAACCAAGCTCCAACTGAAGATATCGAATTAGTGAGAAAAAAAACAAAGAAGGTAGGATTTGATCAAGGGATTCTGAACAAAATGCAGAAAAAATTCCTGTGAGAACCAGTAAGTCATTTCATTTCCATCTACTAACAAATTAAGATGGTAATTTATGGATGTACTTGCAGATGTCAAAATGAATAACAAATGACACGAACCTGAGAGTTAAGTGAAAGGTGGAGACTCAGATTCAGAACTTGTAATGGATGTGAACAAAGATGTTGTATCCTCCCTTGACATTGGAGCAAAGTTCAACGATGTGCTGGACAGACGCCGTATCTCCTTGGAGTATGCATCAGAATCGCGAGAACGGAGAAGAAACAACTGGGGGCTTGCACTGGTCATGGAGCCATTTGCATTTGGCTTCCCTCTAAAATTGGTGTTCCTTCTTGGACTCCATTTGGACCCGTAAACTGTTTCCTTCCCTTTGAGGAACATGTTTTGAAGTTTTCTCTGCTCCTGTTAAGAAAATCAGTATCGCATGTAAAACAAAAGACTCTGAAGGGGGGAAAAAGGATCTAAGAGATGATACATACTCGATATCGCCTTTTCAGTTCTTCCTTCTGTTGCCTCAATAGTTTATACTCTTCCAATATGGATACCAGTGAAACCTAAACAATTAACAGCAGATAAATCACCAGATACTCCATAACTTGCAGACAATGAATCAAGATTTTCTTTTACCCCATCATACAAGAAAGGCATCTGTCTTTCGTTCTCCCAGACGAATATCTTGTTCATCAATTTGTCCACCATATCTGGAAACAGCACTAAACAGCTCAATCAAGATGAAAGAAAGCGATAATGCAACAGTCCTATGAAGGTCCACCTGGAATTTTGCTGACAATCGCTCGTGCCTTCTCTGCGCGTTTTAGATTCAAGTGGAAACCTCTTCCAGCAATGTACTTGTTTGGATCCTGCAACCAGATGAAGGCATCAGTCAGCTGCTAAGTAACTTGAACTTAGTGACAACTGAGAAATAGACGATGTGAAGGTTTTCGAGATGCAAACAACACAAGATCTATGGAGCATAATGCTAAAGGTTGTTTTACAATCCAATTCTGAGCATGGCAATAGCAATCTACCTGGTCATAGTCTTCCAGCCAATTCTCTTCAGTACATGCCGTGAGCCATTTGTTTACCCTATCCATGATTTCCTTCCTAACAATGGTTTCCTCTTTGGCTTTAGAAATTTGCAACTCGATGCTCGCAAGAAGTTCAGAAGAATTCACAATGCCTGGACACCAACAAGAATTGAGACAAGTGACATGATGCCATATGTTGTTTATCACTCTCAGCACGGCTTCGAATATGTGTGCCATACACTTACCTGAATCTATCAGTGCACTGACGTTCTCCGGTGCTGTGCTCATATCAGGTTCGATATGTGCAGTTCTGCATATCTCTTCTAGTTCTGTCCTTCTAATCAGAGCAAGTTCCCTCATTCTAGTCGCTTTAAGGTTTGTGAGCCTCTCAACTTCACCTTCCATCTGTTAAGAATTATACTTTCGGTAAACTGTTTTTCGTTTGATATTAACAGTTAGTAGAGATCTAACAAATCTAACCTTCTCGATTGTTTCAAGCAAGTAGACACCTGGGCATCCAATGTCATGTTCAAGTGATCCCACAATGCTTATTGTTTCTCTATAGTATTTCTTCTCTTCATCAGTTGTCTCCATCAGATTCCACAGATCCAGCAGTGATTCCGCCGCTTGTAATAGCTACAAATCATAGAGGTCGTATCAAACAATTTTAAAAAGAGATGTTGAAAGTTATGCATGTAGGTCGTTATCAACCTTCTCCTTTCGTATCTTCTTCTCAGTTTCTAGCTTCAGGATGGTTTGAGACAGCCCCTCGAGTGTGGAATCACTAATGTTTGTGGAAAGTTTTCCACCATTATCATGCAAGCTAGGGTGCACAGAGTCGACCGTCTTTCGAAAATCCACTTCAAGGAGACCACATAAAGAGTAAATCTCATTTACAAACTCCAAAACTTTCCGAAGGCGGTCAGACTGAAGAAGAAGAGTTTTTGGTCAGATCAAAAGTTTCTTGAATGCTGCTAACCCATACTAGAAACAGCAATTCTCATATTAGTGAATTCACATTATGCCACTAATCGACAATACTAACTCTTCACTTTGATACAATAATCTGCTTGTGACGCTCAGAGATATCAAATAAACAGACCTTTAGACATCTAAAAAGATCACTAGTAGATCCATAGAAGTATACAATCATGCGAAAGTAACCTTAAAGTGTAATTAGATGAAGAAGTTGTAGCTTTCTTCTTACATCCTTTGCTTTCTCAACTTATATGTAATATCTAATGATTAATGCCCAACAAAATGTGTTTTTGACAAACTAACAACTTGTAAACCCAGTAGACACTAAACATATTCTGAGTGTAGAAAACCAGGTAGACTAACTGGAGTTGCATGAGCAAGAAACATACCTTGTCCTTCTGGAGGTCCTTTAGTTGCAACTGATACTCAGTGAGTTTTCGAACCGACAAGTCATCTTGTTCGATCTTAACATCATTAGTCGGAGGATGAGGGTAACTGAATCCTCCTTCCATCTCTGCTTTAATCTTCTCAATCTGCGACAGCACTTCTGCAAATTGTCTCAGCCGTTCCTTTCTCATTTCCCTCAAATTTTCCAAAAGAGGGTCGACTGAAGCAAGCTGCTCCTTCAGGGACAACTTCTCCATCTACACAACAACAGTCAACTGCTATGAATTTAAGCGATGCAATGATCATACTAGCGGAAATTGCAGAACATGTTCTTGAACTGATACCAGAAGTTTTTTTTCTCTTCAAAGTGATAGATAAATCTCTAGCTATTGTACATGTAAAGAAAGGAGTAGTAAAATTCTCATATTGACATGAAGCTGGCTCATTGCAGTTGGTTTTACCAGTCGAATTGAGAAGAAGATCATCCGAGAAATCAAATAGTGAATAACAATGGTGGCAATTTTACTAAAAAAAGTGGTATGGCACCTTGCGCTGGAGATTGCGTTCATCAAGAACAGCCACAAGCGAAGCAACCTCTGCTTCTTTGGCCGCCACTGACTGGTGAAGCAAAGCCCTAGCTCTGCTAGCTTCTTCGATCTTCTTCTGGTATATTTTCCTGCACTCCCTCTCCAATTCCAACACCATGCTGTCCATCTCCTCCTCGCTTTCCCCGATCTCAGTCCATATTTGCTGTTCCACCCAATTGGCATGAACACAGGCGGACCAGGAAAACCCTAAATTTACAATCTTCGCCAACGAGAAGGTGCAAGAGAACGAACCTGAAGCTCTCTGATGGAATCGCCAACGCCGGAGGTACTCTCCGCCTCTAACCCTAGAGTCGCCATGCCGCCTTCCCTTCCTTGCACCTCAATCAGTCGGCGAGGAGGAGGGGATGAAGAACAATGGTGACCAAAACACCAACTTTCCTCCTCTCTCGATCGAACTCGCCGCTTGCGCGGAAAGGAACAACTTTTCCGCTTCCCTTCGCCTTGCCTTACAAGCGTGCTTGCTGATGCCCGAACTGGAAATGGTCGCCAGGAGAAAGCAACCGAGATTTTGCCAAGATTGAAGCAAAAAAGGGAGATCTTTATAGCTGCAACCTGCTGTTTAACGTAGTTTATGGTACTTTGGTTGGTCAAATTCTGAAACAGGAGCAGCAGCGAAGATGTTGTTGTCGATCAAGGATTGCGCAGTTTGAATTGGCTGAAATCTCACTCTCGAAAAGAACAATTCTCGATTAAATGGAGCAATTAAAATAAGCTGCAGTTGGAAATGCCTGGGGTGGATGGATATGATCGATGACACTCCAACCGCCGGCAGAGGCGGTGGAACTTTCACGTCGACGTGTCATGTCACCGGCGGCCATCGGAAAGCTATCCTCCTCTGCATTTGTTTGGTGGCGCCGTATTGTAGTGGACTCCGGCCATCGGTTGTTGAGCAATCATCTCCGCGGCAACGACAGCCGGCGAACCCTACTTTATTATATATGCATGGGCAAAAACAGAAAAGATTTTCCTTAAAAATCATTCTATTCTAAAAATAATTAAAATATTTTATTTTAAAATACAATAAAATCCTCCTGATGTGGTTGTTTTTACGGTCAAAGGAGAGTAGCAAGTCAGCGTCACAGTGGCTTAACAACTCCGACTCAGACGCCGTTTTTTCACCGCCGTTCAGAATTTCATTCGGTCAGCATCGTGATCACGTCGATCACTCAACAACCTGACTTTAAACTTTCTCATTTTTTGTTTATCATTTTATTTTATTAGAAGTGCTGATCCATATTGTCCTCTCAAAATGATACGCCTTCTCTAATCATAATAATAATAATATTAATAATAAAACGTGTGATTTTCCAGATTCTTCTAATCATTGTCAAAACATACTTAATTATTACAGATTCAGATTTTATAAGGTATTAAGAAAAGCTAGCAATTTATCTAGTAAATCTAAGCTAACTCTACCACCTTTACTGAAATGTTTATGGGGTTAAAAGTTCTCCCTCTTTCTCATCAAAAGAATAATTACAGATTTTATATGTTTGTGTTTGGATGAATTAGCATGACATCAAGTAATGTAGTTTCAATCTACAATTATCGTGCCTATGACTAATGAACATTTTGTGCTTTGTAGTGTCAATTTAATCTTGTTTTGCCTTTGCCCATCCAAAGAAGCTAGCCATTGAGTAGTCCAGGTTCAGAGGCATTTTAAGTATATGGCTCAAGTCTGAAGATAGCCTACAAACATGAAATGCTTTTGGCCTAACGTATGAAAAAAAGAGAGAAAATAATTGCTTACCAATTCTTCTATCGTCCTCTACATTTGGTTCATAACTCCTACGTAGTATTCTGATTATCTTAAGAAGGCTCTAAACAAAGTCTTCTCCCTCTTCTTATTTCTACTTTGCAACACTTTCAGGAAGATTGTCATCAGCTTTTTCAACAGAATGGTGGTGTTCTTGGTTAGGAGTAGGAACAGGCTCAGTCAAATCAGTGGTAATATTTGGGGAAGAATCAGAAGCATTACTATTAGAAGTTGGCTTCTCAGATCCGTTGTCATAGATGGTTTCGACAGAAATCGGTGTTCCTGGTAGCTGCTGGGTTGGGTAAATATGAACAGATCCTGGGGGAAGGAAGACTCCAGTGCCAGGAACAGGAGGTCGGGGGCCAGTTGCATTCATCGGAGACGCTGCCGCCCACCCAACGGTTGCAGTAGGCCCTGCCGGCAGGGCTGGAGAAGCCACCATGGGAGCCGCTGCAAAGCGTGGTTGGACACCATTTGGAGGTAGCATAATTTGTGGGGCTTGCTGAGCATGCAGAATGCCATTGGCGGGCATGATCCCATATGGTTTCCGAGCTGATGGATACCGGGAGAAGCTTGAAGGCCTAGCTGATGTTGGGATTGAGAGTGGATTTGCAGCAGATGAAGTGGAGAACGTGCCTTCTGATGGAAGAAGAGTTTTCTTTGGACGGTACTTTCCGAAGGTTAGTAGTATTAGTGTCTTGCGAAGGGAGGGGATAGCACGTTTGGCTAGATCTGCACTTTTCCCTTGCATGACAAGAAGAGACCTGGGAATAGATCAAAGAGAACTATCATAGATGACATAGGCATCACTAATAATATGGCCTTGAGTTTGGAAATTGGTGAAGTAGAAACATACCCTGCAATTACAGGAAGTTTCAGAGAACCATCATAATCTCCTCTGTGATTGGATCCCACTGCTCTACCATATACAACATCACAATCGGTCAAGAATAAATTACAAACTGGCCTACCAAACCAAGATGGCCATGTATGAGGCTGTGAATGATCCCCCTTCACGTGAGAACAAAAGTCAGCCAAGAACATCAGGAGCTCTCACACGTTCACACATGTACAAAAAGAAGAAGAAAGAGATTCCTTACCTCATTGAAAAAGTCAATCATGCAAAAATCAGGTTTGACTAGCAAAATTTGCTGTTCAAACAAGTAGTCGAAGATACTATGAAGTAAGCTAGGAATGGCCTCTATCTTCCTCTCTACAAATTGTATTCAAGTTGTCAAAGGATATGTATAAATCAAATGAAAGGAATAGGGCAAGTAGCAATACCTTTCGAGGTCAGAGTTCTATGTTCATCTTCTATAGGTCCTTCATTAGTGGGTATGCCTAGCTGAATCATCTCTCTTCCATGTCCTTTCGTTGGTCTTTTCAGGGTAACAAGTGTTTGTCCTGCTTTACATCGGAAGGATGTTAAAGATAAGAGCTAATAATACAACTATGTAAATCTTATAGGCAAAAAAATAGTTCAGTGGATTAATAATAATCTACAATGGATCCATCATGGAACAATTTATCATTACATAAACCTTTAAATAGTGCCTTCAATTAGAATATCAGTAGAATATCCATCATGGAAAGAGGTCATTCTGATTAGTTTAAGTAATTGTTTGAGGATCTTGAATGTCATGCATAAGAATATACCTATAAATAATTCCCGAATAATGAATTTATTAATAATAACTATAAATTTATAATTGTGTATCCTGTAAAAGAGGACATGGATTATTGCAATGCTTGCCTGAAAGTTCTCCTCTGTGGCCAGCAGCTCTCATTTCATTTGCTAATGAAACAAGTTTAGTGACCTCTGAGCTATCCAGAAAATTTTCATAAAGTTTAAGCCCTTCAACAACATTAATCTACAAGTTGTATGATGGAAATTAATAACCAAGTTGTATAATAAAGCTAAAAGATTAAATTTCAATGTAACAATTATAGGATGCAATTAAATGCAGCAATGTTTTTGTTTTACTTCTTATATAAAACTTACCATCATGCCATCACATGTTTCTTTGGCTATGAATTCTTTTGGTGCTGGTATTACCTTTTGGGTTCTATCTTGATCTGAGGTCATAACTGTGTTATCTGTAGCAGATAATGTAAAATTAGCTGAACTTGCCACAAATAACTCAAGGATAAGGGTGTTGCATGCCATTACCAAGATGTTCTTTTTTAATGTTGCACATAGTAAGCTATACCAAAACATGTTTTTGCCATCATTAGAGAGTGAAATGCATACCTCCACAGTCTGAGGCTTGACTACAACACCGGGTAGCAGCTTCCAACTCGATAACACAGGTCTCAGCTGGATTACTTACATCCTTCATGCAACAAATTTCCGCCAGGCTATGTGAGTTTCCTAAATGCATTTAAAAGTGAATCAGATCATAGTTATCCTTGAGCATCCAAAAGTATACTACTCCTATTCAAAGATAACAGAGGCAAAATCCAAATGAGTGTTTCTTGCTAAAACGATCATTTCAGTCATTATTAGTTATTAATGAAAACCGTGGCTATGGCTTATAGTTTGATTGTGTATAAGCTGGAGTAAATGCGCTATGCAGTAACAGGGAAAAAAGAGTGAACTTCCATATATCTGCTAATCGATTGTACATTACTATCACAACAGACTCGTGAACTCAAATCAAAAGCTCACCATCCTTCCCAGCAACAGGGAAACAATTCGTAGCACGTGACATCTGCACATTGTTCTGGTTCACGTTCTTGCTTAGGTCTAATTTATCCACCATCTGCTCCACAGTTCCATTCTCAGACACAGCCGTGCCGGAAGCAGGAGATACACGACTCTCTCGAATCCCATCAGATCGATGCCCATACCTATGCCCAAATCCGGATTTCCTTCCGTCCTTTTGGCCATACGAATGCCTCTGCCTCTGCTTCAGTTGCCTCAAGTCCACCACCTGCTGCAGCGCGTACCCCACATCGGTAACAGGGAAAAACTGCTGCATGTGGAGGAAGCTTGTCCAGTAGAACCGCCGTTGGTGGATGCACCCAACGACGTGGTCATACTCCCCTGGTTCGCCAGTGACCCTCATGTGATCCATCAACAGATCGATGATCGCGTTAGCCGCCGCGAACTCGCCCCGCAGCCACGAGATGAGCCCGTCCCTCTCGTCCACAAACCACTGCTGCGGCACATCGCTCCCACGGGCGCCGTTCAGCGGGAACTGCATTGGCTCCACCGACACCACCACCGAGTTACCCGACAACGCCGCCATCTCCAAGCCCGCCCTCTAATTCAAGCACATAACCAAAGATCCAACCCCTTGGCCTCGAAAATCACGAGAAAAATCTCGTCCAAAGAAGTAAACCGAGCAATAATCTAGAAGAAAAAAAATCGAACACAAGCTCCGATCCTGGAAACAAACGGATCGGAGGGGAGAATAAAAAATAATGCAGCTAAAAATCGCGCAATCACCTCGATTAGGACGGAAAAAACACATCAAACGCACGAAATCACCAGTTGAAAATAGATTTCTCGATCGGAGAACACGGAGAAAAAGGAAAAGTTCGAGAATCCGATCGGGAAATACAACGAATTCGAGCAGCAGAGAGATCTGGGCAGTGGGCGAGTAGGGTTTCAGAAGCAATGGAGGTGGCTTGTGGCGCACGCTTACTATCTCTCTCTCTCTCTCTCTCTCTCTCTCTCGCTCGCTCGCTCTTGTAGAAGCGCACTGCGAACTGCGTTCCTTCGCTACCCTGAAAACAAGAATGGCCGACGTCACCCACTCAGATCCGTGCGATGACGTCAGCCTGAGCCGTTTCAGGGTCACCCTCGCTGGTGTCCTTCCGGACCGGGTTGCCTCACGACTTACGCCATGAAACGCTTCCCATGTTATTTATTTCTGATCCAGTAATTCGTTAGGCCAAACTTACCGCATCCGTCCCGACTTACTCCACGAAAGACATCTTCCAATCTGATCGAGACGTCTCAACTAACTGCTTGCCCGGGCCTCACGACTTACGTCACGAATGGAGGAAGAAGTCGATCGGATATCGCAGGTGGAGCCCAGCAAAGCGACCGAACGGACCCGAGTTACGACTTCGTCCAAGCCCTGCGGTTAACGCTGCCAGCGGTTCAGCGGACCGGCGAGGATGTTTCTAACCCGACCCACATGCCACGGCACTCGACTAACGAGGTCCACCAACTGAATTTACGCGGTCGAGCTTCTAGAAGGACCCATAAACAGAATGATGCGGGAATAGAAAAGGAGGGTGTTGTATACAAATCTGTTAGTAGCAAACACACAAAGGGAAGAACAAACGATTCTGTGATAAATCACCAAAATTAGGGGGAAATCTGCATGCGAAGCTATCTCCAATACTGTTCATCCAGGAAACTCAAATTCAGTGGTGGAATGATCCCTGCTTGACGATCGACTTTGCTCAATGCGAGCGACGACCTCGACCATCGAAGGCCGTTCTTCCGGATGCTGAGCAGCACAGTCCACGGCAAGCTGCAGCAGCTGGACCATCTCCTGCTCGGCATTCTGCTGCCCGAGCAGATCGGGATCGAACACCTCGGCCGTCCGTTCCTCTTGCACTACCGATCGAACCCACATTGGCAGATCAACGCCGTCGCCGTCGAGGTTGGCCTGAGCAGGGGGCCTCCCGGTGAGCAACTCCATCAGTAGCACCCCGAAGCTGTAAACGTCAGCCTTCTGAGAAACCCTTGAAGGGTCAGTGATCTCCGGCGCGCGGTAACCAATTACGCGCTCTATAGTAGCGGATGGAGCGGCGAGAAGAGAGAGGCCATGGTCGGAGACGCGGGCTTCATACGACTCGGAGAGCAGGATGTTGGAGGATGTGATGTTGCCATGCGAGAAGGAAGAAGGTTCAGTTGAGTGAAGGTATTCAATGCAGCGCGCGGCATCAAGGGCGATGGCAGTTCTTGTGTCCCAGCGGAGAGGGGTTCTTGCAGATCCCCTGTCGCCTGTGGAATTCATCCGGCGAAGGTTACAAGTTGCAGAAACAAACAATTGAAAATGTTAGAGATTTGCAGAGAATTGATGAGCGAATCGATCGGATGAAGCTTCAGTGAGAGTTGTTACCGTGAAGGAGAACAGAGAGGCTTCCCATGGGCATGTAATCGTACAACAGGAGCTTCTCGTCCTTGCTGTAGTAGTACGCTCGTAAAGGGAGCAAATTGGGGTGGTTCATCGCCCCGATGAGCTCCGCCTTCTGCCGGAAATCTTTTGCAGTCAAGGTTACATAACCGAGTCTTTTTACGGCCACTGTGATCCCCATTTCCAACACCGCCTTGTACGACGTCCCGAACGTACCCTTCCCCAGCACCTCCGCCGATGCCCTCAGCAAGTCCTCCAGCTCGAACGTTGTAGCACCGGCGGCGGCGCCGAAGAAGACCAGCTTCTTCGGCGCGGGGAGCGCCGCAGGTGGTGTTGGTGTAGCGGAAGGCGTGCTGCTTTCTCCTCCGCCGATTCCCCTTTCCTGCTCTGGCACCGCCGAAATAGCTTCTCGCTGCTTCACAGGCGGATTCGTCGCCCTCTTGCGGATCCTACGGTAGACTATGAACAAGACGAGCAGGAAGGCGACAAAACCGGCGGAACCGACGACGATGCCGGCGATGGCACCTCCGGAGAGATTGTTGCTGCCGTCGCGGTCATTCCCGTCGCCACCCCCGGAAGGGCCCCGATCCGTCGGCGGCGATGGAGCAATCTCTGCTGAACACGGAGGAAGCGGCTCGTCGCAGAGGCCCGTGGATAGGAATGCGGTCACAGGAAACCGGCGAAGAGGAAGAGGAATCGAACCGCTAAGCTGATTTAACGACACATTGAACAGTGTCAGATTAGGCGGAACCAAAGAGGGGAGACTCCCGTTGAGCTGATTGCTCTCCAGGTAAAGCAATCGAAGCTGTGTGAGGTGGTCGAGCGCCGGAGGGATTTCTCCATAGAACTGGTTCCCAGCGAGGTTGAGCCGGACGAGGTTCCTGACAGAGCTCAGAACCGTTGAGATTCTGCCGGAGAACTGATTCTGCTGGAGGTAAACATTGCGGAGCTCCGGAAGCGCGAAAATATCGGATGGCGGGTCGCCGGACAGATGGTTGTAGCGGAGGCTCAGGTTGCGGAGGTTTGAAAGGTTTCCCACGGTTCCGGACGGGATGGAGCCGATGAGGCTGGCACCGGGGAGGCGGAGCGCGGTGACTCTGCCGGAGTCGCACGCCACGCCTCGCCACGAGCAGGGCGACAGGGACGTGTTCCACGGCAGCACGGAGCGGCCGACGGCGGCGCGGAAGGAAAGCAGGGCGACGCCGTCCGCGGCCAGATCCGGTGCTCCGCCGGGCAAACGCGCTACGAGAAGAAACAAGAGGAAGGCGCAGAAGAAGGGCGGTGACGCCATGCGTCTGTTGACGAAAAACCTCTTCTATTCTTCTAATATATAATTAATATACAATTTGCCAGTAATTGTGTTGGTAATTATTATTATTACTACTATTTTAGAAGGAAGCGAAATAAAAGAGTTATATTTGCAAATAAATATATCTTCTTAATTATGAGGGATAAAAATATAAATTGGGGAGAATAATTATAGCATGCTTAACTTTAAACAGGTAAGAAAATACTTTATTAGTAAAATATTGCCGTCTATTATTAGAAAAAAAAGAATTACATAATTTGAAACAATGCCAAATTAATATATAAAACGAATAGAATTTTAGTTAAACAACTAATTGGATTTCTGTTCCAAAAACCAAACAGATGGGTAAGAACAGAGACTTCTATTTTGTTAGTCAACCAGGTTGACTTTGACAAATCGATCTTGGAAAATTGGGAGAAGAAAGGTCGCAGAAAAGGAAAGAACGGCAATATCGTACTCACATTAATTTGACTGCGAACGCGTGGCAGGTGGTCGGCGCCGTCAAAAGTCCGTCAGGGCCACGTGTCGCCATCGCCGCCTTGTGATTGGATGGAAGGAAGGAGGTGTGCCATCCACGGTGGCGTTTGACTTTTTGCATGTTGACTTAGTACGAGGGGGTAGATTTCAACGGGGATTCACCAACAGCAGTTGCAACCCATAACAAAATGTCAAGAACTTAAGCTACAAGAAAACCAGAGTCGGTGCAAGAACCCTAACGATCTGAAGGTTCCTACGGCGTGGTGGAAACAGTCAGAGGGATTGGTGCCGTTGGACTGAAGGTAGTCGGAGTACGGCTAGATGTTGAGCATGAGATAGGAGCCGATGGACTGGAGGAACTTGAGTAGGGGGACGATGACGGGTTCGAGGGTGCGATGACAGGTTCAAGTGTGCGACGGCGAAAATGTTGAATATTGGAGTCTTAAAATGATTAATATGATTTTGTAGAAAATTAGAATGTCATCAATCAATCGATGAAAGTCGAGATTGATTTCAAAATTGAAATTTACATTTCGCCTAGATTGATTTAGATTATTAATTTACTTAAAATTGATTAAGGATAAATCAGAAATTAATTATTTAAAATCGAGCTAAAATAATTAATATTATATAAAAAATGCATGGAGAATAATTTTACATCGAAGAATTTCGATAGACTTTCCTTCTTTATTAATGTTGTTGTGTTAATAAAATTAATATAAAAAGTCCATGTGTTATATTCTCATGGATAAGCAGGTGCTCGCACCTGTGAGTCCACAGCCCGCTACGTGTCGCGCGCCGCATGCGCATGCGCGCAATGAGAGCTTTATCGATCTAAAACTATCGGAGATAGTGTTGAACACTAGTCTCGACGATCTTTATCGATCTGGAGCTACTAAAGATAGTGTTGAATACTAACCTCGACGATTTATATCAGTTTGTATCCTCCTCCGCAAGCTATCGGAAGCCAGGGGTGGAGACTTGGATGGCGCCGTCGAGATTGGCGACGACGAGAGCAGAACGGATGTAGTGCATTTTTAGAGTGGGGCAGCGTGAGGGAGGCCCGTGAGCACTTCGGAATCGGCAACGACGGCGGTAATGTTGATGGCTAGGGCGTGCTCGACGACGTTGACTGCAAACCAGTTGGCGGCGGCGGCGTTGCATAAGAAGCGCTGATGTAGGCCCCGGGATGAAACGAGGCGCAAGGTAGTTGACATTAGACCTAACCACGGGCCGGGTCCAGCCCCGAACCTGGCCCGGGTCAGCGGGCCAGGTCAACGGACCTGACCTGGGTCAACGGGCCGGGTGGCCCGCTGACCCGATTATCCAAGCCGAACCGGAACTGGCCCGACAGGTTCAAGAGAATGTGAAATCGGCGGCCCGTCGGTTAACCGGCGGGTTGAACCGCCGGTTTAAAATTTTATTTATTTATTTATTTTTTGGTTTTCCCGTTGGAACCGGCTCCGAACCGTGGGCTTTGATTCAATCTTCCTCAGCCGCCTGTAGTGGGAAATCGAAGCGGGTACGGCGCCGGTGAGGAAGTTGCCGGAAAGCACCAGGCTCTGGAGGGCGGCGGCGGAGAAGAGCCCCGGAGGGAGGCGTCCCCGAAGCCGGTTGTTCCGAAGGTTGATATGGCGAAGAGCCCGGAGACCGCCGAGGGAGGGAGCCCAGAAGCCGACTCTTTGGGAGGGCGATGGCGACGACCTTCCCTTCCCGGCAAGTGACGCCATTCCAAGCGCAGGGGTCGGAGGTGGAGGCGTTCCAGGAGGCCATGGAACCGCCAGCTGGGTCCTCTCTGACGGAGGATTTGAAGGAGAGCAGAGCGAAGCCCTCCTGATTCACGGCAAGCGGGAGAGGAAACAAGGTGAGAAAAGCACAGAGAAGGAGCTGCGAGGAGCTGAACTCCATGGCCACGGAGGTTCGGGGGCAAAGCAGTGATGGCATTGTTCGTCTCACTTCATTGAGAAAGCAGGAGCATGATCAACGTGGTGGAGAAGCAATCGCTCAGATAATAAAAATTAAAAAATAAAATAAAATCGGCGATTCTCTTAAAATAAAATTTTAAGAGGATAAGTGTAAGTTTTTTTTTTAATAAATTTTAAATTTTTTAATATAATAATCTCAAACCGTCATGAATCGTGGACTAAACCGTAAATAAGTGGTTTCGAATCATAAATTGTAACCATCTTGGATGGTTAAGATTAAAAGTTGATCTGTCATGAACTGTCGAATCGACAATTCCGAACCGTCGAACCGTCAGTTCTGAACCGTGATCAAGTCTAGTGTTCCGCAGGTACACATGCTGCAAAAGGTTGGAATTAGCGGCCCCACACGATCGGCTCCCCGACCATCTGTGAGGAGGTAAATCACGGTGAATGCGGGACTGGCCAGGGCATAGTGGTTGAAGGATTTGGAAACATGACACATTTTGATGTTATCGCATGTGCGCCATGAGCCTTCGAACCGCCTACCTCATGCTGCAAGCTCCCATGTCCTGATCAGCTGCTTCCGCCCGTGGGGGCGCAGGTACACATGCCACTGAGAAAGAGGGGAAGCAACATGAACAGAGCGAAAAATCTAGGCCCTTCGTTATCCTCCTGCAATTTCAAAGTTGCATGATCGAACGGCTGTCCAATCTTTTGCACACAAAACACCTTAAAATTCAATGATCGACAAAACATGTTAAACAGGCATTAAATGGATTTTAGCATGCACAAAAATTAATTAATTAATTAAATAAACATCAAATCTTATCGAATCTTATCGCGTGCCTCCGACGAGAGTTCTCGTAGAGCAAGTTTGGGGATGACGTGGCTCGTTTCACGTTTCCGATTGGCATCGCCTGAAACACAGGGACACGTGGACATCGATGGCTTATACGCTATGTTTTATCTAGAATAAAACAAATCTAAATAAATCAGCTTTAAACCTAATGAAATATTTTTTTAATGATTTTTTTCTTTTGTTCATGAAAACAAGTTTACTCCAAATTAGTCGCCGACAGTAATGCTTTTTTTTTTCAGTAGATAAAAATATATAAAAATAATTTGAAATTATTATCTTGTGATTCTTATCTCTACTCTATGCGACTGCACTCATACTGCTATATAAACGCACACCGCTCTCCGTCCCCCCTTGCCTTTCCCTCTGCCTCTCAGATGGGTTTCCGGAGATCCGCATCGCTCTTCTGCTTCCCTTCCTGCTTCGTCTTCTTCCTTTTACTCTCTTTCGATCCAAGTCGGGCCTCCAACGCCGGCCATGGTCTCAGCCGCGAGGCATTCCCGGAGGGATTCGTGTTTGGGACAGCGGCGTCTGCTTACCAAGTGGAAGGGATGGCGCTCAAAGGAGGAAGAGGGCCCAGCATTTGGGATGCATTCGTTAGAATCCCTAGTAATTTTTGATCGTGATGTTATTTCTGTTTCTTCGTATCTTTTCCGATTTGTGTGGGTTGATGTTGAGGTGTTGCGGAATGGTTAAATAGGTTTTATTTCTTCTGGTGAATGCAGATACAATCCCCGACAACGCTACTGCTGATGTTACAGTTGACGAGTACCATCATTACAAGGTTATTCTTTCTCTAATGTTTTGTTCGTTTTCCCCCTTTTTTCTGTCAATTGTAATTTCTGGAGCAAAACGACAACTGACTTACTGCATGTCGAATTTTAAAACAGCACCAAACTATAACTCTGCTTTAATAACAGTTGTATCTTGGATCTTTAATTTTTAGTTATATTATGTATTAGAGAAAGATCATAAAAAGGATTGCAAGGGTTGGCTGGTTTCTTGTGATTGCTTTGTACTCGTTTGCTCTGGTACCAGTTGTTGAATCATTGACTAATTAGTTGTGGAGGAGATTTGTATTCAAAATGTGTTCCTGAAAGAATAAAGGTTGATGTGTGGCATGCATGTTTTACTTGTTGCTTGTATCCCTTGTATTTTTATTGCCTGATATGTCATAATTGAGCTGAAGCTTGTGAGGTGTATGCATTTTTAATATATCGACATCATGAAGGAATTCAATTTATAATATATATGCATTTTAAAGTTGTATTTTCAATTTCTGACCAAATGATCATGCAGGAAGATGTTGAGATCATGAAAGAATTCAATTTTGATGCGTATCGATTCTCAATTTCTTGGAGCAGAATATTTCCAAGTAATAAATATCATTATGTGTTGTTTATTTCCTTATATTCAGTTTGAACTTCTAAATTAAGTACGTTTTCATATAAAATTTTCCCTTCTAGATGGAACGGGTAAAGTCAATTGGGAAGGTGTAGATTATTATGATAGGTTAATTGATCATTTGATACAACAAGGTATGTTAAATTTTCAATTTAGCAATGAGCATATATATATATATATATATATTTCTAATTTTTTGGGAAAATGTTCAATTTTAACATTCTCACATATATATATTTTTTAAAATTTTGTATGAAATAGGCATTACTCCATATGCAAATCTTTATCACTATGATCTTCCTTTGGCACTTCATGAGGAGTACTTGGGTTTGTTAAGCCCGAAGATAGTGTAAGTTTTAAAGGTTATGAACCATGTTTTTTTATTCAGTAGTAATTGAACCTAACTAATAATTTTGTTATATTTATTTGTTATTTGGTATGTGGTTTAGGGATGCATTTGCGGACTATGCCGATTTTTGTTTTGAGAGATTTGGTGATAGAGTCAAGAATTGGTTTACCTTTAATGAGCCTAGGTGTATAGCGGCACTTGGGTATGACGATGGTTATCATGCCCCAGGGAGATGTACTGATTGTGAAGCTGGGGGGAACTCGACCATTGAGCCTTATATAGTGGCACATAATTTGATCCTATCTCATGCAGCTGCAGTGAAAAGATATCGAGAAAAGTATCAAGTAAGTTGTAGTTTGTTCATTGAGTTTTATTTGGTGAATAGATTGAAATGGCCTACCATGAAAATGAGCAATTTAAATTTTGTTTGATATGATTCCTCATCCAAGATGTGTTTTTTGTATATACTCGATTCAGAAAGAACAAAAAGGCAAGATTGGAATCCTTTTGGATTTTGTATGGTATGAACCGTATTCTTACTCTGTGCAAGACAAAGCCGCAGCTCAAAGAGCTAGGGATTTCCACATCGGATGGTGAGACCTTGTTTCAGTTCACTCTATATTTTTTATTTTTAATTTATGTTTTTCTAACATTTTTCATGGTAGATCGAGAAATCAAATTTCGATTGCAGCAAAGGATGATTTGTTCATTCGATTAATTGTTGCTCCTTCGTAGGTTCCTTCACCCTCTAACATATGGACACTATCCAGAATCAGTTCAAGCCATTGTCAAAGAAAGACTCCCTAAATTCACTGAAGAACAAGCGAAATTGGTGAAAGGTTCATATGATTATGTGGGGGTCAATCAATATACATCTTTTTATATGAAGGATACCGGGGTGGTTGATCCAAAACCTGTTAGCTATCAAGCCGACTGGAATGTCGACTTCAAATGTTAGATTTTCTCTAACTTTTTTCAATAATGACTCAATCAATGATCCTTTATGTTAATACTAATATTATTTATTTTCTCATTATCATTTAGATGACCGAGATGGTGTGCCAATTGGTCCCCAGGTAAATTTATTTTGTATTGTTTTTCACTAAATTTTATCATCATCATATCTTGTGACATACAAAACAATGTCATTTCTTCGAGATTTTTTTATGATACTCAACTAGAATTTTGTTAATGGTGATAGAATATTTCGTTAATGGTAGAGTAGCATTTCATAAATTGTGTTCTATAGATTTGTCTGTTGGTGTTAAAGGTTGTACATTCTAGTATACTCGTTTTCGACTTAACTTTATATCAATTACATAATTTATCGATCGAACTAAGATTGAATCTGAATGTTTTTTTAGGCTAATTCTTATTGGCTCTACATAGTTCCATGGGGACTCTACAAAGCCGTGACCTATGTGAAGGAAAATTATGGCAATCCCATCATCATTTTATCCGAGAATGGTAAACCTTATCTTGATTTGTTTTCCAAAATATCGAACATCCATCCACCTTAACAATGTTGTTCATTACAGGAATGGATCAGCCGGGAAATGTCACACTTCCAGAAGCCTTGCAAGATACGACGAGAGTTAACTACTACAAAAGCTACATTGCTAACTTAAAGAGGGCTATGGATGACGGTGCGACGGTGATAGGATATTTTGCGTGGTCTCTTCTCGACAACTTTGAATGGAGGTTGGGCTACACATCGAGATTTGGTATAATATATGTAGATTTCAATAACAACAAGCGATTCCCCAAGAATTCAGCTTATTGGTTCAAAAAATTTCTTCAGAGGAAGTCAGATTGAGCTATCGTGTTCCATTTAGATTATGTCGTTTGGAGATTTCTTGTTAGGGTTTGATAAAAGCACAATTGAAGTGAAATCTTTGTGCGCAAGGTTCCTAGTTTTTGTGTGTATGTATGCAAATTAATTCAACTTTCAGTCATTCGCAATCTTTGTACTAGTTTGGAGTGAACATCGATGAGCATCAAGTAAGGCAAGTTGTTGTCCCTGGGACATAATTGAGTTGGTTTTGAGAAACAAAGTTGTTGAAGTGGATAAGTTTCGAATTTCGATGAAGTTAATGATATATTTTTGTGTAATGGTCAACTACAACTTCTTGATTTACCTTTTCACAAACGTTCGTGGAATGATCGTGTAGTAGATTCTATCTTTTTGTTGAAGAGTAAGTCGATGATCCTTTCCATCTAAAATCCTTTGAAGTGAGCAAATTCTGAGATTATATGGCACACCAAATCAAATAACAATTTCAATTTAATTGTAAAAATTAAAAATGCCTACAAAATTTTAAATATTTGTAAAATACATATCTAAATAATACGATATGGAAAAGTACTACGCTAACTAAAAAAAAGTTCCTTAAATTTTATAAAAGAAATAGTTTTTTATTTTTATTTTTATTTTAAAAAATTGTTTAAAAAAAGTGGGAAACCCTGTTTTTTTTCCCTCTCAAACTGGTTTCGAATTCTGTTAAGTATGGCGCCTTTCTTCCACCGCCTCAATCCTCTCCCAAATCGCGAGAAGAGGAATCGGTCCATGGCGGAGAAGGAGAACATCGCCCCTCGCCAGACCCGGGCGGCGGCCAAGAGAGCTGCTTCCGCCGCCGCAGCAGCCGCCGCCGCCCCTGTCCCCAGCCGGCCTCCTACCAAGAGAAACCGCATAGCCCTCGCCGAACTCCGGTTCCTCTCAATACCACCTCCAGGCTACCCGGCTCCGATCGCTCCGTCACTCGTTCCAAGGGCAAGCCAAAGATCAGCAAGAAGGCAAAGCTCCGCCCGGCGGCTTCCTCCGATGAGATCACTCCGCGCGAAGATCCCCAGATGTGTCCGTCCTACGCATCGGACATATGCCAGTACCTCAGATCTATGGAGGTTTGTGGATCAATGTTACTTTCTGGTTGGATCGGCCTCGTTAGGGCTTCATCTGGTTGATTTCAGGCGGAGCCGAATCGAAGACCGCTTCCGAACTACATGGAGAGTGTTCAGCACGATATCACCGCGGGCATGCGAGAGGTTCTGGTGGATTGGCTGGTCGATGTGGCGTTGGATAGCAAGTTGGCCTCCGAAACCCTCTTCCTCACCGTCTCATACATCGATAGGTTCCTCTCTCTGAATGCGATCACTAGGCAACGATTGCAGCTTCTCGGAGCGTCTTGTATGCTCATCGCCTCGTATGTTCTAAAATTCCCTTCTATTATTTGCATCGAATCACTGATCGATCACGTCCTGAACACTCTGAAAATGCAGCAAGTATGAAGAGGTAACTCCTCCGAAGGTGGATGATTGCTGCCACTTCACGGATAATGCTTACACGAAACCAGAGGCTAGTTCATGTTTATTTCCTTAAACAGGTCTTCTCTCGGCTGAATTGAGCAATGGTGAATGACATATTCTTTTTGTTGCCCTGCTTGTGTAGGTGGTGAAGATGGAGAGAGATGTTTTGAAGTCTTTAAGGTTTGAGTTAGGCAATCCCACTGCCAATACTTTCCTAAGGTATTATACACATCTTAAACCATATCATGTATGTTTATTGCTGGCTATCAATATCTTTGTGAGGTATAATTGTTTTTAATTTGCCCATATAAGTTTTGTTGGAATTGATTTTTTAACTGAGTTGTTGAATAGGGAGATGGATGAGTTATGTTATGAGTTTATTGTTATAAATTAATTCCTCAGTTGAATGACAAATAATATTTAACAATCATAAGTGGTGAATGGTTGCTTCAATTTGATTGAATACAAGGCAGTGGCTTGAACAGAAGCGTGGTTCATGGAGATGAATAGAAAAATGGATTGCAAACTGAAGGTGGGGGAAAAAAATCCTAATTTAATTAAAATCCTTGTCGTTTGTGTCCACTGGTGCATGGTGTCAATGTTGTAGAATTATGCCCTCGGACATAATTGAGTTAGTTGCGACGAGGTAAAGTTGTAGAAGTAGACGAGTTCAAATATAATGTCCTCCTCCGTCATGATCAGCTGTGGTTTCTCGATTTGTCTCTTCACAGATGATTGTGAAGCCAACTGTGTGGGACCGTTAGGACGAGTGGATTCCATCTTTTGCATAAATGTTGTGGAATTACAAATGCCTTGACATACATGAAAGCTTAGAATCGATGTATGTTTGCAGTGTTTTTAGCAATCTCCATTCTTCTCTATTCATTAGGTGATCAGTTTTAGTTTCAAACCTTTAATATATGAAGATTTTATTCTCATTCTTTAAACTTTGTGTTTGATTTATTTATACTTGTCAAATAGCAAAATATCCTTTGCACAAAACATGCATTAATCAAGTTGAATTTTAAAAGGATTAGAGGTTGAACCTAAACAAAAAAGAAATCTTGATGCACTTCAATAGTTCAATATCCGTATATAAGTTGCTTGATAGAATTAGCTATTTCATGCTTGCAGGCAATTTATGCAGGCCTGTAAAGATGGAAAAGTGAGTAAAACATTCCCCCTATTTACATTATGTTCCTTTTCCATTCCTTACTGTTAGAGTGGTTGCTCAAAACTCCATGACTTACTCAGGCACATCATTCAAATCTGCAAATAGAGTTCATGGCAAGCTACCTTGCTGAATTGAGTTTAATAGACTATGATTGTGTCCAGTTCTTGCCATCTCTGGTTGCTGCTTCAGCTATATTTCTCGCAAGATTCACATTGGATCCAAATAGTCACCCCTGGGTATGATTCTTTTTTCTTCATGTTGGATTTTTTTAGGATTTTAATCAAAGCCATTATGTCTATATTTACATGCATTCAGGATATAATAAGCTCCAAGGTGAACATTGTAGTTGCAAAGCAACTCAAACATGCTTATTTTCAGTGAAAATCATGCTGTAATTTAACTTGTGGGAAATCAGTATGAGTAAATTTTATATGTATTTCATAAATATGCTTAAATAGATGATTTGGACAAAAATAAATTTATGGCTTTTGATTTAACAAAAAACTAATTAAAAGAGGGTGTGATATGGCAAATACTAACGTTATTTTTTCCCTCTGCAGTGCCAAGAATTGGAGCAAAGTACTTGTTATAGCGCTGCAGATCTGAAGAACTGTGTCCATGCCATTCATAACCTGCAGTTGAAGAGGAAAGCTGCGTCCCTAGCAGCCATTGGTGAAAAATATGAGCAACACGAGGTAGCTTTCTCTATATTTTTGTGAGAATCCACATCCTGATTATGATGTTTTAAACGATTCAAGTCGAGCTGAATTTAATGATGCTTAAGTTTATTTATTGAAATGCTTATTGTGCTAAACAGTCTTATTATTGCCCCTTTAATGTAATTAAACTATTAACTTTATTCAATAATTATTTACAAGTTTTATTCGTGAAGTTTGTTTGTTTTATATGAATATCTTCGATTAAATAAACTTATGCTAATTTATAGTCCTAACGGTCTTTTATTTATTTTTTGGACAGTTCAAGTGCGTATCAACTCTACCTACACCCGTGCAGATTCCTACCAATTATCTTTCATAGGATACGAAGTAGGTGATCTGCAGAGCAAAGTGGCAAGCACACGAGGCTATTGCTCCAGAAAGGGAACTGCAGAGTACCTAATCAGATTTTAGGTTAAAGAAACCATTTTGAAAACACTATTTGTTGTGTTTACTAGGCATCTAAATGTAAGATATTATAGTAGGTAGGAGATATCGATACCTGAACCAGTCTGAGTACTTAATGCTTTAATCATAGACTACAATGTAGTTATGTTTTATAACCATTGAAATAGAGTATCATCGAAGAATATGGAGTGTAGTTTGAAGGATAAGAAGGCACTAAAGTATTTTGGATACAAATCACACTGATGGCAAAGTGATTAATCATAGAATAAACAATTGAAATAAGATTTCAAGTCTGTCAAATAAACATATACAACAAACATCATGCAACTCATTCATGATTAAAGGGGGCAGCTAGATGGTGCACGTAAATGTTACATAGTAGTTTTGGACACAAATCACACTCAAGCCAGTGATTAATCATCATAAACAAAAACGACAAGTAGTTCAAATGTGAACAGTAAGCACTCACTATAAATATTTTTTGCAAGACGATTCATGATGTACGAGGCCAGCTACTTGGGGCCGATGTCCTTGAGGGCACAAATTTGCTCTTCACCCATTGCAGACATCACAGAGACAACTAGGTCCTTTCCCTGTTCGAAACCATCTTTGATCTGCAATGTTAATGGTGTTAAATTGGCACAGGAATATACCTACCAGGCTAAGAATAAGGCAAATCCTAAGTAAACCAACACAAGAGTTCACCAAGTAAAATGCCGAACATATACAAAAACTAGAATTCATGGTTATGACTTCTGGATGACAGGAGGCCAAGAAATAAGACATTCCACTGAAAATATAATTAGATACAACACGATACAATGTGCATATATGCAAGAGATAGGAAGAAAGAGTTAACTTGTGAACTAAGTCAATCTAGATGGACTGATTGAAAATTGAAATACAACTTGACTTGGTATAGAAGTGAATATATGCAAGAGTTGCTAAAAAGTGAAGCATTGTTTATACATATGCAAAGGTGCACAAGGGCCGACATGAATCACTCTTCAGAACAAACTCAGAATCCAACTTAGTCAATGTGGAACAACTCAAAACAAAAAATTATATATTTTAAATAAACTTCAACATGCATAACCACTTTGAAAACCTGAATAAGCAAATTCTCATCTGTTGGGAGCTTCAGATCATCTTTGGTGTTACCATTTTCAGTCAATAGGCTCACCTGACAAATGTATGTGTTAATAAAAAAAGAACTCATCAAAGCAAAAGGGAAAATGAAATATAAAACAACAAGAACCATACAAAGCCATCCTCAGAGATGTCAATCAGCTGGTAGTCCGTGCGATTAACATGAGGTGCCTGTATACAGATTAAACAAATTTAAATATCAAAGACATCTGTATGATCAAATAAACAACCTTTCTACATAAGTTGTAAACACACATCACAATTATGTGAGGACGGCACAATATCCTCAAGCTTCTTGCCATTAAAGATGTCTATGCCAACAAAGTGACACTTTGCATGACCATGCTTTCCAGTCTTGCTAGTTGAAACCTCAACAACCTGAAATACACAGTCAAAGCGTTTATAAACATTGCAACAAAAAAAGATGTATTTATATGAAGTTATAATCACAAATCATGCATATGATAAAAATGTGGAGTCCAAATTGCTTCAAGAAATTTGAAAACAAAATTAGCTGAAACAGTGAACAATGATAACAAATGTAGAATATTTTGATATTTAGCATACTACTTATATGGTTAGTAAACAAAATCACGTACAACAATAAAAAGGAAAACAAAATCTTTACAATGAGAAACTACCATCTTCAGGTTCATTGTATAACCACAGATTTCTCCTCTGCGAAACAGGAAGATCCTTGATTAACTCGCATAAAGAACCACTAGATAAAATCATCACACGAATAGATCATTACTGCAGCGAAGAGTACAAAAGGATTAAAAATAATAATAGTCGCAGTTTATCAAATTAGAGATCCATATTTCAGATCGCCCTCATTCCCTCAACGCCTAAAAATATAAGGTGAATTAACATAAACTAAACAGCTACCGGAACAAAACAATAACAGGAAGAAAGAGAGAATATACCACTGTACCCCACAAGGCGCTGTAAAATTAGTAGAAATGTATGAAGTGGGTAAACTAGGAACCTTGCAGGGCCTGCCTTTGATGACGATGTATCCGTTCTTCCGGATCGTCCCAGCCTGCTGCGGGTACGTCTTTGACGCCCCGGCGTCGGCCTTCGACTCGAAGTGATGCTCCTCGTCCGACATTCTCGCTGATGCAAAGGCAGAGAAATGAGTTGAACGTATCAGACTACAGATCGAAGAGCAGCGACATCAAAACTTCACCCAGTACCTGGTAGCGAAGATCGGAGGCGTAGAAGCGATGAAGCGAGATGGATCAGCGAGGGATCGGAAACCGCCCGCTGCCTCGAGCTAGGGTTACTTCACCATAAATAGGACGACAGATATGGCCATGGGAAGATCAGAGCCGTCGGATCTCGAGAGATCTTCGGGGTAAATTTGAGAAAAGCAAAAGTTTCAGCTGTGTTTAGCAAAGTCTGCTGAAGTATTGGAATCATCAAAATACCACCACGATATTTGATAATTTCCATTTTGATACATTTTATTAAAGAACGGAAGAAGAAGCTGCAATTTCGCACTCATCTTCTTCCACTTCGTCTTCTTCGCCAAACTCCCCGGCGCTCCGTTTCCTTCTTTTCCAGGTTTCGCCGTCGCCTGTGGAAATGGACGTCCCTCACATCGACGAGATCGCCGCGTCGTTACGGAGTTGTTCTCTGGGCGGAGCCGACCGGACTCCGTCGCCGCCGCCGGCGCCGCCGCCAGAGAAGATAACCGTGGACTTGAACTCGGAGATCCCCCTTCCCTGCCACTGGGAGCAGCGCCTCGACATGAAGGTGCCTCTTCCTGCCGCCGTTTGTTTGTTCCAATCTGAATGCTCTGGCGTCGGCCACAAAATCCTATCTTGGAACCGATTCCGGCGTCAAAATCCTTCCTTTTTCTCTTCCCTGTATTACTAATCTGTTCTTATGGAGTCGATGTTATCGTTAATTAGTGATGATGAGTTGTTCATCCTTGACGAGAGCATCCTTCTCCTTGTGTTTTTTTTTTCTTGAAATTTTCCGATCAAAATGTGTGAATTTTCGATTTCGATTGTGTTAATTGGTTACTAATCTCACCTCCCGTGTTTTCACCGTGAAGACGGGGGAAATCTACTACATCAACTGGGAGACCGGCGTGAGGACCGTCCTCGACCCTCGCTCCGCCGGCACCTCGACGTATTCATCGAGCTACTACTACTCCGACGAAGACGAAGACGAAGTCTCCGGCACAAGAAGCGACAGAGAAGGCTGCGACGAGGAGGAGGAAGAAGAAGACGGCTGCGACGAGACAGACGATTCCGACGAAGACGAAGCCTTTGGTACCGGCGACAGCAGGAACGGGTGCGACGAGGAGGAAGAGGAGGAGGAGGACTCCACCGTCGACGACGGGGAAACCCTCATTGCCGCCGGCTGCAACACCTGCTTCATATACTTGATGGTTCCCAAGGGCGCCCCCGCCTGCCTCAAGTGCGGCGGCGCCCTCATCCACCTCGGCGACTACCTCTGAGATTAAAAAGGATCAGATTTCAAGGAACAAGCTTCCATTTTCTCCGAAGGGAATTGCTGCTGTTCCATTCTTTCGGTGGAGGGCTGGCTGGCTGGCTGTGGCAGTGGTTTCGTCGGCGTCCATGGAGGAGCTTGCGATCTCTGCGGATGAGATTTTGATTCCACATTTTGGGTGTCGGCTTTTGATCCTGCACCTGCTGCCAATCTGCTTGCCGCCTGAGTGCAGGACGTACGCAGAGAGATAGTGGAATTATGAGTTAGTTTTCTTTTCAATTTTTTTTTAAATTGAATTGATGAATTGCATTATGATGACTTTTAAAAACTGTTTTCAAATCTAAACCTATTACATTTTTAGAGGGGAAAATTACAGTGAAAGAAATTAAAAAACAAAGAAGAAGACGTATAAAGTGCTTAATAGAGATCATTACTGGAGGAATAGAATGGCATGGAGAAACTGTAAAAGCACAAGTAAATATTTTTTGGGAATTACTTGTGATAAAGGAATCTGGCCAGAAGACTGTAGCAAAAGCCACTGGATGCTCATCCACAACACAACAGAAGACAGTTCATCACAGTCTGGGGGTGTTTGCACGTTTGAGACTTCACCAAATCATGCACTTGATATTTAAATTTCTTTTACATTTTTGTTTTATATAAATTTTTTTTTCACCATGCAGATTAATTACACAGTAAAGATGAGTTGTAATTTGTAAATCAACTTACAACATAAATTGAAGAAAATAGTAATATTCGGATTTAATATTGGCATAAACTTAAAATGTTGGCCTTGCAAGCTGAGATTAATGCAATTGCTTTCAAATCAGCTTACAATTTTATTTGGAAGAGAACTTCAAAATCAAAGAGATTCTAAAAAACATTTATAAAACCCGGATGTTCTTTTGATAAAATATAACATGGTCCCCCGGCAACGCGAGCACCAAGCACAGTCAGTAATAACAAGAGATACTGGATTTTCCTAAGAGAACAAAAATGTTTCATCCAAAATTCAACCGAGTTATTTTGAGTAGTACTACAAAATAAAACAGTCAGAACTCTAGTTCTTGCAATAGGAACTGACGATACATTAGATAGCGATGAAAGTAGAAAGCACAGCCTGAGGATATTAAGCATCAACGCTTCTTCTTACTTGCCTTTGCAGCTGCCCTCGATGGAGTTGCAATGAGATAGATGAACAATCCCACGAACGACAGAACAGACACCAAGGATCCGTATTTAGCTACTAGCCTCTGCGTATTAAGGTTGGTTCTTTGTCAGGTGAATGAATAGGTTAAGGAATAAAAATATTTTTCAACTACCATGAAGAATCAGAAACCGTGAGCTCACCTTTGCCTGAAGTCATAGTTGGATCGGATCAGTTGTGTCAGTACATGGAAGTTGAATTGCTCATTATTAGATGTAAGGTAGATAGAACTAAGTAATAATTAGGAAAGTGGTTTGTGAATTAACTCACCCATTCAAACTTCTTTTCCGGAGGCTTGTCTGCAAGAACATCAATAGGCAGAATCGGGGTAGAATATGCTTCCTACATTAGGCGAACAAGTTATAAAACATTCAACCAGTGGAAGTCAATGAAATTTATTTTTAAGGATATAACAAGAATTCAGGGATAGCTAAAACCACAATTTCTGCTTTCATTATTGTTAACAATCGTAAAGCGGGTGCTAGCTATTAGAAGAGAATCCACTTTTTGGAAAATATAAATCAGTCAAACCAGTAACAAGAATAGAAAAGAAACTTTCTAGTTGAATCTCTTTCACGATCTATAGAGAAGTTCTATAAAGACTAAAAAAACAAAAATGCATTTCACATTCAATTCATAAATTTTTGGAATCCACATCATGCAAGGAGAGGTTGTTCTTGCTAATGTGAATTGAAATGCGAAAAGAAGTAAACCCAGAACATATTGTAGCATGTTTCAGAAATTATACAGGTACGAATTCTTTCATCTGCTGGTTCTGCAGTAAAATGACCAAGGTTCTTATATAGGTAACAAAAACATTTTACCATCCTAACAAATGTTAGCCTCATAGCCATCATGTGCATAAATTACTGAACACATGCCATCATGTGAATCAATTCTTATACATATTCTATGCCCCTTTGAACCTAAAAAAAATTACAGCATGGCCATGTAATGTATCACTCCAAAAGTTTACTTGATTGTAAACAGCATAAAAGCAAAAATACCTGCAGGGCAGCCTTTGTGGGAATGCGGAATTTGATAACAGCAGGAGAACCGTAGAATACACCCTTTGTTTTGGACTCCAGAACAAAAGAGTGAGAAACGGAGGAGCCACTAAAAGTAAGAAAAAAATATGTTGTCAGATAGGCCAATGAATTTATGATTTAAAAAAAGTGTCAGAAAATTTACTCACGCATCAAATTTTTCCCATGTATTTGATGTGTTTCCAGAGACGAGTTCAAACTTATCTTGGGACCAACTGTCATCTTTCAAGCTCACATCATAAGCAGTTCTGTGACATTAATGATTTTGACAAAGATTATATGAGAGAAAACTGTAAATAGAATACATATTACAAGAACATAGCAAAGATACACTCCAAAAATCACAAGGATTTAATGCAAAAATAAATAGATAAATAAATTGGTGAGATTTTCAAAAATGCCGGTCCCATCTAACTGTGCCAAGTACCCTGAATATACATAAACTGTATCTGATAAGTGGACCATCAACTTGCGCAAAGTGGGCATCCTACAATAATAGCTAGCTAATCAGCCTCCTGGGCATCACTCATCTATTTCCACCTTTTTATTTTTTGACATAAGCCAGTGCAAAAGGCTGCTCAACCAAGGACCATTACAACATTGTTCTGACAATTATCACACAAACAATCATCATGCAATAGGATATACATAAATGAAGACATACTATCAATAGCATTTTTATGTGTACCACAAGGTCACTTCTTATACCATAGTGTTGCCCTTGCTTAAAATGTAGTAATAATATCCAAAGATATTAATCAGTATATCTAACGTGACTTTTTTTTGTCATGGCCAGCTCAGTCAACAGTTACAAAAAAATACAGTATCACATAAAAAAGATTAAATCAGTCGCAATGCTGAAAGAGCATTATCCAACTGTAAATAGACCAAAACATTTGACTCAATTCTGAGCAACAGAAAGCTTTAAGGATATGAGTTAGTACAAATCTCTATTTGAAGTTAATACTTTTAAGCATTAAGATATCAATATGGATTACTTAAAAAATCTATTTCTTCTCTTATCAGGTTTAACATAGCCATGTGATCTCATAGTCAAATTAAAGTTGTATCAAGTAGGTAAACACATCAAGTAATTAAAAAAATGTCAATATAGTCATGTAAAATTATTTTGACTACCCCAGGGTTACTTTGAGTTTCAATCAAAATAAAGTTTGGGTGTAGTCTGGCATTGCTTGCAATGGTAGACAATAATTAAAGGCTATCAATGGAAAGATCTTCAGAATCATTTTAGTACGGAAGACGAGTCTCATATATATAATTGTGATAATTTCTCCTTATCTATGGTTTTCTTCAATTAATTCATAACTTGACAATTTAGTAAGCAATCCTAACTACATCAACTGAATTACTCTCCTTCTTTTTATATACACACAATTTTATGTGACAGCAATTCCACCTTAAAAGTTCAGTCCTTTTTAAATTTTTCATTAAAAAAAAGCTATTAGATTACTAAATGAAAATTCCAATTTATTGGAGTCAAGGCATGTGATACTATATAACCCAACCCATAACCTAACACCTGCAAAATCATTACTTGGAGCACTTGCCCCTTAAAGTTGCAAATAAAATCACAATTTAGTAACTAAGAATAACTTATCAAGTTCCATAAGCATACCAAAGAACTTTGATAATAATTGCATGAATGTACTTTGCATAAAAGAAAAAAATACACATATAAATATATACATGGACATTTCATTGAACATGAAAAATTTGATACAAAAATAAGAAACAGGCAACTCGCTAACTTAGAGTCACTTGTAGTTTTTTGTTTCTCAAAATTTCTCCAGAAGAAGTTCATTTACTGAAATATTTAATGAATGAACAATTTTCCATCATTTTTTGATTTCTAATGCAAATCTATTTGGGGAGTTACGGAGTGAATCATCACAGACATAAATCGCCCAACTTTTCCACGATCAAACACAAACTAAACTCTTGACATGTGAAGATGAACGCTCAGGGCGTTAGAATTTTATATCTATAATTGGGTCATAGCCTTTGGACGAATCCCTAACCGCTATGATTATTATTATCAGCAGATCCGGTGACAATAGGCACAGGGAAATGACATATTTGATTCTAAGCCAAGGTAGGATTTCAAAGAAGGGAATTCCAGTAGAACTCGATCAGTGATCGATGAACAAATTTTGAAAGAAAATAATAGATGAAACTGATAAACAGTATCGATAGAAAATTGTAAGGATGATCGGCATCGTGAAGCACGGGATCCCGTTAAATCAGAAGATTAATATTACTAACATCAAAATTCCACAAATTAAAAAGAAACAAATAGATCATCGAGGTTTATCTCACGAGGATCCTTCATTGTAGAGGTCGATCGAGACGGATACACGCTCGACGCCAGATTTGAGCCTGGTGAGGCTCGCCTTCTTGTAAGCCACCACGAATGGGATATCGGAGTCAGCCAGCGCCACTGAAGAGGCGGCGAAGAGGATCGCCGCGACGAGGAAGAACAGGGAAGATCCCGATCTAGTAGCTTCCGCCATACCTAGGGTTTCGAGTTCCGTGGAACGCTGTCAAATGGAAAACGAGGCTACAGGGGCAGTATTAATTCGCCGCGATTTCCGTTGGATTTATGCACTCAAGCCCCCAAAAGTTTTTCTTTTAACAAATAATTTATTAAATTTCAATTGTTTCCAATTTGATAAAAAAAATTAAAACTATTTCAATTCAATTTTTTTTGCTGATTATTTTGTTTTTAAATTTCTAAGACCGTTTAATATTTTTTATTGAAATGAGATTATTTTAAAAAGTGAGGAAAAAGTGAGAGGAAGCAGGAACTGGAAGGCTCTGCCATTCGCATCTTCAAAATCCCGTTCGATTCCAGTCTCTTCGTGCGAAATCTCCGCCTCCGATCTGCAGAGAGAGCGGCATTCTGCGTCCTCTTCATCTTGCTGTCGTCTCCTATCGAGATGTTATTGTCGGAGAACGGCGCAGGTGAAGAACATGTGGTAAGGTTGGAGCGGGAATGTGCCATTCCGCTGCTCAAGCCTAAGCTCATCACGAAGCTCCCAGTCTCATAGGTATGCGATCCGCTGCATTTTTTGATAGAGTTTTCGCGTGTTTCGTCTCTTGCGTTTGATATGCTCGTCTTCTTCTTCGCCTTTGCTTGTGGCTTGAAGGTTTGGTTTCTGCGAGTTGGCTGTGTTTCCGTGAAAGCTTCCTTGTTTCTCCTCGCTATTCATTAGTTTAAATGGAAAACAGAAACCTGGATTTTATGCATGCGGATTGGGGAAGATTGTTCATCAAAGGTTTTACTCATCAGTTTTAGAAGGATACGTTCAATTTTTCTCATCCTTACCTCGAGGATGCCAAAGTTGAAATCAGGGATAACAATTCTATGTCACTTAGACCAGCTTGAAACTTGTTTGCTCTAGCCTAAAATAAGTACAAATCGCACTAAAAACGGGCGAATGAGGATTATTTTTCTTCGAGTATTCTGCTTCTGGATTGGGTTTATCTCCATTATTCTGGTAATCAGATTGCCCAATGTACCTATCTCAATTAATTTTAATTGTATAGTATCCAGAAACGACCATTGAAGATATAATTTATCATGGAACTGAGAAAGAGTTCTCAGATATGATTGCTACTATGCTAAAAAATGTCAAGTTAAAGAAATCATATAACATATGAAGTTAGGCTAGTAGTTGGATATATGAAACATTTACGGCATATATGAAAATTAATTTTACCTATCAAACTTGATGCATCAAGAAAAGAGTGGGATTGGTAAAACGTGATGCTTAAGTGGTCTACTTAAGTGAAATAAAGTTTATGTTCAATCTTTCATGATTAACAGCTATGTATCAATTCATGAAACGAGACAAAAGTTTTTCTAAATTTAGATCTGTATGTTTAAACAATAGAGTGTTGAATTGAATGTATCTCGTTTCTTAACTTCATTTGTCAGAATGTTCTAACAAGTGCCTTACCTTTTTTTTTTTTTACCAATATTACTACTATGTATGTTTCGGACTTTGAAACTTTTGCCTCTATTCAAGCTCAGAGCATTCAACTGACCAAGCTGAGTTTGTAAGCTTTGCAAGACGGTTGAATACTCTATTGGCACATGGTACCTTCTACAATTTGAAGATTTGATGGTACCTTCTCATGTTCTTGCAATATTTATGAAAGACTTTGTGACCAATGACTTTTGTTAAAAGATATGCCTAATCACATTCATATGCATTGAAGTCAAGTGTCTCTATATACTGATATAACAACTTTCATGGATCAATTTCACTTGTTTCTTCTGTGTATGCAAATGAAAATTTCCACATATTCATTGAACTATTGTGCCTGCAGCAACTATATTTGTTGTTTGACCGTGCAAATGATAATCAGAGATTGAAACTTCAGAACATGCCTGCTCAAAAGATTGATGATCCAGAACTAAAATTCCTCATATTTTTCCAGGTTTGTCGATTTCTGATTAACTTTTGTGTGATGTAATTGTTCCTAATAATAAGATGAAAGCCAATCATCTTGGTTGAGAAAAAGTATAACAATTTAAACTATTGCATGCAGAATAGGATTCAAAATTGTTGTCTCCCAAACTCTCTCTCTCACACACATTTGCTTTCCAGTTGAAGCAGACTAACACCTCATATTTGCCTCTTCTCTGATTGATGCAGGTAATGGAAAAGAACAATTTCGAACTAGTTATCGATGAGGAGGTTGTAGTTGCACAATCTGGGCAGTATCTCTGAACTTTCCAGTCAAAGTGGATGAATGAGAGGTTCAAAAGATGATCCATCAGCTTATACTGGTTCTTCATATTACCTTGATAGATTTCCTGGGTTGCAGCTGGACAACAAGCTTTGACCAAGGTATTTTAAAGATCATCCTGATGAAAATCTCTGTCCTCTCTGATAAGGTATATATTGCATGTTTCTATGCACTATGTTTCATTTGTCTCTTGGAAATTAAACAAAAAGATTTATCTCAAATTTTGATGTCATCGGCAAAATTTCGATTATACATCTTGTTTGGCATCATATATTTATTATGAAATAGGTTCTTGTCATTTTCATTAATTCATACAAGACATTAAACTGACAATACCACTTTTTGTATAGGCATATATTCTTAGTTTAAGGTTATCTTTTGATGGTAAAATCAAATTCCATTACCTTGATTATGAATATTTACTTTGGCTGTAAATTTCCAGTTTTGTAGTTTGGCCTTATGTTTGGTATTCCTTATTCTTCTGACAACTCTTGTTATATTTTCCATAAAGCTTGGAGAGGCACCAAAATAAACATTATACGATACCCAAGGGTAGAAGAGACTAAAACAAAATATTAGACAATAGCTTTAAGGGGTAAAAGGAAGCTTAGACGATCATTTCTTTTACTAAGTTCAATGCTTAAATATTTACTTCTTCATCCATTTCTAAGCACAAGCTGAACTTCAGCTAGTTGCAATTAGTGTGGGTGTCTGACAAAAAAAACTTCCAAGTATCAACATTGCAGCATGTCATTATTTATCCACGAATATAGATCATTATAAATAATACTATTCTCATGTGACTAAAGTCTTGAACCAATTTCTTTCTTATAAAATAGAGGGCTGTTACTCTTCCTTCACCTTCAATGTTTTCTTAACTTGGTCCTTTCTGTCCTGGAATTACATTATTTTTCATCGAGGAATAGGAATCGACCAGACAACAGATTACTTTATTATGGAGAACTTGGATATTCTTAATATTTGGACAAATTTTGAGATTTGCAGGGTAAAAAATTTATAAAAGATGTCTCTTTATTCTAAATAAAGAAGTGCTCTCATGCATAATGATGTGTTAAATGACTTCAGGCTTCGACTGTTATTCTAAAAATAAACAAGATCGGTGACCAGGAAAGAAATCAAGAAATTTGATACAACTAGTGCTGATTCAAATAAGAAAGGTATTTTTGTTGAATATGTTCAAACTGAGAACATGGAACATGAAACTCAGTATAAACTATCAATCCACCTTCTCTTTCCAAAATGCTGATTCAAACACAACTTGCATGAATGAAATCATATCTACATGATTTAATGTGCAGAGATGGCTTGAAACTATTCAAGCATGTGCTAGACCTTACTGTAGAATTGGACTTAGTAACCTGGTTCATATGTTGGGTTAGATCTTTACAACAAATCTATTTAGCAATGTTAAATCATGCCATTTTCTCCCAATGAGTATCCATCTCTAAATTCATCTGCATAAGATCAAGTTCAGTTTCTATTTTGAGACAACTAGTGCTGATTCAAATAAGAAAGGTATTTTTGTTGAATATGTTCAAACTGAGAACATGAAACTCAGTATAAACTATCAATCCACCTTCTCTTCACAGAATGCTGATTCAAACACAACTTGCATGAATGAAATCATATCTACATGATTTAATGTGCAGAGATGGCTTGAAACTATTTAAGGATGTGCTAGACCTTACTGTTGAATTGGATTTAGTAACCTGGTTCATATGTTGGGTTAGATCTTTACAACAAATCTATTTTGCAATGTTAAATCATGCCATTTTCTCCCAATGAGTATCCACCTCTAAATTCATCTGCATAAGATCAAGTTCAGTTTCTAGTCTCCTATTAGAATTCACTGAATTGGTGTTCACAACTGAGCAGGCTACTAAATCAAAACGTGCTAAAAACAGTTGTATTATTCTTTACGAGTCTGTGTTTATTAGAATAAAATTATGAAAAGGTTATCTCGTAGTTTAAAATTTTTTCTAGCTGTAATTTTTGAAACAAATCAGGATGAAGAGGAACCACTACCTAATCACTAAAGTAAAATAAGTTTATTTTTAAGTCAGTAGGTTGTCTTTAGCAGTATTTTTTTCCTGAAATAACGCAGGTTTCAGCAGAACTTGACAGCTTACCAGAACTTGTTCAATAAATTAATGTTTGATAAACAACTTGACAGTGGAAAATTTTGGCTTTTTCTTCATGAGGAAACTCTGTTTTCTCAAATAGCATTCTAGTTGGGATTAACATGACTTTTTCTTCATGAGAAACTGCTTTCTTTGTCAAGAGCTGGATTTGATTCTGCTTTTTTTGGCTGTTGCAATGAGAAATATATACAAGTTTCAGTTTCAGGACTTTTACAGTACATCAATGGTCATGTTTACCTAATGCTCATGCTATAAAAAAGATCTCGTATTCAAATTAATTGGTCACATATACAAATAGGGACCGATCACCACAAATTATTTGCTTATGTGGGAATGAAAATTCTGGAACTGATCTGTATATTTGATTTTCTGCTTTCCAAAGTTTTCAGGTTATTCTTTTTCTTCTAAATTTGTTTCTGCTGTGTATGCTGTACTAAATCTGTATTTCATTTTTGCAGTTTGGTAGGCACACAGCTTGTCATCTAGACGTGATGATTAAATTGGAGAGCTGAGGCGATGCTGATCTCAAGAGGGCATCATCCTGAACCAACTGGTAAGTCTGAAATCAGTGCTTCTTTCTTCACTAAAGAGGTTATCTTTTATCTTATTTTCAACCTTGTTAGGCCAATTGTATCCTATCCTGCAATTGTTTGTTCCAAGTAATACATATTTAGTAGAAATGGCAGCATATCTAGGAAATATAACAGGACACGAGGACAAAACCACTGATTGCCTATCACAATAATGTTGACCAATGGGAATTTGTCGTATGCTTTTATACTGTCGCCATTTTAATCAGTACCCACCTCCAATTGTTTCCTGATTAGTGGATTACGTCAAATTGCATTAATGTCCATGCACAACCTTGTTCAGACACCATAATGCATTAGCATCTGTATGGTCATCCTCAAACTGCAGCTTCCTTTCTTTTTGACTAATTCTTTCCGCGTTTTACTAGAACACGGTTCTTGTATTTGATTTTGATCAAATCACGTCTCAATATTGATCTTTAATCAGATTATTTTTCTTGTATAAAATATTTTTGTATTATCTTTGATTTTCAAGTTCTCTAAGAAAACTTCCAAATGCAAGTTATGGCATGATTTTAAACAACAATAGAATGACCCAAAAATTTGTATACTGAAACACATTTACGATAGCTCTTTGCATCAGCTGACTGGTTCTCCTAGATGTTATTCTTCTGCAATGGCTTTGACGATGACTTAACATTGTCGCATAGCGATTTATTGGGTGTGATTTGGTCAATAACACTGTTGAATATTTCATTGATTTTTTTTCTGTCTTAGAAAAAGAAGATGCTCCAATATCCATTTAAAATCATAACAATTGGCAGAGCTTTCGCCACCATTCCTTTGTTGTATGATTGATCGCACAAGCAACCTTCTCAGTTTTCTCATGCCTTTTATGCTCGTACCAATTTTTTCTCCATCAATGTCAGCGTCCATAGATGCCAATTAGCTTACACCCCAATAGTTTCCTACAATTGAGAGGCAGCAATCACTGACCTCATCGTTTAATCATTTTCAGTCTGAGACAGTTAGTTAACTAATTTCTGAACTGATGGTTGCTTTCTTCTTATCTCTTACTACACATATTAGTGTACATTGTGTATTGCCCATGTGAACTATAAACCATAAGAATCTAATCATATAAATCTAGAGACAACTCCACTGCTCTGACAAAACTGATGCATCAAAAGTTTTCTTTATGGAACTCGAACTTTGTGGTGGTCTTGTGTGAGAAATCCTGCGCTAGATGCTGTAGTTCCTTCGTCAGCGTCGGAGCTCCACAGTAGAACACACCTGCAACATCCAAAGCCCTTCGAGTTACATTGGAATTCTAATATTTTTTTTCCTTTATAATTCAGAATTTTGCCGGATTAATTCTGAAGAAGAAGAAGGTGGACGGCTGTTTCGCACACCGAGTCACTTCAAAGCGCAGGTAATGCACGTATTTAGAATAAATTCTAATGTTAATCTTGTGAAAAGTTTGTGTGATTGGGCTCACCGACGCGTTTGTCGCGGTGGTTGAGCGCGATGCGCTTGTAGACGCTGCGCCAGTTGGGGCGGGCGAAGTGGGACTTGACGCGCGTGCCGGACACGACGTCGACCCCGCTCTTGGCGTGCTGCAGCGACTGCAGCATGGTGATGAGGGCGGAGCGGGCGTCGCCCTCCTCGTACACGCTGGTGCAGTAGTTGTGCAGCTCGATCACGCCCTTGTTGTCCGTCTCCGCCACGTCGTTCATCACCCCCCGGAACCACTCGAACGACCCCTGCTCCCGCGTCACCCAGTAGAAGTACGCCCGCCGCGTCTTGAACGACGCCGTCGATGCCCGGCTGACGTCTCTCTCGGCGTCGCTGCCGCCGCCGACGCCGCCGTCTTCTTGGCCGAGCATGAGCGAGTCCAGCTCCTTCATGTTGTTGACGATGTCCTTGACGATGCTGATGAAGGGGGTGGCGCCGATGCCCAGCCCCACCAGCAGCACCACCTCGTACTTCTTGTAGTCCTGCGCCGGCGCCCCGTACGGCCCGTCGATCAGCACTCTCGGGAAGCTCGGAGCGAGTCCGTTGCTGCTGCAATCATCGTAGTCTGCTCTCAGTAGCCCACTCTTCCCTCCCATCGGCGGCTGACAAACCTATATCGCAAAACAGAGCTCAAACAGACCTACCACTGGAAATCTAAAGCAATGACTACAGTGCACGGACCTGCGAGAAGACAGCCTTGAGTTGCCGAGTCCAGTCGCCGAGCGTTCGAATATGCACGCTGATGTAGTCGTCCTGTGGAGCAGAGGTGATGGAGAATGGATGCCACTGGAAAGGGGAGACGGCGGCGCAGTTGACGAAGATGTACTGCCCGCTTCTATACTTGAATCCCTGCGGCTTGGAAACGTGGAGCGCCAGCACATTGCCGGGGTACACCGCCACCTTCAGTATCTTCACCGCCCTGATGCTCGATCTGAACGCCCTGATCAAACGTTCGCTCGCGTAGAGGATCAACGGAATCGCCAGGTACATCCATGTCTGGGAGATGGAGTCAGTGGATTGAGAACAGGGGAGGAGGAAAGAAGAGATGCTTGGTTTGTTTCAGTGTGCGCACCGTTCGCTTGTACCATTTCTTGGTGAGGTAGAGGAAGTAGCCGTGGACGATGAGGAGCGCGTAGACGACGACGAAGAGGTGGTGCGAGTACCAGAAGGCGTTGTAGCCGGTGAGGCGGTGGAAGGGCTTGGGCAACCGGACGCGGCCTCGCCGGAAGTAGGGCGTGGCCAGGGTGAAGGCCACGGCCATGAGCACCACCATGACGATGCCCGTCCACCCCTCCGTCCCCTTCACGAACCACCAGTAGTCGTCCGGCCGCGTGTCGCCGAAGAAGTCCGTCATCGAGCTGTAGTACTCCTCGTCGCTCGCGTGGAGCAGCCTCGGGAAGTCGCACGTCAGGTGGGAGATCACGTGCAGCCCGACGCCGACGGTGATCCCGACGGCGATCACCTTGTGGAAGTTGAGGTTGTCGTCGAAGGGGAGGACGCGGCCGAGGCGCGTCCTGGTGCGGAGCCAGGTGATGGTGTTGCGGCAGACGGGGAGGAGGATGAGCGCCATGTTGAACTTGAGCGTCTCCGCGCCGCCCTTGGCCACGCACACGCAGGCGCCCATGATCTCGTACACCGCCCGCCGCCGGTACTGCACGTACTTCCAGGCGAAGAGCCCTGCGCAGATGCAGAGCCACAGCGCCATCACCCACACCCGCTGCCAGTTATCCTCCATGAAGTACCGGAACCGCTGGTACCACCGCCGCACCAGGTTCTCCTCCTTCGCCGGCCGCAGCTTCTGGCTCAGCAGCTGGCTCAGGTTCCGGCTGTTCGTCGTCCCGATCTGCATCGACTGGCTCGGCATTTGCAGCAGCAGCATCTCCAGATTATATATCTCGATGTAGCCGCGGTTGTCGGGGTCCAACTCCTCCATGATCAGGGCGGCGTACTCCGTCGCCTGATCTTGGATCGTCGACAGCTTGTTGGCCGATGCACTCAGCGAGATCAGCTGTTGAATTATTCAAATTCGTGAGTTTAGCTGCTCATTATCCTTGAAAAAAGAAAGATGAGCAGTTGAGTTAATCACCTCCTTGACCTCTTCCTCTGTGATCCTTCCGTCCAGGTCCTTGTCCAACCTACTCAGTAGATCACGTTCATTAGTTGCAAGATTCGGTGTGTGTTTACTAATTAGGGTAAGAAATCGTACATGTCGAAGAAGGTTTGGAGCCTGGAATCGAAGCTCTGGTCGGCGATTTGATCCCAGAACTCTCGCAGCTCGTCCTTGGTGATCTTGTCGCCGGCGATCCTTCGCCTCCTCGCCAGGGCGTCGAACAGTTCGCCGGCGAACTCCTTCGACTCCTTCATGCCGACGCACTGCCCGAACAGGGAGCGGTGGAGTCGCCCGTCGACGGCGAGCTCCTCGAAGCGCTTCTCGACGGCCGGCCACCCCGCGGCGCCGGTGGCCTTGGTGATGAACTTGAGCCGCTTCAGCGCGTGGGCCGCGGCGGACTTGGACCGGTCGATGGGTTCCGCGACCGGTCGCTTCGTCAGCGACGCGAGGCGGAGGAGCCTCTGGGACACCTGGCGGAACCTCGACGACGCGGAGGACGAGGCCGAGCGCCGCTCCAGCGTCCGCGCCAGCAGCGACATCTCCGAGTCCTCCGCCGCCTCCGCTCCGCCGGCCGTCTTGACGCTGTGCACCGCCACCGCGTCGTCGCGCACGTCCAGGGTGATCTCCACGTAGTCTTCTTCGTCGGCGCCGGCGGCCGAAGCAGAGAGGCTGAAGCGGGCGCTCCTGCGGCTGCTGCTGCTGTTACTGCGGATGCCGCCACGCTTGCCGAGAGGGCCACTGAAGCCGACGCCATCCGTGTTGCTGGTGTCAGTTTCCCGGTGATCATCGACGGTTCCCATCACAGCTTCAATCGATACCGAGGAAAGAGAAGAAAAATGAATTCAATCAAAGGAAAGATGTTCTCTGGCGATGGAGCCGATTCGATTGGCGTGGTATATATCCACAGGGTGAAGAAACGAGGCCGCGGATGACGTGGAGAGAGAGAGAGAGAGAGAGAGAGAGAGAGAGAGAGGGAGGAGTTAGGTGAGGACAAGGAACAGGGGCACAGGAAGGGAGGAAGAAGGTTGTGATTTTGGTTTGACCAAGGCGAGTCAACGGAGGGAAGGGGAGTTTGACCCCATATGACATTAGCGGCTTGACTTTTCTCATGTCTTTTTTTTTTGGATATTAGAAATTTCAAATACCAGGACCATTATGAATTTATGATTTGATCAAACATGATATATAATCACTTAATTGAATCTTTAATACTTTTCTTCTACTTCTTCTTCTTCATTATTATTATTATTTGTAGTAAATGTGTTCAACAGTTTGAAGCATTAGTTCTAGGCTCTTGTCGACTAGAAAGTAAAAAATGAATTAAAAAATTATATCACTTTTTCTTATTAAAACTATTTTATCAATATCTTCTTTGTCTTTCCTCACCTTAATGTATTTTCCTCATTTTTTTAAATCCTGATTTTCCTCGTCTTTTTAAAATCTTTATAGATCCGATTAATCAAACACAACTTTACTCTTGTTAGAGCATGTCATGAGGACCGTATAGGATTGTTAGGGTGACAGATTCCACTTTTTTACAGAAAAATAAAGCATGTATCATGAGAAGACAATGTCCTCTTCCATCATAGTCAACTGTAGTTTCTCGATTTACCTCCTCATAAATGATTGTAAGGTCAATCGTGTGAGACTATTGAAATGATGAATTTCATCTTTTGTTAAATAAAAAAAAACATGTCACGAGGAATAAATAAGAGGATGATAATTTAAATTGTGTATAACTTTATTGCCTTAAAAATTATATATATATATATATTTAACACAATACATACACTAACAAAATAAATGGTCGAGATTTGAGTGGAACAACGTAGAAGCTCAACTTTCAAACGGGAATCTTATGCACTAGTGATTCCTTCATTATCATCGCCTGTGGAGCAATATCGTACACGATTTTTTTTTTCAGTTTATTTCCTTATAAAAAATAGTGCCTAATTTTTAACTTTTGTTTCGTGAGCTTTTCAATTATGCGTGAAAGAGAACCGAGCAAAATGTCCGGACCGTTAAAGTTGGACCAAAGTTAACTAATCCCGCAAAAGGTCATCCCGGGTGCTCCACGCGATTGACCCTACAAACATCTTTATAGAGAAGTAAATTAGATACGTAGGCCTATACGAGAGAGAGGGCTTACTTTTAGGATGATGAAATTCTCGAAAATCGACTCTTGTTCACTTTTACAAATCTACTTCATGTGAATCAACTGCGTTGAGCCGACGGGCCAAAGTTAACTAAGAAAAAATTTGAAGTGGAGGAAGCTTTTGGACTTGTATGCGAACGCGCCTTCACATGGTGGTCTTTTGTTCAGTGGAGGCCTGCCAACCTTATTAGTCTTCTTCTTTCCTTTTGCTGGTTTCTAGGTTTGATCAGATCCAATTAGCGTGTTTTGATTGAATTTTGATATGTCAAATATTTCTTTAATTGACCTAAAGAAATATTTAAATATGTTAAGCTTTAATTATATACAATTATAATCTTCAAAATAAAAAACCTTATTATCATGATTTGTCATAGGTTTTTAGATTATCATGAGTTCTAAGAATTCATTAAAGGAACAATTATACTTACTTAGGGTAATTGGACCGAATCGATCGATTTTGGGTTATGTGGTTCGAATCGCAATTCAAGCCTAGTCGAACCTAAATGATCATATGTATTGGGTGCTTAAGTCATCGGTCAATGAATATCTATTTTCACATGGTCTCTTTAATTGTCTTTCTTCATTAAATTTGCTAGAATTTATACACATTCTTAAGCAGCCATAGAAAAAACAATTGAGAGTCGGAAGAGAAACAAAGGAAGATTCAAAGATTTGGGGGTTGTGGCACTGCGAGCCCACGGTTTTGTCTGGGATAGAACAAAAACGATGTCTTTAGTCTTGCACTTTTATTTTTCTTTGGTCGATGACATCGTTTATTTAGTAAGGACAAAAGTCTTTTTTTTTATCAATCATCAGAACAACACTCAATTAGCTTACGACTTGTGTTTATACTTGACAAAAATCAAAGGACGTCTTTTTTTAATCAATCATCAGAACAACACTCGATTAGCTTACGATTTGAACCTCCTGAATTGGTCGACTAATATTTTAGGGTTTAGGATATTAGGTTGAAGAGGTTGCTCAAGCCTTGATGGTACCCTACAACAAACAGTGGAAAGGTTGAGCTTGATGGTTACTCACCATCTACCAGAGCATGGACCAGCTTAAATGGAAGAACACTTTCTATTTTGGACCACTGCGGCTGGGAGTGAAAACTCAATTCTGATCCAATCGATCTTCCCTATGATTCTCGACCGAACTGGTTGTATCGGCTGCCCGAAGTAACTTGGTTGTGTTTCATGCAGGACATTTGACTGCTGGAAGTGTTTCATGAAATATAAGGTAGCTCCATACTGAAATGCAAACAAAAATCATGAAGCAAATAACAGTCACAGCACTTGCTTATCAAATGTGTTGAAAAACACTACCTTAATTTTAGGTTTTATACAAAACTACATCATCATCATCATCATCATACATAGTTCCTCCACTGCCTCGGCTTTCGATTGTTACAATCTTGCACTATAAATGGTCGTTACTCACTAGTTAAAAGTTTATGATGCACTTGTGGAACAAATGTTGGGGGTTATACACATAGGCCTCTCTCTTTTATTCTGGAATCACAGAAGTTAGGGTTCAATTTTCATCTGATTTGCTTGCATTTGCTCTGCATTGGAAAGTTAAGACATAAACCTCTGCATTAAGAGTATGACTTAATCCTTAGTTATCTGATACAGTTACCGTGCAAACTTGCAGAGGAGAAGGCAGTCTCCTGGTTGTGTCGGAAGACAATCTGAGCGACACTTTGCAGATCGTCTTCTTCGCAAAAATCACCAAGCTGAGAAAGGAGTAGCACTCTTTTGGTAAGTGATATATAATTCATAGAGAAGCCTGAATCGAGAATTATGATTGGCACACTGAACTCTATGAAGATAAATAGCAAGACAAGTATCAAACAACTTATATCATGGCTGCATTCATGAAAGGATCCAACTTGTATATTTGAAACTTACTCATCCACATCATGGCTGCATTCATTACCTGAGAGGTAGCATCTGAGAATCCATAGATTGGAGCTAGTTGCACGCTTCGAGAAGGGGGATTTACGAACTGTGATTCGAGGTCTGAAGTCTCAATGCCCTGAAGAGGGGATACCTGAGGCTGATGAGAATATGGATATGCTGCACTTGCCATTTCTGGAGGATAAACTGGCTGCAGCATAGTTCCATGTCCTTGATACATCTTAATTGACAGATACACAACAACAATTAGGGCAGGCATCACTTGGGCTGGGCATAAAGAGTTTGTGGAAGCTTACTTGTTTAGGAATGAGAATGTCCATGTTGTCGAGTTGGGGATTCAGTGTAGCCAATTTCATGGAAAGGAACTAAGACCAAAAATCAAAAGGATTCTAATAAAATTTCACATCACAAGTTGATCAGAATTTATGCAATCTAAAATGCTGATACCTCGACCTGCCGTTGCAACGACTGCACATAGTTTATGATTTCGTCAAGCATTACGGCCTTACCAGTGACCTGCAAACCATGATCCATTCACAAAATTTTTACAGAAAGAGTTAGCTAAGATCCAATACCCCTGAAACTTGCAGAGGCAACATATTCAGTAGTACCTTGTTGCAACCAGGAACAAGATCTTGCAGGAACTTCATCCTCTTGCTAATCTTCTCTCTTCTCACCTGATGAAATAGGGCAGCCATTAGAATTGAAACCTGAAACAAGCAATAAAAGTTGCAGACTAATGGTGATTCATTCTCCTAGCTACTGACTCTTTCAGCTAGGCTGTGAGCATCAGTGGCTTGCCCTCTTCTTGCCCTCACATGGATGTAGTCCTTCGGCGGCTCAGGCGCCTTATTATCATCTTCTTTGCGCGGTTCTCCGTCCACATCTCCATTCTGCTCAGTTTCCATCTTAACCACTGCATTGATTTCACCTGGTTTGTATCTCTTTGCATCAGAGTTCTCCTCTGTCATCTGGACTTGGAAAATTTGAAGTTCTCAAGCTTTAAAGGTATGAAATTGCAACAAATTTAGCAAAAGAAGCAACAACAGAGAATTTAGTCGTACATTTGTGGTGGAATAGGTTGACGGTGGTTCCTTTCCCTTCCCTTTTCCGGCGACGGCTTTCCTTTTCCTGGCATTGCTATCGCTGGTGCCTCTCAAGGACGATGCCTCCTCGATCGATGATTCCTCCCGGCCATTGCCGAGCTCAGATGCCTCCGGCGTCAAAGATCCCCGAAATCGAGACCTCGTCTCCATCTCCATCAGGGCGGTGCCTAATACCCGGGGTTCGTTCCCGTTTTCCGGCGCTCCTATCCGAGATCCGGCGAGAGACTTACTGCTCGAGGCTCTCGACAGCTTTCCGGGAGTCTCCAGGAGGATCCCTAATTGCCCCGCGAAGCTGGAAGAACTCATCCCTCCGCCGCGTGAAAGCCTCGCGGCGCCCTCCGCGAACCACGGGTCGGCCGATAATGGCATCAATTGGCCTCCGGGCGATGGATTCGCCGGCCCTGGGAATCCTCCTCTGCCCTGCACCGGGTGATCCCGGGCGGAAAGGTTGGGCTTCGGCGGGGAGTTCAAGGGGGTGCTGTAACACGAGCTGTGAGCGCTGTGGAGTTGAGAGACCAAGGAGATCTCACCGGAGTTGCAGATGGTTCCCAGACGCCCGCTGACCGCACGCATCTCGGCGCCGTAGGAGGCCGCCAAGTGGGAGGACTGAGAAGAGACGAGGGAGCTGAGCGCCGTCTCCAAATCGGCGTCGTTGACGAAGCAAGGCAGCGACTGACCGTCCGCGGCGGAGCTCATCGACGGCGGTCTCTTGCCCATGGCGGAATGCCAGTTGGAGCCCCAAAATGCGTCGTTCTCCATGGCGATGAGGTCGAAGCGGGAGGAAACAGTTGATGGAGAGAGAGAGAGAGAGAGAGAGAGACGAACGAAAGAGGAAAAAGAGGTGAGCAACAAATCCAATGCTAAAACTTAATTTCAAACAAATTCAATTTAAATTAACGAGACAAATATATATATAATTTATTAAAAATAAAAACAAAACATATATCATAAAAAATTAATAAAATAAAAATAAAAGGCGCCATGTTTTTATATTTTTTTTTGAAAAATGATTTATATATAGATAAAATAAGAGATATTAGACTCCCTCAAATGTACAATCAAAAGATCAATATCATAGCCCAGACAGCACTAACCGTTGAACACATATATGATCAATCACGCAAGAAACTACATCAAAATCATCATAGTCAGTACTAGCCGTTGAGCACACACATATAATCCATCACGCAAGAAATTACGTTAAACCTATGACACTACCAATATCAAAACATCATAGCCTCACATATTCAAACATCATAACATTTGTATGTTTATCTATGAGCCAAATAAAGTACCATAGACTACAAAATCAATCTCATCTCAGGAACAGAACCACTGGCAGCTTAGATGCTATCGTGACTTGAGATCTATAAACTGATAAGGACTTACACTTTATGAAAAATTCAATCAAAATCCAGGATAATGCCTTGATTTTTATACTTTATTTTTATGAGATTTGGTATTCATATTATATTAATTTTTATTAAATTATAATTAGTACATTAGGAATATTATATTGGTCCCACTATTTTATACAATATTATTTTTACCCTGATGACATTTACACTGTATGGTTAAATCCCTATACCTTGATTTATTTATTTATTTTGGAGGATATAAATAAAAATTTAAAAAAAATTCGTATGAAAAATTTTCTATGGACTACTTATCCTTTACCCTATTTATTTATTATAAAATAATAGATAGACAGATTTAAAAATTCATCCTCTGATTAAATTAGTAATCATCTTTCATCTCGTAGTCGCAAATTGCTCTCATGATCACGAGTGATCTCCCACGATGTCGTCTTCTACATAGTCACCTCGCGTGACCGTACAATTCTTGTCTTGCGACTACGAACTTCTTTTCTTCTATAATTCATGTCTCAAAATAAACATAGAGCATTGCCCATATTTTAATAATTTTAAATAAAATTATTATATAGGACATCAAAATATTATATTGTTGTGTTAGGAAGTTATGTCATATAGTATTATTTTTTAGATCTCTAAATATTCATATTGTTATAATTTTAATAAAACTACTCAATGTTTAATAACTTTAGTCAAAAATATTATACGTGCATAAATTAAATAATTAAATATGAAAATTTATTTTTAAAAAATAATTAAATGCATTTATTTTGACATCGCAATCATTGGATGAGAAGTCAAGGAATGCAATTATTATAGGTTTGCTTGGATCAAGGAGTATTTTCCGGGGACTTAATTGTAAACAGCATTAAAAGGATAGAATTTGACCACTAAAACGACCCGCTCAATTAAATGAATATATTTATTCATAAATCAGTAAACCATTTTTTTAAAAATACTTTTTGGCAATAATTTTGTATTTTATTTGTTGAGACTTGGGTAAAAATAAAAAATAAAAATCTTATTTTTAAAACCATCCATTCATATATAATTATAAAAGAAATGATCAAGAATAAATAATAAGAATGATTTTTCTCTTAAAAGAGATAGAAAGAAATAAGATGAATTTTCTAGTGAGAATTTAAATCTCACATAGAGTGCAATAGCAAGAAGTGAGGATTCAAATATTATCAAGAATCCGTTATACTTTTAGAAGTTTGAAAATTTTACGACGTCAAGTTTGTAAGATCGATCTTTAGGATTAATCATAAGAGTTGAATATTTAGATTATATTGAAGTTAAATTGATCCAGCTTTTATATAAATTAATCCAATAGCATATTTATTTAATTTTTTTAAAAAAATACAGCATTTTTATATGAATTTTATTAATAATATATGAAGAATATAAACTGCTTTAAAATGATTTTTTTTACAAATAAAAAATAAAATATGAACACAAGTATATGCTAGAAATTAGTATAAAAATATTCATCTAAAATTGCTCTACGGTTTTAAAACTTTGAAAAAAAATATTTTTTTAAAAATATTTTTTTTAAAAAAAATAATTCCAGCTATAAAATGAGTCCTTGTGGTTTTCAACATGCCAATCACGGCCACCACATCGCTTTGCCAAATTTCTTATCAAGTGACATATTTTTCATGCTTCACCACACGTCTCTTGTGAACAACACACGCCAACTATATATATATTTTTTTCATTTTTTTTTTACTTAAATTTGGATAGATCTTAATTTTTTTTGTTTGCGACAACGGATTAAATCTCAATTTGATAGTTAACAATACATAATAATTATTATTAAAATTAAATCCTCTTAAATGATCTAATACTATTTGTATTAAAAGTGATTGAATGCATAGATTTAATAATCCATTTGTTAATATTAATGAGTTATTAACTGGTAATAAATTTTATGATGGATAACTTTGCAGGATGGATTTGATATTAAAAAAAGTCAAAATCATTTGAGTATTATTTGTTAATTCTTCTTCTTCCTTAAACTCTTCCCCACTAAGATCAAGATCCGGTGGCTATCCATTCTTGTAAAAGACTCCGTTGCGTCTGTAGGAACTTCTCCGACAACAAGTAAGAGATACGACGGCACTTGTAATTTCGGTTTGTTATTATCTCAATTTAATTTTCAATTTTAATGGTATAGATGATTGGAAATACCATAGATGCATCCTTTAGATAATTAGGGAAATTTACCATAAAGCACTTGTAATTTTTAAAATTTAGAAAAAAAAGCTACCCGCCATTTAGAGTTAGACCACACGCAAATCCATTTTAAAAATCGCTTAAGAAGATATTAAGATCTAATGATGCCCAAACAGTTGAGTTCCATTCAAACAAATCGAACTTAGAATCAATAAAAATTAGAAGGTAAATTTTGGTGAATTGCCCCTTAATTCGGAGAGAAAAGGAGGAGGAGGAGGAAGCATATCGAATGAATCGAAACTCGCACCGCGATCTAATATTTACGAGGAGTGATGTCGAATTAGGGTTTGCTACTTGGCTTTGATCTTATCCGTGATTGTGGCATTATTTCTTCCAGTGGCACACATCAAGGAGTTGCTTTCTCAACACTTGTTAGTTCTTATTGAATTTTCCATCCAGTCTGTCAATTAGGCAGCACGGCATTCTCATGTCACGTAGGTCTCCTCCTCTTGATTAGATTAGATTTACAATCAAACTTGAAGACATCTTCTCCCATTTTTGCAATTAATGTCTTATAAATTTCAAATATTTTGCGAAAATCAACACTTTATGTGCATGGTTTTTCAGGTAGATCTCTTATAAGTCGAGGTCTTTGAGTTTGAGACTCACCTTCGTTGAAAGAAGATGAAGGCTCGAAGATGTGGAATTTAGATGTCTTTAGATTAAGTTGTATATGGTTGATTGACATCGAAAGAGCCCGACCGAATCGGCAATACTAATTTTGAAAGCATGTCTAACGGTATTATGGAAGTAGATCTTTCTTTGAGTGCAAAGTCTTCGGTGTCGATCAATATGGTTGATCAGGGTTGGTCGAGTAGGTCCTAAGGCATGATATAGATCAACATCTCCTGTTTCGCGGGATCGTAAAACTTAGCACCTTAGTTCCTAAGGAGAACACCCTAATCATCCAAGTCTACCTGTCCTGTTCCTGTTCAATGTTCGACCACCTATAGTTCATTCTTTCTCTTCAACACTCCGTTCACTTAGCTCTTTAGTCAGATAACTCCGATGCCCCACTAATATATACATAGAGAGAGACTTTTCGAACATTGTTTTCCTGTACATGAATCCAATAAACAAACAAGAATTCGATCGAGACCTAACAACCGCACTTGGTGAATCAATTTGATCTTGAGTATAGCAATATTCCAATTCCAGTTCTTTCTCCTTGCCGAATTTGTACATTGATGATCCATCTAACACAGTTTATTATCACACACTTGTAATCTGACGTTTCCAACAGTATGATTTTTTTTTATGAAAACGATAGCTAAACAAACAGAAAGAGAATCTGGTCAAGATCTAACAACCACAGTCCATGGCTGAAATTGATGATGGTATGAACACTATTGGCCATGCCTCCCAACATCCGTCCAACTCTCCTCCCTGCCCAACTGTTCGTCAATGGCTCGAAGCAATTTATTAAACTCACACCTACCTTCTTCTATGCATGTCCCAGAAAACTCCACAGCCTCGCCGAACTGCATAACATGCAGCTCAATCATTGAGAAGCACAGAAACATGTGTTGTCAAGTTCAAATCAGACAGAAGGAGCCCCGAAGCTACAGTCCAGTGATAAGATACTCACATAATGCATTCCGCTCCTAACTGCTGTAGAATTAATTTCCTCCAATGGAGAGAAAACTCTGAAATGTTGACTATGAAACGTTACACCGTTAGTTAGAGCCTAATTTAGATCTAGAAAATATTATCAGACAGAACTCAAATTTAACAATATTTGATTTGTGAACTCGCGCAGCGCAACACATTCGTTTAAAGACATGGGAGAGGGGGAATCCATATACCAAAGACATGGAAAGACGTTAGATTGCAGCACCAAAAGAGGGACCGCACACACGACCATGAAAGGACAAATGTTGTCGAGGAAGAAAGATGTTGGCATAAAAAATTGCTACTTCTAGTGCATAAACAATTTTCGAAGTTATTTCAATCAGATTCAGCCAGATAATGATCATGACCAGTCGCAAGAACAAATTATCATAATCCATAAATTAGTTTACAAATGGAATGAAAAACTACAAAATTATCCTATAGTGGAAGCTAGTGATAATGCTAGTGATAGCGAAAATTTTCACGTCCCTACTGCTGGTAAAAAATATAGTGGAAAACAAAACTCGGTAAGCTCTGTTATTGGATCAATAGGAACAAAAATACTCATTTAGGCATATATGCGACTAAAAACTAAGCTTAACATCAAAATGGAAATGCAAACCTGATTGTTTAGTTTTTGGTAGGTACTCCAATTGCAAAGCTAGCACCAGTTCCGTGGTTACTAGTGGAGTTGATACGATCAACCCTCTTATAACTACCATCATTTGCATGGTTCTGATACCTTCCCCTACCACCACCTCGTCCTCCAAAATCAGTTGTGGTATCATAGTCGCCTCTTCCATAAGTCCTTCCGCCACTGTAGCCATTGCGCCCTCTGGTATCGTAGCGTAGCCCACCCCCTCGACCAGATGCATATCTTCCTCGGTTACCAACTGCAGCAATCAAATTTTGGCATAATCAGACAACAAAACCATGCAAAGATATCCATCGAGTTGAAATCATAAAGCTAATAGCCACCAACTCGTGGAGTGAATCATTAGTACAACACAATAACTTGCTCACTTTCTGATGAAGACAACAAAAAAAACAAAAGAGGAATTTAAAAACTGCTCATGAAAATATTCCAAGTGAAAAAAGAAAAAATAACCGAAATATTTTCTTGCAAACCTGTGTTTGCCTTTGCATGGTAACTATTTCCATGGGAAAAAATGTTCCATGTGAAGGTAACAATTACTGGCAAAGGCATGAAAAAAAGTGTACGCAACACTTACCTCGCGAACCTGTCATCCTCTTTTCTTCCACATAAGCTGGTTGACCACCAATCATTATGGGCGAGGCCTACATCAGAAAATAATGGATTCAATATGGAGATTTATCGAGCGTATAGGCACTATATTTATTTACTCTGACCAGTTTCCAGCAGTTTCACTTGAAATGGTCCAGTTGTAACAAAGGTTTGATCGATTACAATGCACATTTTTTACATAAAATCTGTGATCCAATATCATGATGCTGGTTGCTGGATCACAGCAGCTATAATTGAGATGCAGATGACTGTTAAACTAGGATAAGACTATGATATGTTGCAAGATGTGTAGAAAATGTCAAGAAGCAAAAGGGCAATAGTTATCATTTATACTAGAAGAAAGTTAAGACGACAACAAAGTTGCCAGAAACCCACAAAACAAGAAACAGCTCGAAGCATAAATATGTACCACTTAGATATATTATTAGTTTCAATGATAATTAAATGTTAAGGAAAATCCTGCTCTTAGATTTGATTCAAACAACAAAATCATATAGGTTGTTAAATATCAACAGTACTAGGTTCTTTATACTTCAGCAATCAGGTGTCAAATGGGGACTTCAATAGCTTGATCAGGAGCCCAAATTCATTCTAAACCTTCTAGCATGGGTCCAGAGAACACAGTTTCTTATTGGCACTTCAACGTTTCAAGCATGATATATTCTAGTAGGTCTTAATGCCAAATGAATAAAATACAAAGAGCAAGCAACTCAATAGCAATGAATTAATATCAATAGATATCAACCATCAAACATGTAATATAATGACGATGGCTATTTGTTGTTTTTTATTATCTTAAGGTGTAGCCTAAGTGTGACTCTCACACAACTTTAATTATGCAAAATACTTTACCATTGTGGTCCACAATTGACATGGATATTATGGTTGTTTGAAAAATCATAAGGGCAAGATAAATTGAGGCAAGGGAATGAAAAAGAAAAGAAAAACTAACATCAGATAATCAGAGTTTGAGCAGCATGCAATTAATAAATAAGGTTGTCTCAACTTATCATGCTCAGAATTACCTCCAAAGACTTTTGGACAGCACTTGCCGCTTCAAATGTTACAAACCCATAACAGAAACCTTGTAGCTGTGGGCAATCAAAATGTATATTCAAAAATAATGACAAATAAAAAAATTATAGGAGCCAGAAATTATATATTGAAGGCTTTTAAATAGAAAAGAACCTTGTGACTCCTAACTTGTATGCCATCTGGCTTAATTGTGCCGAATTTCTTAAACTCCTGTTCAAGTTGATCAGGTGTTGCATCCAATGGTAAACTTTTCACGAATATGGAATGGCCATCAGCTAAAATAGATGCATATAAAGGATAAGAAAATCTTCTGAATACACTGATAAACTGTCAATTAAGCTAGAACATAGATCGTTATTACCTTCTGCCTCAACAGCATTGCTGGTTTCTTCACTAACAGAATTGGTGGTAGGTACATCTGTTACAGGAACTGCTGAAGGAGCAGTAGTTGCCTGGGATTCTGCTCTAACTGATGCTGACTTAGATGGCATGTGTGCTGGAACTGATGCCAGAGCATTATGTTTCATAACCTTGACCTGCATCCACATTCCATGTTATGGCAAGTAGACTTTTGTCATGATATATCAAAGCCCACAGGAATTTAAAGTAAACATAAACACAAAACTAAGATGATATGCACATGATTAAAGATAGCCAATAAATTCTATAGTTAGATGAATTGATTGAAATGGAAGGTGTTAATGTAGATAGAGGGAAAAAGAGAAACATCCTAGTTAATGTAACTTGAATTGACCTAAAATATCTGAATATTACTAGAAATGCATTCTCAGACAGAGTTCAACTTCAATCTATGTAGCCATCTCCAATTCGTTGAGGCTAACATGTTTAAAAATATGGCAATGGTAGTTTGTCTGAAACATAAAATTGGTAGAAAGATACATACGTGCCTTTAAAAAATTAATTAACAGTCAAAGCAATATGTATTAGGTATTACTTTAAAAAAGAGAATGCAAAGTCAAAGCAATAACAGTCATTCCAAATGAAAGAATACTCGATGAACTTGGCCATGTACCATCAACCAGATTAGCAGACATTAGTCTTATTTCCCAATTATCAAGAACCATGTTGCAGCATACAAAATTTGAGCCAATTCCAGATATATTTATTAACATAAGTGTATGTATGATGTTTCAGAAACATTACTGACATCAGGATTCTTTGTCTATGGTTATAAGCTCACAATAGAAAGGAAGAAAACACACTATTTGGTGGTGTTTGTCTTTTTCATAGATAATAGAAAGGGAATAAAATAGTCACACCAAGATAAACACGGTTAAGTTTCCTATTATAACAATTTAACTTATGGTGGGTCATCAAGTTAATGCTCTTCATATGAATCTATGATGCTAAGATCTGAAACAAAAATATGGACACCAATTAGACTTCAGATAAAATGATCAACAGGTTGAATGCTAAATAGAGACTGCCACAGGATTGCCATTTAGCTTTAATAAGAATTATTAATGAAATGATTACTAAGGAGTGTTACATTAAAAATAAAGACCTACATGGATCATGCATTTACTTTCATTAATCAGAAGTGTAATGCACCAATGATGAAAAGGCTATGGTTTAAGTTTCTGATCTACAAAACTAATGGTTAAGAAAGAAACAGTATATGCATAATTTTAGATAGAGAAAAAAACAAACAAATGGATTATGAAGAAAAACACAAGCAACACCCATGGTCAAATGGATTATGAAGAAAAACGACACACAACAATCATGGTCATGTTTCTAAATTAGCAGCTCACAATTGAAGCATATGACTTCTTTGGCATGTCTTCTTGAGCAGTCACAGGAGTTGGTTCAACCACCACACCCTGGGAACTGTTTGGAACTTCATTAATCACCTCTTCTTTTGGCTCTTCGTGTTCAACAAACTGACCATCTTCTGGAGGATTATAGACTTCTCCACTGTTCAACTTATCGTCATCTTCCGAGACAGTTTGGTCTGGGTCGTGTTGCTCTTGTTGTGGTGGGAAACCTGGAAGAAGAAAACAATGCATTTAGATTTTGAAATGAACCAATAAAAAGTAGATCAAGCCTTGAGGCTTTTCAAGGTGCAGCAGCAGCACAGCAACACTATTACCCTGGTTCCTCTGCTGGTGTTCGTCCTCTTCGACAAACCTGAATGTGTCATTCAACACAAAGAAACCCTTATCCTGGGGCGCGAGAAAGAAAGACTGAGTGAAGCCTCTTTTAACACTGTCCGCCCCCGTAAGGTACCCAGTCACAAGCACAGTCACCCCGCCACCGAGAGATTCTTGAGCATCCACCGTCTTCGTCTCAGCTCTAACAACACCCATCGACAATACCTTCTGATTGATCGCCTAAATCCCATTCATCGACAAGTTTAAAATAAGATACCTTCAGTAGAAAGAACCAATTCATTCTAAAACGTATGTACGACAGCCCAAAACTTAGGGTTTAAGAGCACTCACCTGAATAGTGGTGACCAAACTCATCTCGCCGTTGGCATCCGGTCGGATGAGCTTGCTGTTCTCCTGGTAGAACCGATGCACCAGCTCCGGCGACTGCTGAAGGATGAGATAGTACTGCTGAACGAAGGCGTTGCCCACCTGAACCACCAGCCATCAGATCACAAACTGAAGACACAAAAAGGTGGAAAGCATCGAATGAAAGTGACATAGGGAGACGTATCCGCTACCACTTGAGCGGGAAGCGGGGCTCTGTCGACGCTTGAGGCAGCCATTCCGATAGAGCTAGAGATCCGCCGAACCCTGAAAGCAGATCCGAGGGGCGGCCGAGGCGATGACGCAGGGCGATGACTGGGTCGAGCTCGGCAGATTGCGGTAGGATTGGAGGTTGCCTCCTTTCCCTTCTAGGGTTTCGGTTTGGAGCTTGGGATCTCGAAAGGAAGAGGAGCAAAAGACCGGCGTAAGATCCCTCCGCGACCTTTAAATAGCTCGTTGTTTATTATTATTAAATACCAGCCAGATTTGTGGTCACGTGAGATGTCACGTGTGGTTCTCCCGCGCCAATATACCAGTGGGACAGAAGGGAACGGAGTGGATAAATGATTCACTAATTTCATCAGTTCTATTCTTTTCTGGAAGCTTCTTCAATTAGTTCATTCATTTAGCTTTGCTTGAGTCACCTTCCTCCTGACTCGAAGGAGGTTACACTTTGACGAAGAAGTCATGAATGATATGCAATAAATATTTTAAATGTTAATACGTAGTGTATAAGTATTTTAAATTTACTTTATAGATCAATAAAAAAAATATCTTTAACTTTAATATTAATCGAGTTAAGTCTAAGATTAGTTACATGAAACTAAGTACCTAAATTATTATAAAAAATCTAGATGCTAATAATAATAGATTAGTTAATTTTGTAAGGGTATCAATTTGGATGAATCAGATCGAAATAAAGATATTATAAAAAAATTTCAATTTGAATCCAATTTAGACTCAAACTCAAACTTAAGTTAAAAATTATAAATTTGAACCCAAATAATCCGATCGATTTGGATCAAACTTTATTTTTACTACTTTTCTAATAATTATTTACTTTTATCTTAATAAATGATATTTGATTTAACCTAAAAAAACCTTTAAACCTTAAATTTAAATCAATTCACATCAAATTCAACCCAAAAATTCCCAATCTGAATCTAAAAACCTCCCATCTCAATTCCATATTTTTCAGATCGATCCATATCGGATTGATGAGTCAAATCCATTTTTTTACCCCCTATATTTTTCTCTTTATTAGCTTTTGTATCAAAATCAAAAAGTCTTCTCAGTCTCATCTATTTTTTTTTAACATTAAAACAAATTTTTATAATTTTTTTATCTTATTGCTTTTTGAATTTCATTGTTGTTGTAACATTTAAGAGGTTAAAATAAAAATAGCTCATCCTATGATACAAAACAACATAGTTTAGAGTATTATGACCATTTAGATCAACAATCATGAACAATCATGAATAAATAAATTTTGAAATATCATAACTCTTGACTCATATTAAATCATAAAATTTATAATAGATAAAAAAAATCGAAGCTCATATATGTATTTATTAAAGCTTAAATTATATTAACACCCCAATTTTAAATTAAAAAAATTATCTATTTTTTAAAAGATTTATACTTAATAATTGAGGTTATTTTTGCCTTTCCTAGAGTTAGAGTCATGTGACTATTTAAAATATTTATTTAGTTGATTTTTAAAGAATTTTAATCATCAATAATAAGAGTTAGGATTTTTTAAATATTTTTTTCCTACTACACATTTAATATTTCTTTTACCAATTTTATAATATTTGGATGCCTAATTCTTAATAGTCTATTAAATCTGGTTCGTATTCAAAACAACCAAATCAATAAATTTTACTGCATCACTATATATAAAATATTATATTAAAATATTATTCATTAATTTCAACGATCAAAATTATTTTTAAAACTTCAAAAATATAATTGCTGTAATACTATTGATAATTTTAAATAAATTGATAAAAAAATATTTTTAATATAACAATTATTTTTAAAATAACGCCGGAATAAGATATTTTTAGAATGAAAAAATATATTAGATTCGATTTTAATATTAAAAAAAGATATTTAAAAAAGAAATAAAAAGGGCGCTAATTTTTGCCCGATCTCCTACGATAGACCGCAGATCTCACACTTCGCGTGTGACCCAACGGCTCCTGTTAACTCAGAGCTCGTCAAATTTCGTGCAGGGGCAGTGGCATTTTCGTGATTGTCCGTATGCATTTGGGCATTTATCGAACCCCAACGCTGATCGTCATCGGGAGTGGTCTCGCATCCATGGATGGGATTTGCTGCCTCAGGAGGTGACCGCGACGCCAGCAATCTGTTAGAAACCCTAGAGATGTTCGAGAGTCCCTTGCGGTTTTTCTAGGGTTTTGATCGGCCATGGCGCTCGGGAAACTCACCATAGTCATTGGAGCAGGTACCTGTCTATCGACCTCTCTCCCACGACAGTATCTTGGTTCTCAAGTGTTTTTCGTTAGAGGATTGGATGCGATCTTAGTAGTCTTTGATCTTGAATCTCCTACGCATTTTTTAAACGTGATCCAATTTCAATATAGTCTTCGTCCTAAGAGCTTGCATGGAAGAAACCGGATTCTCTGATCCGCGGTTCATGATCCGTGGTTCATTCGGCATTGAATTTTGATGCAGTAACAGCTCTTTTGTAATAGGTAATTTAGAAGTGCACATGTCGATAGCTGCGGCCTTAATGCTTTCTCCGGATAACATTTTTATAGGGAGGCATCTGTTGTGACGAATGTAACGTATTCTCTCTTGGAGGAAATAGAGGTTTATTTTGGTGAACTAGTTTTGCTGTAAGGTTGGGCTATAAAAAGGATTGCTAGAGTTGCTTTTGCACATGTTACAGTGCCTTTCTGACTTTATGCTGTGAGAAAGCATTGTGTTTCAATTTCATTAGTTTATAATCTGATATCTAAAGATCAGCCTAATGTATGCCAGCACATAACCCCACTGGTGGGTAAAACCATTTTCACCACCAAACAGATTTTGAAGTTCTCCACTAGGTAAGCTTCTTATGTTATTAGAGGATACTTTTTTCCCCTTAAATCGATATCCATATGGCTAAATCAAAGTTTTTTTCTTTAGTTTGGTTGTTCTGTGTCTGTAAAGTGTGATCATCAAAACATCCCACAACAATGCATATCACTAATATGTTTCCTTTACGTCTGTTTAGCTTTGTGTTTGATAATGACCATAAGTAAGCTGTATCTTAATATTTGTATAGATCAATAAAATATTGCTACTCTAAACAGTCATTGAGATACACCCTCACTTCTAGTGCATACTTGGATCAGGCTACATGTTGAAATCCCCATCAGGACTGGAGGAGAGATCTTGAGTATCAAAGTTCTAGGCATTTTTCTTGTTTTGTTTAGAATTCTGGATTGATCATAGATAAACCAGTAGGCTTGGTGTTCCATTGTCTTGTTGCACGATAAACAGTAGAGATTGTTGATTTTGTTCGGCGTCAGTGGTCGGTATGGTTTGTTTGCACTTGCTGCTTTTCTTCAATTTCCTTTCCTATTTCTCATACACAATTTGCTGGATCAGTTGACTCTCAGTTGATTCTCATATTCATTTCATGTTTACTTTGTTTTATCTCTTTTCTGTTGCCCAGTGTATTTTAGAGCCTGTAAGTAGACTAGAATTATGTTTACTTACTATGTTGCCTTTATTTTATAAACTTTTTTTGTTGTGACTTTTGCTTATTCAGCTTTTTTTTGTTCTTATCTGATACATATATCCAAGACGACCTCACTTAATGGGATAAAGGCTTGGTTGTGGTTGTGGTTGTTGGTTGTTGTTGTTGTGCGATACATATATCCATCAAGCATGTTTGATGTTGTTAACTTGAGTTTTGCAGCTCCTTTCTCAATGTTACTGATGAGTGAACTGTAAATTTTTTTTACTTGTAATCATTTTTTTACCCATTAGTATGCCTTGTTTATTTATTATAAATTGAATGTTGTCTCATAGGCATAATTGGAACTGTTCTTTCAAAGGACGGGCAATTTCCTGATGTTACAAAAATCTTTTCTGGTGCTTTCAAGGTATATTTCCTAAAATCAAACTCTACTTGAAACCAAATTATCCATTATCTGCCACTATTGGTCCTTTTCTAACTATCTGTAGTTTCTTTCCCTATAGATTGTGACAAGACACTTGCAACAAGATAAAGACAACTCTCGATCAACTAGTAAACCACAAAATGATTCCCTATTAGCGCAGGTTAGTATGCCATTTCATGTCGTGATATTATTGAATTTCTTTATATTGTGGAGGTATTTGCCTACTATCATGATGTCGCATTGTGCTGTTTCTGGTTTTGATCCTTTGGAAGCTAAAAGTAAAATAAGAATTCCTCTTATAGTCACACACCAGAGATTCTAACATGCCATGCAAATTCACCTTGGCAAGTGCTTCTTAACTTGGAATGTTAGTGGTGCCACTTGTTGGTCAAGGGATCCAAAAGTTCCTTGTTTATTGGCTTACTTGATGACCCCCATTGTATTTTTTTGTCATATTCTGTAGTTACTCTCTTTTGACATTTATTTGCAATGGGAAATCACTGGGGCAAGCTTTAAGAACTTGTACTGAGTCAGTATACATCACCAATCAAAATGCAAGATGTGTGTTCATGTCCCTCGACACATAGTTTAGTTGCTTTTACAATTATAACTTTAGCTATATCATGAAAGTTTTCTGCAATATGATCATGGATCATTAAATGGAATGGTGTTGCAGACTAAAGACTATTTGATTGTTGGCACTTGTGCTCTTAACTGCATAAGGTTGAGTAGAAGTAATAGGAAATAGACTACAAAATTGGAGTATCAAAGCAAGGAAGAAGGAAAATCATGATAAACTAGAGAGGAAGTAGTTGGACGACATATCCAGAAAGAGGATAACATGACTGGTGGAAGATAAGTTTCTTTGAAAATTTTCACATCAGCATCATTGTCAATCTCTCATACCTAATGCCTTATATGTGCAAAGAACTTTTAACTACTATAAAGATCGTGTAAGGAAATGCAATTATGATATTGTATCTTTAAACTGACATAAAGCTACAGAAAAAGGAAAAGAAGTCAGGCTATCTTTTTAATTAGACAGTTGATAATGTAACCCCTACTATTGTATGAGTCATAGGCCACTGCTGAAATTTAAGGAAGGGGAAATAAGGTAATCACTATTGATACCCACTGTGGAGATTGTTGCACATCCTCGGTGGGAGTTATTTAAGCTCTATCAATTTTAAGATCTGCATGTTGCAGTTTAGTATCATTTAGATATATCAGACCATGCAATGATTTCTGATTCTAACCAAGAGAAAGCAAGGCTCTATTTCACTATCATATCTTCTATTTATTGTATCTTTTAATTAGCAAATACTTCTAAGGGTGCCTCAAGACAAACAGTTCTTGTAGTCCTTGTTTAGATTATGATTTCTGCTTAAGGAGCTAGTCTTTTGGCCAGTCACGTTTGGATCCAACTTGCGTGTTTCTTTTCCCTTCAGTGAGGGCGGTGATACAAATTCTCTCTTTTACATGGTCAAATTCTTGTGCTAACAGGATCTACACTTACACTTGTTGATTAGAATAGGGCAGGTTTACTGTTATGCTTTAAATAATCATGATTGAGGATTTGTAATGTATGTTACCCTAAGTTTATGATCAAGTATTAATTTGGATTTTCTAACACTCTTTAAAATTATTTTGAGAGAAAATTGAAGGAAGAAAGAGAGAAGAAAGAGAATGAATGAAATAAGTTGGTTGATTTTCCTTTGTTTCTTAATGATAAAGAGGTAGTGAAAGAAAGCTGGTGGATACTTTCTCTTTGAATTCTTTTCCCCCTAATGGATGATCAAAAGAAAAAGAATATACAAAAGTCAGTTATCAAATATTGACTAGTTCATGGTTTAAAATTTTGTATTGTGTTGGGTGAAACGGACGAAATTTGTCATTCCGCTCGACAACGACATTGTGGGCTGCCATGGAATCATAGCAACCTTTGCTGGATCGTGGATGCAGTGGCTGCTCGCAGGACGTCACACGACGTGCAGACGTGAGGCAGCGACAGAGGCTAGTCATTGGCAGCGCAGAATAGGAAGGGTTGCGTTGGCGTCATTGTTACTCTCATGGACGGAAGGGCGGCGTTAGCGGTTGGACAGGCAACGGGTGCAATGTAGGAAACTTAAGTTTTAATTAAATTTAATTTTATAATTTCAATCAACTTCTAGCTATATTAGAGATAATCTAGATAGACTTAATTAAATCCTAGTAGAACTATCCCATTAATCTAATATATATTTTTTAATTCTGAAATTTTTTAATAAATTTTTTATTTATTTATCATATGGAAGCACCGTGATCTCGTATTTTTTTCTTTTAATTTTTTAATATTTTATTAAAAAATATTTAGGTTGTTTTTGTTATTTTTAGTTAATATATTTTATATTTAAAAAATATCAAAACCATATTGGCACATTACGACATGGTATTGAAATTTATCATTTCAGTCATAGATTGAAACTCCGATACGGGTTGAAATTTTAAACTATGGACTAGTTACATGATCCGCTAATAGTCTCTGTCCAGTTACTTTATTTAACCATTTTTTTCATCCTTCTAAGTGAACTTGAAAAGGCAGATTCTTCTTTTGCTCAGACATTTTTTATTTCTCCCCTAATTTAATCCTTCTTTTCTCTTATCCTTCCGATTAAACACATGACAAATTCAAATAAGGAATGTTCATTAATTCAGACCATACCAAACTCAATTGGTTCAAAATGTTCCTTCTTTTTTTTTTTTCCAATTTTAAGACGAAACTTCTATGAACTAAAAATGAACCAACCTTATTAGCAAAAAACCAATTTGGTTTGGATCGGTTTGTTTTCAGGTTTAACCCTGTAATGGACATCCCATTAGATGTTGGGTGATATGGTACATCCGATTCTTATTATGCCATTTCTGCCGGTGTCTCTGACCACTGTTTTTTGTCGGTTTAGTTGGAGATTTATGATTCTGTTGATGATAGGAATTTTATGATTGTATATCTATTTTCAGGTCAATACTCTTAGAGAGGAGTTGCAAATCTTGGCTTCCTCAAGATCAGTTACAATTGTTACTGGTGGAGGATCAGGTTCTTGACATTCCTTTATCTTCATAAATGTTTTTTTTGTTGACATCTGTAATATGCAACAAAGAACATTCTACTTTTGTTCTATTTGCTTCTTGCTTACACCGTCATGTTTATGTGCAAAGGTGCTAGGACATGGCTTGCATTGTATCTATTGACACACACACACACACACACACACACAGCATATATGTGTATGTGTGTATTGGACTTGAATCAGATTGAAGAATGATCTGATGCTTTGAAGTTACAATATCCAATTTATTACTAATTGACCTTTTGCTCCAATTTGAAAGTTAAAATCACCTAGTTAGCTTGGTCTTAACTGTAGTCTATCTTTTGCATAAGCACCCGACTAGCATATGATGATGTAATGTCTAGCATTCCTAGACATACAATAATAAAAAAAATGGAAAGTATGGTACATTGAGCCATATGATCTCTTATATTTGCTTAGTCAGATTGATATGTAATCATGATGCTATAACTACAACTATTTTCTGCTATATGATTAGAGTACGAGGAATATTTTTTGTGAGGATGAGATTTTTAAAGTTTTTTAATTGCAAATCAGTAAGATTAAAATCTATTTCCATGTTTCTACATCGCCCCTAATGAATACTATTTTTGTTAGACATTCATTGCTTATTCGATCAACAGCCATATGGTATTAGCCTATTAGGTTTACTAGGCAAGAGTCATCTGTATCATTCAGTAAAAGAACAATGCCATGTAGTGGATTTGAAACAAGTAGTTCTTATATGCTGAATGTCATGCAGTGGTTGATTTTCCAAGAGTCTCCACTCGCAGGCCTTTTCTTAGGTCCATATCAGTCAAAATGTGGGGATGCTTGCTGGTCATATATGGTTGCCTTTTGGTCCAATCGACCTGATTTTTGAGTTCAAGCATTTTTCTTTTATCTGAACCTGAAAACTTATTTTAGCTTATGGAGAGAAAAAAATCTTAGTTGGAAAGCTTTCAGTTTCCTTGTGATATATGAAAATTGACACATTTAATATGTTTTATATTTTCATGCTGTAGTTCTCAAAATTTTAATATTTTTTAATTTTTATCTGATTGAGCTAGGCTAGATCTTGTCAGGCCTTCCTTTTTAATTAATTTGATTCTGATTAGTTTGGATTTTCATGGCATTTAATTCAATTTGTGAGGCCTGACCCAATTTTCTATAGACCAAAATAATACCAATGAGAGTTTTGGTTTCTATTGTTGGATCTTTTCCCTATCATTACTATCTGAATCTTTTTTTTTTTAGTTCATGTTCAATCCCTTACACAACCTAGTGCTTGCTTGGATCAGTAACGGCCTACCTAACCCCTATCGGGTAGTTACTAATCTACTATTAGATTTGATTTTATGGGTTTGGGTATCAGCAGTTACACATGTAATAGTTTGTTCCTCCAGGAAATTGGAAATGCCATCTGGACAGTTGCCGATATGACACTCACTGATTCTTCACCACTTGAAAATGAGCAATGATAGTCATGGAATAAGTTTATAGATATAGTAAACAACTAGGAGCTTAACAAATTCATTTAAGTTAGTGAACCAAACATCATTACTTCATCTATCATTGTGTTCATTTATCTTTGTTTTTCTTTATATTAGTTTCAGAGATGGGTCTGAATCAGTTTCAAAATTTTTCTATATACACGACCACATGGAAAAAGAGATATGATGAAAGTGATCAAATTTTTTTTGCAGATCAATATTAGCAGCATTGACAACTACTGTAGTGATCCCAATAATATTGGCTTCCTAATTACATTGATATAGGACTCTTGTTCTTTTGTGTTAATTTCACCAGATTGGTATAAAGTTCTAAACCTCTTCACATTCAAATTGACAATGTGGGAACCAGCTAATCTGTGATTTAGGTTCTGGTTGTGTCATTAAATAACACTTGATGTTAATTGTTTTTGTTGGTGCTGTTGAAAATCAATAATTTCAAGGTTTTACAGAATTCTATCGGCTGTAAAAAATTTCACTTGTTCCCAAATTATATTGATATAGGACATTTGCTTGTTCTTTTGTGTTAATTTCACCAGATTGGTATAAATTTATAAGCCTCTTCACATTCAAATTGACATCTAGAAACCAGCTAATCTGTGATTTAGCCTTTGGTTGAGTCATCAACTAACACTTGATGTTAATTATTTTCGTTGGTGCTGTTGAAAATCAATAATTTCAGTTCTTTTACAGAATTCTATTGGCTGTAATAATCAGAGTCTACCACTATTTATCAGTAACTGTAGATGGTTATTGTTATGTCTCTTTATTTTTGTGTTATTTCAAAGTTGAAATGTTTGCAAATTGCAGGTTCTGCAAGATTTGGTGTTACAACTGTCATTGTTGTTGGAGCTCTTGGATATGTCTTTATATGGTGGAAGGTAATCTTTTTTGTTTCTTCCTAAGGATTAGATCGCTTAACTAAAGTTTGATCAATAAGTTCCATTCATTTGGTGGCAGTGCTATCTTTTCCAAAGATGCCTTTATGGAAGCTTATCTTACATGAATTTCTATTTGTTTATAAATTTCACGTTGAAAGAGTGGATTTCATGACACCACCCTGTCTTCTTACAGGAGTTGGTTATGTGAAAGAGTAGATCGCTTAACTCATTTGCTTTCTGCGGGCACTGGCCAGATTAGTTTATATATCCTGAGTTAGATGGTTTATGTCATGATTGTTAGCCGTTTATAGTATGGCTTAATGTTCATTAGTTAGGCTCATAGCACATAGACAAAGGCGAGATGACCATTTTATTTGACTAGTTTTGAGTAGGGCTGCAAATGAACCGGACGTTCATCAACAAGCTTGGTGTTTGGTTCGATAAAGTTCATTTATGTTCGTTTAAGAGTAAAAGAATATATAAAATAAATAAGCTTGAAGACTAATGAGCTTGGTTCGTTAACGTTTATGAACAATTTATGAATAAATTTATTTACTAACTTGTGTAAAATTTTATTATAAATTTATATCTTAATTTTTCTAGTTCTACTAAACAGAAGTAAAATGTTATTTTTTTAAAAAATCAGAAATTTAACTAGATGATTCTGGTTTGCACCCTTGATTTCAATGTCTTGACGATTTGGATTTCCAACTTTTCTTATTTTATAAAAAAAAGGGCAGAGCCCAGTGCACGAAGCTCCTGCCAATGCGGGGTCCTGGGGAAGAGTCTATTGTACTCAGTTTTACCTTGCTTTGTAAGAGGTTGTTTCCGAGATTCAAATCTGTGACCTCTAGGTCATACGACAACAACTTTACCATTGTGCTAAGATTCCTCTTCTTTTTTTTTATTTTATATTAATGTTTTATTGCAGTTAATAAAATTATGCTTATTTGGTATCACAACTAATATAATGAATTATTATGCACCTCTTGTATGTGAGTAGTGATTTTGACTCTTTATAGGCTGTACTAAAATGGTTATTCTCCATCCGTACTCAATTTTTATTTATGAGCTTGGCAACTCTATCTCTAGACAACCTCTCGTAGTAGTTAGTAAAAATTTATGTGATACAAACAGTAAGTAGCAGAATAAGTTCCCATGAGCACTATAGTATTAATTAATACTAGGAAAAACAGTTAATTAGATGTATATGATTGTGAGTATATTGAAAAAACCTAAGGTTTATGTCACTGTATTGCAGCAAATGTAGTAGATTGGAGGCAGATTTAAGACAATGTGTGGCTGATTTTTATTCTAAAGTCAAATAAGCTGAACTGGGAAAACAATGTGTGTCTCTGCTTATTGTTGCACTGGGATGTTGGTTCGCGAATTAACTTTTTTGTTATTTCTGCATAAAGTTGTTGAATGATGTCGGAGACTTTTGATTATAGATTTCATTTATTTGTACTTTTATTTGGCTTTAGACCTGGAAAGTAAGGCAATCCAATAACTGGTTCATAAGATGAATATTGGATAGGATATTTTTGCTATGCTTTTCTAATTTTTTCTGCCTTTATTCTATTCCTTTCTATTATCATCTGAAGTATATTCCCAGATATATTATTTCTTAACCTTGCAAACTAAATGGTAATATGTATACCTCCAGGGATGGAAACTTTCAGATTTCATGTTTGTTACTCGACGCGGATTCTCTGATACTTGCAATCTCATTGGCAGACAGCTAGATCTTGTTTCATCATCTGTTTCTGTATGTTTTTCTTTTAAATTTATCTTTATTTTTTTAAAAAATATTATCGAAATGCTGCACTGTTTTTTTTTTTGTCATTTTTTCATGATGCCTATTATAAATACTGCAAAAAGGATGTATCCAACATTTTAACCAATGCCTCTGTGTAATGCGTGCTTGGACCTAAATTATTCTTCATGGCGAGGTGCAATAATGATGTACCCTATACTTTATCCAGAGGATGAATTTCTTTCCCTTAACATGCTAAAGTTCTCATAATTATTTAACCCAAAGTAGTGATTTTGAGATTGAAGTTGATTCAGGTTTTGATCAACAAAAATAAACTTACTGTTAGGTTATCTGGTATATGCTCTAAGGCTTTTTGTAACTTGCATAATCATAAGCTCTTGATATTCTTGTATTGAAATGCAAGTTTGAAATTGGTAAACTATCATCCTTAATTTTCTTTCTATGTCAACCCATCAATTAAACCATGTTTCTTGAAATGACTTTCTTTGAGTCCTGATTCAGTATTACTGAGCTAATCTTCTGAAAACAAACATATCTTTTGATAAGTTTTGCTGGATACCATGTTTCTAGCAATGGGAAAATTTTTGCATAATTTTAGTCTGTTTGGCAACTTTTTTAGTGTATGTTCCCTTTTTGACTTCATAAAAGTGCTGATTGGCAGGCTGCGAGGCGACATCTGTCTTCAAAGATTGATCATGTAGATAGCAATTTGGAGGAGTGCAAGGAGCTTGCAATGGCAACCAAATTTGAGGTGTGGCACTATATTTCTTTATTTTGTTATCTTTCAGAAACTTTGACAGATAATAGGGTGAGTGTATTGTAATGATCTGTAGGTGTCAGAGCTACATGGAGACTTAAGATTAATTTTTTCTGATATGGAATCTGTCCAGTCTGCCGTTGAGACTCTGGTACTTTCTGTTTACTTTGCATTTTTTGTTTGTAAAACAGTTTACATTAAGCGAATACTCAAAAAAGATCACCTACTGATATGTGACTTCTTTCTGAATCAGAGGTCAAAGTTTGATCGGTTTGAAGGAGCTCAGGTAATAATATTTTTGAATTTCATCTATCTCATTCTATTGTTGTTTGGTTCAGTCATAAGACATTGGTTTTTTAGGATTTGACATCAAGAGGAGTCTATCATCTTTGCCAATTTGTTGGGAACTTAGAGCAACGCAGGAATAATGAACTTATTTAGGCAAGCAAAATTTGTCAATTTTCATTTGTGTGCAACTATTTTGTGTTATTCTATAGTTTGGCATCCTAAACAATTTGCTAAATTAAATATGACTTTGTATATAGATAGCCAGCTGATTTTTTCAACAGCATAATGACAAATAATTCATTTTTCAGACAAATTATCTTTCTTCGGACAAATGATTGTTGTTTCAACAACAACAACAACAACAACCAAGTCTTATCCCACTAAGTGGGGTTGGCTATATGGATCCTTTTACGCCATTGAGCTCTATCTCCTATTATATCATCATTTATATTTAAATAAATTTTATCTTGTTTTATTGTTGCTAACCAAGTCTTTTTTGGTCTACCTCGCCCTCGTTTGATATGCGTATTTGTCATAGTTTCACACCGCCTAACTGGAGCATTTATCGGTCGTCTAAGTACATGTCCGTACCACCTTAAACGTGTCTCACGGAGTTTTTCCTCAATAGATGCAACTCCAACTTTCTCTCTAATGCTCTCATTTCTTATTCTGTCCATCTTCATATGTCCACACATCCATCTTAACATCCTCATCTCCGCAACTCGCATTTTTTGCTCATGTGCTCGAGTCATAGCCCAACATTCAGCGCCATATAACATGACAGGTCTAACTGCCGTTTTATAGAACTTTCCTTTAAGTTTTAGAGGCACTTTACGATCACATAAAACACCTGATGCTCTCCTTCACTTCAACCATCCTGTTTGTATTCTATGTAAGACATCTCTCTCAATCCCTCCATCGACTTGCAAAAATGATCCTAAATATTTAAAAATCTCAGTTCCAGACAACTCATCATCTCCTATTTTAATACTTGTCTCATTACGTTCAATATTGCTAAATTTAAATTCCATATATTCTGTCTTTACTCTACTAAGCCTAAAACCTTTCTCTTTTAGTGTTTATCGCCAAGATTCTAATTTAGCATTTACTCCCTCACGTGTCTCATCTACCAATACAATATCATCTGCAAACAACATGCATCATGGTACGGTATCTTGAATGTGTCCAGTAAGTTCATCCATGATTAGTGTAAAAAGATAAGGACTTAGAGCTGACCCTTGATGTAACTCTATCTTTATTGGAAATGCTTCAGTTAATCCGCCTGAAGTCTTCACTCTAGTTGTTACTTCCTCATACATATCCTTAATTAGGTCAATATATATTATGCTAACACCCCTCTTTTCTAGAATTCTCCATATAATTTCCCTTGGGACTCTATCATAAGCTTTTTCTAAATCAACAAATATCATATGTAGATCTTGCTTGTGCCCCCGATCAAATGATTGTTGTTTAAGGTGGATAAATCTTAAAGGTTCAAAAGTTGATCTTTTCTTAATTCGTTGGCCAATACCGTATTAGAAAAGTAGATTAACTATAGCCCTGGCTGAGTACAGGTGATTGGTGTGCTAATCAAAGTATCAAACCAATGGGCAACAACTTAGATGAAGTGTACCCCTTTCTATTTTTATTTCCTTTTCACTTGCCTCGACGTTTTTTTATGTTCACATCTCTCCCCATTTTGTAGTTCATAATTTTTTGGTGGCTTATCAACTGGTTTGATGCATGTTCATTTACATATCAATAATAACATGAAGCGGGGAACATTTGATGAGCAGGGAGAGATATATAAGGAGAATCCTTCGGCTCCTTAAATAGGAGATGTCCTATACCAACTGTTAACTTGTATATTGCTAGTATTATGCATAAGCATTTTATACCTGTCAGTATATAGGAGATGTCCTATACCAACCGTTAACTTGTAAAATAGGATATGTTTATCTTGTCGGATATGGAGCACTTGCTAGGATGTTTGTATTGTATACATGCTGCCTAATCAATTCAGTTCAAACATCAATGCTTATAAAATATTTCAAACACACTCTTCGTCTTTCAGGACTCATCACAACGAGCAATTGAATTTCCACAAACTACAGTAGTGACAAGGGTATTTTCTATTTTTCTCATATTTTGTTCAGTATTTCCTATTGTCGATTTCCCCCTAACATTTCTTATCCCAAAAGCAGGCACTCTCTTTACCACCGCTCTCGACAGAATCAATGTCATCTTCAGAATCACCATCACCGTCTTCATCTTCTTCACCATTTACACCTCTTGGGAATCCCAGAGTAAGCATTTTCCTATATTACTACAAACTTCCTTTTGTCGCTCCGACAAATATCATGTTGATAATTTGATGCTTCTCAGGTTCTGCATTCACCAACGGTTGTATCAACTTCAGGACTAAAGGTTTGCATGCTCTTATGGGTTATGATTTGCCAGCCTTTCCTAAATCAAAATCGAAATCTAACTGCATGTAGCTGCTAATCAACTATTAATCACTTAATTTTCCATGGAATCAGTGATCACTGTAGAAGGCAATAGCTCTTCTATCATTTGCAATAGCATATCTGACACTAATATCATCACCCTTTTCGCAGGATTTGCAGGGCTTTGTGAACGCTACTAAACAAAGAGACTCCAAGCCTAATATTCCTCTCACTCCTAAAGGTCCAAATGGATCTACTACTGAACAAGGTGACGGTGCTGCACCACCAAGTTCTTCTCGATCCTCATGGAAGTTTCCCAGCATCAATTTTCTTTCAAGAAGCCGTAGTTCCACAGACTAGTTTCCTGAATACTACTGCAAATTTCATGATATACAGGTTTAATTAGGATAGCGCATAAATATCAGTACATTTTTGTTCTCCCGTCATGTTAGTTTTATTTTCCTCAAGGGCTTTTGAGGATTTCAGGCATTAGATCAAACATGTCGTCGCTTCTGCTTGATTTACTGAAGAGAGGGAAACATCCTCAGTTATTGGAAGATAAACTTCCTACGATATGCTCTTAATTTACCGCCTCTTGTATTTTGTATGCGATGGAACAGGTAAAATAATGCCAAATTTTGCAAATAAATTAATTCAATATGTGAAATTGCAATCCAGAAGACTGTCTAAATGCTTCGAAGAAAAAGCATCAGAATTTTTTTTTAACGTATGGTTATTCCATCTCGACAAGCAAATTATTTGGAGACGTTCAAAACAAATAGAGAGGAAATGAAAAGAAAATGGAGAAAATATCAAAAACACCTGCTAAATTTAAAAACTTGTTAAAATGGACCTAAAATTCATCAATACCGATATTTAGGATTGTTATATCATTCGTAACGAGTAACGCCGACACAGGGCCTCGAGTCCGATATAATGGCCGCCAAGAAAAGGGGCGGCCATTTCGTCGAACTCATTCGCTGCGACTACTAGTGTCTGACAGCGCGATGGCGGAGGAGGCGGACGTGTTGGTGGCGGAGGAGAAGGGATTGGAGAGGGGCGGTGATCTGCCAGAGGAGATCGAGGAAGGGGAGATCAAGGATGATGACGCGAACCCCGATGTCGCTGCTGCGAGGGTGGGCGCCGAGCAGCCCCACCCCCTTGAGCACTCCTGGACCTTCTGGTACGACAATCCCCAATCCAAGTCAAAGAACGTTGTCTGGGGCACCTCCCTCCGCCGGATCCACACCTTCTCCACTGTCGAAGACTTCTGGGGGTAAAGTTCTTGCCAACTCGCCTCGCGGCCATTCTTCACCCATGGAAAATTGCCTTATTTTGTCATATTTGTGGTTCTTTAGTTAACCTATATTTCATCAACGTGTCAACATATACTGTGCCGTGCTATGATCGGGTCGATCGTGTAGAGCCTGAGCTGATGAGTATGGATAGGAAAGAAGAAAGGTATTTAGGAGGGAGGAGGATGCTACGGATAGGCTGCTAGGGGATTTTCTGAACATCCTTGGAGCTTGAATAGTAGTAGAGATATATTCTATTGTCCACTATTATAGGTATCATCCTTAAACCATCTCGGTAGTTAAGAACTTGCCCGCTTTTAATTGCTATTAGACTATAAGCACAGAGTAATAGCTACAAGAAGAATATCCTGAATTAAAGTAGGTGGAGATAGATTACATAGGTGTTTCTTTGCTGTGCTTCTCGCATGGAGTAACTTGCACGAGATGCAGATCACAGTTAAAAGTTTCAAAATGAAATGATGTTGAGATGCTGTTTGCCATGCATGGGTCCAAATAATAGATCTGGACTATAGATATTTGTAAATTACAATTTGCACCATGCAACATGAGCTCCACTTCTAGCTACATAGGAAATCCTTTTTCATTGAATCACACTCTTTTGTATTGGATTAGGTTCTATCTGATCTCGTTACATCACCAACTCTGATAAGAGGACTGACCCTTTAACTTGGAAGGATGAGCATGAGCCTCAAAATACTCATGCACTACTTAATGATAGTTCACCCATCAAGGCTTTTTATACGAGTTATCCTTCAGCTGTCGATGCGACTTAAACTAAGTTCTCACATGTACCCCATTTAATCTTTACCCTGACCCACACTGTTGCCATAAGAGACTTGATTCACTTTGTCATGAATGTTTAATCACAACTGGTAGAGTTGTAGTTCACTCTTCAATGTCTTTATACAGCCATTAGTCAACCCTCAAGTATCTTTGTGCGCGGTGTCAAGTTCAGATCTGCTTAATGATTTGATGTCCTCACCCAAGTAGACCGTTTAACTCATAGGTGGCAGCACAAGGTCTAATGGTCATTAAGTGGTGTAGATTCTGTATGTCGATCTTGTGGAGCGAAGAGGTGCCTCCGCTTTTTCAATTGGACCACTTGTTTCAATGTACTTATGGGTTCCACATCCATCACAATAATTGCCTTTTCCAGTTGGATCTCTTTCATTCCTTGGATCAGATGTTTGATTGCAATTGTCATGATCCAGTTTGATAAGATAATCAGTCGTTAATTTGACCAGACATGAATCATGTAACTCAAAATATTTAACCTCAACTTAGTCAACTTCATCCATCAAAGCCTTTACACATTCACATTCTATCTTAAATTCATCACGTGGGATTAAATTTACTTGTCATACTATCTTCATATGGCTCCAAGGTGCTCTCAAATGCGACAAGGAACATGCGCTGTCTTTTCTATTCCTTTTCTTGTTTTTCATGCAATGTTGTATTTAGTGTGCGTTATCTCATTACCCTTTGTTCTGTTCTATAGTGGTTATACTTACTTGATGTTTGATTGAGGAAGCTCCTTCACATGTAAAACATATGGAAATATCATCCTTTTGTATGTCATGGTGTGCCCACAATGATTACTTTCTTTATGCTTTCAGCCTATACAATAATATCCATCATCCAAGCAAACTGATACCGGGAGCTGATTTTCATTGCTTTAAGGACAATATTGAACCAAAATGGGAAGACCCAGTTTGTGCTAATGGAGGGAAATGGAGTATTAGTTGTGCTAGAGGAAGATCAGACCAGATGTGGTTATATACTGTATGTATCATGCTACTTGGTAAAGATCATAAATTTAATAAATATAACAACTTACATTATTTTCACTTTGTTGCATCTTTTCCTACTAGTTATTGGCAATGATTGGGGAACAGTTTGACTATGGGGATGAAATTTGTGGAGCAGTTGTTAGTGTAAGAGGGAAGCAAGAAAAGATTGCTTTGTGGACCAAGAATGCTGCTAATGAAAAAGCTCAGGTACTTGTGAACCAGTTAACATTCTGAAATGATTTCATTTAGTATCTAATCCTTTGCACAACCTTAATCATCATCATCTGATTTACCACTTTTTCTTTTATTTTAGAGATTTCAACATGTGAAGGCTTAATAATTACTTTGTTGTTATTACGAGTTATGATGATGATTAGCCAAACCTGCATGTTATGTTCTTTGTTAGTTTTTATCTAAAATAGTGATGAACATTCAAGATCGAAGATATAGAGACCAATCAAAAGCTTCTAGAAAATGAAATTTACTTTTTAAAGGACCAATTACCTAAATTTAATTTCGTCCATATTTTCAGGACCTAAGCTAAAGTGATGATGCATTAAATGCCTTTCTAAGTTCATGGTAAGTTGTAGAATAGAAAAATCAAGCAAGGTCTCCTGTTTACTTATTTAAAGCCCAATTTACTCAAATTTAAATCCACGCTTAATTTTCAGGGTTTAAGCTAAGGATAAATTAATTCCTACCCTAACCTCAGTCTAATTGTTCTCATTAGTGACTCCTTGCAATGCATGGGAGAACTAATCCTCAATGAACAAACACATCCAGAACAAAATAGCATAATCTACATACTAAGTTCTAAATTGTCTGTCTTTCACCTATAGGATATTGCTATAAAGTTCACAAGTTTAGTTAGTTCACTTTCAGCAAGAAAAGAGAAACTGATCTAATTCCAGCAAAAGAAAATGTTCTATTATTATTAGATTTTTGTTTGTATTTAAAATTTACTAGCACTTTGAATATGGTAGGAGCTTTCTTTCATGCCTATAACAACTTGTTCCAACCTTAGGATGATTTCATTTTATCAAATCCATCATTGGTAAAGGCCCAACGATAACACATAGTTTTTGTTAGAATTGAGATGTTAGAAATAATAGGTTATGCTTTCTGTTGGTTAGTTAATGGTATTGCAAGAAAAATAGGAATAATAAGTTTTTTCTCATACCTCAGAATAATTAGTTGGTTCTTAAGACTATTTATGCACAAGTTGTACACTGCCATGGCCGAAGTTAAGAAGAATACAATGTTTTCCCTCAACTTGTTATTGGAGTTTGTCTTCTTAATCCTCTTAGGAAGAGCCATTTGGCAAAGGCCATGAATTTGACGTGATAGTGAGGTATCCCCCTCTTCTTACCACAAAATTCTCTTCATAAACTCTAATCCCTCCTCTTTCTCAACACTATCTTCGTCTTGTTGACCACCTTGTTTCTTAATGATAAAATCTACTATTTTCCATATGCAACTCTTCTCCAAATGTCTCTCAACATTCAGAAATTTCATAATGTTCAGGGCATTGGGACCTTAGGGAAAGGCCACAAGTCTGATGTGATGGTGAAGTATCCCCTCCTTCCCTCTTCTATCACAAAATTTTCTCCTTGAGCTCTACTCTCATTCTCACACCTCATCGCAAATCTACAAAATATAATATCTTCTCTGTGCAACTCTTCCCAATTCCTCTGATCACATTCGGAAACTTAATGATCCTCAGATAGTGGGGGAAAATTAAAAATATTATCCATTGAAAATTGAGATTATTTATATGTTCTAAAACTGCAGATGAGCATCGGGAAGCAATGGAAAGAATTTCTGGACTATAATGACACTATTAGCTTTCTAGTTCACGTAAGAAAACCTCTTATCTTTGTCTTCTTCGATCAAATGTTTCCCTTTTTGCAAATTGGTCAATTAATTTCCTTCCACTGTTGCAGGACGATGCAAAGAAGCTGGAGAAGCTTGCTAAGAATCGCTATACGGTGTGATTTCTGTCACCTTATATAACTTTTGTCTCATAAACCATACCAGTTAGAACCTTCAACCAGTGTTAAGTAAGGATGTTTCTTATCAATCTCTAATACAGATACCATATGAAGCTTTTGCTGTTTGATTGCAGTTTTCTAAAACCAGAATGCATGTGTTTTTTTGGTGTCGTCTTCTTCATACACTTTGTTCTTACTACAAGTGCATATGCTGTGTCGATTCTCAGCAATTTGAGTGTAAAGTAAAAGGTGTTTTTGTTTGAAAATTTTAATCGAGATTAAATTTTGTAATATTTATGTATATATGTAGTTTAATTTTATATATTTTAACTGATCTTTACTTTATGATGGATTAGTCTTATGTTATATTGTGATGTATCATATATATTTTATATTAGGTACAAAATGTGAGTCGTATTTTAAAATCACTGTTGATTATTAGAATATCACGTGGATAACGATGCTTCTTCGATGCTTAATTCAAAATTGAATGAAGAATATGCACCTTTTGGTTGAAAATGCCAACTCTCCTGTAAAAAAGGTGGATTCTCAAACGGTCACAAGTTTGGTGACGACAGTAGGGGGAAAAAATGACAACTCAAACCCAAGTACTGGACATCTCTCAATTTCCTATTTATCCTCAAAATATTAGTCAAAACAAAACAAATAAAATAATGATAAGTATAATTAATTATTTTTTATTAAAAAATCACGTGATTATTGCCCACACTAAATTCCAAGCGTTTTAACACATTTTAATAATTCTGAAGCTTTAAAGTCCCTTTATCAAATGGATGAAAAAGTAGAAAACTAAATAAATTTTGAAACGAGAATATTTTAGGAAAAGTAGTAAATTCAAGTGCTAATTTGAAATTTTTTCCCGCTGCCTACATTAACCGAAAGGGTAAAAATACTGGCACGATGTTGCGCCATTTATGGAAACAGAGTGCAATTCAGTAAATTCGGAGGGATTAAAAGGAAAATATTTCCAACTTATAGGTCTTTTCCCCCAGATATTTTGATGCTCCCTCAGTCCTTCCTCGAATCCGCTCGTCGCGTCCGTCCCTTCAACTTCTACTCGCCGCTGCACCGACCACCGTCGGCACCGGGAAGCCGGCTTCTGGAACCCAGCCCCAACTGGCTACAAAGCGGTCGCCTCCGACGATCCCTTTCCCGTGTCCAAGCCGAGCCAAGACAACCCTACCGACGAAAAGGGGCCAAGACAACCAAACCGAGGCCAAAGCGTGCTTCCACAGGGTCTCTCAACTCTTCTTCCGCCGCTGCTGATCCCGAGACAGCCCGATCGCCCTTGGTACCCTGGTTATTATTCCATCGCGTTGCCTTGAGAACGAGGGGATTCTGTAAGAAGCAGAGTGGATCAACAGTAAGCACCTAGGAACCAATATTTGCGATCTTAAAGTTCTCTCAATTTTTTAGGTTTAGTGTTACAATCTGCGAAAAGATGGTCATTTGAATTGGCTATTTTTTATAACAGTAAGCACGGGAAGATGGCTAAGAAGAAACCCGTCTGCAAGGAAGGTGTCAACGAGTGCTCCAATAAAAAAATGCGATCTTCATGCTCTTCTGCTCCTCATTTTCCTTGCCATCCTCCTCCAGTTCACCCTTCTTTCTGCAAGATCATGATTGGTGATTTCCAAGAGTTCTTGGTATGTTTTCTTTGAACCCAAATTGTTTTTTTCTGATGCTCGGTTTGTTTGCTTTATAAATTCGTCTGTATAATCGATTGTTTCATGTTTATGCAGTTCATACCCCCAGACTTTACCAAAGTTGTGGTTGATTTAGTCGAAAAGAATGTGTATCTAAAAACTTCTCTCGGAAGTTGTTTTAAAGTTAAACTCTCAGTTGTTAATAAATCCTTGGCATTTAAAGATGGCTGGCCTGATTTTGTTTTGGATCACTCTGTTGCTGCTAAGGATTTTTTGACGTTCACATATGTCAGCAAATCCTTGTTTTGTGTTGATATTTTTGGGAGAAATGCTTGTGAAAGGGTTTACTTTGGCAAAACAGATGGAAATATTCTCAAGGAAAAGAAGAAAGAAAAAGCTGACACATCTCTTCGGAGGCCACAGCTTGTCAAGGGTCAGAAATCTTTTGAAGCACCAAGTCTCAAGAAAGAATCACTAGAGAAGACTGATCCGCTGAGTACTAACAAAAATGTTTCTAAATGTCTTGGTGGAACAGAGGTTCACTTTGGCAAAATGTCTGACAATCTCTACTCCAGAAAGAATCGAAGGAAGGCTGATTCCTCTCCTGAAAGGACACAGCTTGTTAAGAAACCACATTTTCTTGAAGCTTCAAATGTTAAGAAAAGATCAGAAGAGATAAATGATCCTACAATTTCTGCCAATTGTTCTGCTGAGTGTCTGGTGCAGAATAACAATGAGTCCGGAAACTCTGCCCGAGGTATTGAAATGATGGATGATCCTGATTATGGTTGTGTAGCTAAAAACCCAGATAAAGTTGAAAAGAAACCTAAGTTTCCTCCCCCTCATAGCTGTGGTTCTGGAAGTCCTCGAGATGTCGTTGTAATTCAAATGAACAAACCATCAGCCAACATGATCCTGGGAGAAGTTCCAATAGAAGATGAAGAAAGAGGACATTCTTTTGTACACGAAACCAATAAAAAACAGATTTCTAGCTGCCAGGATGTCATCCTTGTTACTCCTGAGGTAGATGTTTTGCTTCCATCAGCCGACATGATCCTGGGAGAAGTTCCAATAGAAGATGAAGAAAGAGGACACTCTTTTGTACACGAAACCAATAAAAAACAGATTTCTAGCTGCCGGGATGTCATCCTTGTTACTCCTGAGGTAGATGTTTTGCTTCCATCTGACATAAATGAGATGTATCATCTAGGAGAAAATGAATCCGACTATCTTCATGAACAGAATGTGATGAATGCAATTGCAGCTGACGAGATTGTTGGCAGATTTCTTCTCACAGAGGATGGTGTATGCCACATTGTAGAGGATGATATAGAAAATGGAGGATGCAAAGCTAACATAATCAAGAAATATCATGCAGGAGAAAATGGGAATGGTATAGGGGGGATAAATACAATTGCAGATGAAGAGGTTGTCTGCAAATTTCTTATTACAGAGAATGGAATATGCCATATTGTAAGTGAAGATATAACACATGGACAAGGTGCTGCCACAAATACCAATGTAACTGGTAATGGCATGGGATGCATTGACACTGTTAACATGCCTAGAGATGCCTCATCTACCCATGAAAGTTCTCCAGCAGATAATTCCCTTGCACCTGTAATTCAACATATTAATGATCAAACTGCTAACAGAATAGTTGTGAACAAGAAGAGGAGTAAGTTCCCAATGCCTAATTTGTATCTAGTTATCTAGTTCCTTTTTCAGTGATCTTCAAGATTTTATGTGTAAACTTGCATTCTCTTTTTCTATCTTTCGTAAGTATGCTAAGTTGGTGGAGAACTCGCTCTAAGAAAAAAACGTATTAGCAGCTTATATGTCATGGGAAGGTTACAATTTTGAAGCGTAATACTAATTAGTGAATATTTGGTATATGAAGATATTTATACTGCTTTTTACATCCAAATATATAAAATTCAACTAATATGGCAAGCCAAGGATCTGAAAGAATTACTAGAGAAATACCACATATAGAGGTTCATTTACTCTGCAATTTTGACAAAAATGGAATTGTAATGTTGGGATCATGGGTAGCAATTGACAATATTTTAGTGTCATGGGTACCCCTCAATTGGAAAAAAAAAAATTCATTAGAACCACCTATAGGTTATAAGTCAAAAATGACTAATGTATACATTTAAAAAAATTGTGAAGATATGGTAATAAGGGTAGCATTTCCAAAATTTTGCCTAGACAAGATATATCCTTATTTGCAAGATCAAGCACTTGTTGATATGGTCTTCAACCCATTAGGAGTACCATCATGAATGAGCATGGCGTGGATATTTGAATGTTCGTTCCAGTTAGTTGGGGATCTACTGAAACGGCATTATAGAATAGACACTAGGTAGTGTAGATATCATTATTTGAGAAGTTGATTGTTGAAATGATAATTGAAAGGACAAAAGTAGAAACTATCAATTTTATCGGAACCCTTAAAAGACGTCTATGGGCTCATATAGATTTTTGTGCCTATTTTAATCCTTATACTGGGAGTTACTATAGGAGTGTACTAGTAATTGTGTGGATAGAAGGAGAAATATTTGCAGTGCTACAACAATGTATTGGGCTTTATTATGCTGGTCCCTTGGGAATTCTTCAATCTCTAGCAAATGGAAGTAAACTACTGTAAAAGATATTTTCCCGTCTAGAGGAGATGTTCGACTTTGGTAGCTCAATTTTCATGAAATTTTAAATAAGATCATTTCCCTTTAACTCAATAAAGGAAGCGGGAATCTCTTTCGGAGGACCATTTTGTTCTAGTCTCTAGATCCCAATTCAATATCAAACAAGTGCAAACTAATTGAATGCTTGTGTGAGAAATTCTTCTAATTGATTTACCATTTTCATAGAGGACGACCCTAAGTTGGACATTATCTTTCCCACAAGAGGTATTGAGGAAAAGGTGTTGCTAAATTTATACCATCAACTATTTTATATGCGACCATGGGTTAATTTGAATCAAAATGCTTTTTCGTCATGGTGTGATCCATTGGGCATAGATCCAATTTATCAATTTTTTGATTGCTTAGAATTGTTTTTCTGATTTCGGTCATGTAAAAATGCCGCAATCATACATTTCATGGGGAAATCAAGAAATAGATTGAATGGAACATGTATGTGTTCTTTTCATGTCAAAGAAGAAAAGAACTTAAGATATATTTAATTTAAATTTTTAATATAGAATATAAATAATGTGCATAGATTATGCATACAAATTAAAGCCTATTTTGGTAGCATCTGAAGTAAATAAAACAAAGAAATAAAATGTTAGGGATAAGGAATAAACTATAGATAAATCCAAGCATTGTTTTCATAAATCCAAACAATCTTATAACTGGCGTTTGTCCCCCACTAGATCATGGTAATTTTTTTTTGTGAAAATGTTGTCTATTCAAATATGAACTGTAGATATTTTTTTCTCAAATTATAAATATTTGATGTTGGCTCTTTAATTATAAGATCAGCTAAGTCCTATTTAGCCACTCTAGGACCAACTATTCATGCCATTATGGTAAAATGTTTTACAAAGGAGTACATTAGTTACATTTATCATGAAAAGTTGAGATCTAGTGGCATAACACAAGATCTTCCTAAAGTGGAACAATCTTAGAAGTACAAAATACTTTGCCTGCAGGTAGAACTGGCTGTTCATACACAAAACGACTTACTTCGTCGTTAGATAGTTTTGAAGGCAACCGTCAGGATATGCCTTATATGACTACTGAATCAAATCAGTTGGATAATAACCTTCAGGATATACCTGATGGGACTGCAACAGCTAATCAATCTGGTAATTCTAGACTGGTTTAGTTACCTAGTCATTTTTTTCTTCAGATTTTATAATTTTTTAATGATGATAATCACAGTAAAAAATAATCTTAAACAACAGGAAAGGTATCTGATATTCTGCTAGAAGTGAATGGGGAAGAGGATGAATCTTGCCTAAGAAGAAGCCATGATCCTAAATCTGCAGAGGTGAAACCTACAGGCTTGGATGGCGTTTTTTCATTAAGTTCTCCGTGTTTCAGCTTAACTTTATCGTCCAACTACCAGTTCTACATTGTAAGTTAACTAACATATTGAGTGGTGATTTTTTATTTCTTTACTTTGAATTATATCTGAAATTTCATTGCAATACTCCCTCCTTTTTCTGTGAAATCATCTTGGAGAGGAAAGAAGAATTAATGCTGGGCTGACCTTTATGAAAGCAGACATTTAGTAAGCTAGTCCAGAACTGTAACTGTTCTATTTTACTCTGCCAACTTTTGGCCCATGTTGACCAAGGTTCAGGATCTCATTCTGGCATTCCAATGCCGAGTTTTAGTAGCTAGCATAGACTAGATCATGTAGCTGCCAATTGATGCACTTTATCTTAGCACAAGTTAGTGTACGTTCATACAGAGGAAAGGGATGAAGAAGAAACAAAAATGGAAGAAGATGACGAATAAAATCTCAGTCTGTCCTCCATAAATGTCCCAATCTGTTACACCCAAACTTGGGATTAGGATGTCCAAAAGTGCCAGTGCCAACTAACATTCTTATCCAATGTAACTATTTGTAGTGATCTTTTCTTCTTGGTGGAAACTCTCCCATTCATGATTCTCTATTTTGGCTCCTCCAAGAGTCATCTCATCCAAGGAAGCAGGCTGCATATAAGATTATGAAACTCTACTCTTGAAATTTGTTAGGATGTTTCGAAAATATGGTAATTGCATAATTTGGTTTTTTGTGCTGCAAAATTTCTTGAAAATATGTGTAGGCATGCATATAAACTAAAATGAATTTGACTGATAGATAGTTAATTAGATAAGTTGCATTGTTTGCATGAGACGTAGAAGGAGATAAGATAGCAGAAAATGATTTAAAAGATTTTCATACTATTACTAGTAATATAAGCATACATAAGAATTAGATAATGGGATTAGAATCACAAATTCTTGTTACTGATCCTAATTGTTGAAACTAACAGCTTCTGGTTCTTAAATAATTGTTAATCTGAGGATGCTTAAATATATGCTGTGCAAGACTTGCTCAAGAAGTTTTAGTATTCTTTTTTTTTATAATATCGATTGTTGCAATCTCTCAGTTAGCAATAGCTCAATGTTAATCATATAAATGTTTACTCAGTACTTCCATTTCATTTACCTTTTTTGGTATTTGGATAAGTTCTGGTATAAATTCTGCTTCCATACAGCTATATTTCTGTTTCTTGGTTTACATCCTTTATTCAAGATTTATGATCTGACCTCTTACTTGCTCATATGTTTCAAACGCAGGAGCTTCCTCATAGGCTGCAATTACCAAGAGGCAGAAAAAGAACTGAAACTAAAATTGTAGTTCTTCGCGATCCATGCCTCAGACTATGGCCTGTCATGTACCACGAGACTGATCGATTTACCGGTTTCGTGGCTGGGTGGAACGATTTTGTCAAAGCTAACAACCTACAACAGGGACACCATTGCAATGTTTTTTCGATAGGCAACAAGAAGGAGCTTCTATTTCATGTGCAGATAGCACAACAATGACTGATCGGAATCCACTCGGCATTCATCTTCATCCCCTGTTTTGTTAAACTCACATGATGTGGAGGTGCCCTGTGACAAAACTGATTTCCTTTATTGCAGATTAGTAGTTTAAGGGCGTGCCTTCCTGTGCCCAACACTCGTCCGCGACTGAGTGGGTCGGGTGTCTGGATCATTTCTGGATGCTCCGACTCATCTTGATGCGTACTCAATTGCGGACGCTATACGACAGAGACATGGTTTCACTAACAAAATGTTGCTCCTTTAATCTTGTTTAAGGCTCACTTATATGATCTGAAGATGATTGCCAAGCACAGGGGCATTACTTTATTATGATAATTTCCATGCTTTATTATGATAAACTAAGAGTATGTTATATAATTAATTTATAATAGTTTGTCATTTATAGTAGTTGATGCGCGGGAGCAAAGAGCCGCTCTGGTTTATTGGAACTAAGTACTCAGAAAACTGCAAACTTTCGATGTGGGACTAAAAAAACCAAACTTGTGGAGACTGTACTTGGGAAGTATCTTTGCAAAAAAACCAAACTTCAGAGGTACGAGTTCGTCTTTCTGAGATTTGAAATTATGAGCGTCGCCTCAGGCCAAGCTCTCCACGCCGCCCTCCTACGCCTCCTCCGCCGCCCGCGGTCTTCTCGCCGTTGCTTCCAACGGATCCACGCCCTCCTCCTCACCTCTGGCCTCACGGTTGACTCGTTCGCCGCCGCTGACCTCGCCGCGCTCCTCCCCGCCTGTCTCCCTCCCCCCGCCGCCTTCGCCGCCATCAACTACATCCACCGCCTCCGCCGCTACCGCTTCCCGCTCCTCTTCAACTCCCTCATCTCCGGGTACGCCCGGAGCGAACGCCCCGACCTCGGCGTCGCCGTCTACAAGACCATGTTGGCCGACGGCACTCTCCCCGATCACTACACCTTCCCCGTCGTCCTGAAATCTTGCATCGAGTTCTCCGGTGTCGCCGAAGCCAAGCAGATCCATGGAGCCTCGGTTAAACTCTGCTTCGCCTCCGATCTGTTTGTCCAGAATGCGCTCGTCCATGTCTATGCAATTTGCAGGGTGTACGATGATGCACGGGTTGTGTTCGACGAAATGCCTCACAGAGATGTTGTATCCTGGACCGGCTTGATCTCCGGCTATGTAAAGGGCGGGCTGTACAGAGAGGCGTTGCAACTCTTTTCCTCCATGGATGTTGAGCCGAACGCAGCAACTTTCGTTAGCATCCTTGTCGCTTGCGGGAGATTTGGAGACCTGAACGGGGGTAAGATGATACATGCACTGGTGTTGAAGCATGAATGTGGGTTAAATTTGGTTGCTGGAAATGCACTCCTGGATATGTACTTGAAGTGTGAAAGTTTAATCGAGGCCAAACAGATCTTCGATGAGCTTCCCGAGCGAGACATAGTATCGTGGACAAGCTTCATCAGCGGCTTAGTGCAATGCCAGCAGCCCGAGCAAGCAATTGATATGTTTGCTTCAATGCAGACCTCTGGAGTTGAACCAGATAATGTCACTTTATCGAGTGTTCTATCAGCTTGTGCGAGTTTGGGATCATTGTGTTTTGGAAGATGGGTGCATGAGTACATAAATCGGAATGGCATTAAATGGGATGTTCATCTAGGGACTGCATTGGTGGACATGTATGCCAAGTGTGGATGCCTGGATATCGCATTGAATTCCTTTTCTGAAATGCCCTTCAAGAATGTTTCTTCGTGGAACGCAGTGATCGGTGCTCTAGCTCTGCACGGGCATGGTAGAGAATCTCTTGGCTACTTTGAGCAGATGGTAGGAATTGGCATGAATCCAAATGAGGTGACCTTCTTAGCAATTTTAAGTGCTTGCTCTCATTCTGGATTGGTAGAAGAAGGTCGTTGTTTGTTTAATCTAATGACTAAGTCCTACAATCTTTCTCCATGGATAGAACACTATGGTTGCATGGTTGATTTGCTTGGAAGAACAGGGCTACTTGACGAGGCTTACAAACTCATTCAAACCATGCCAATGAGACCAGATGTACATATCTGGGGAGCTTTATTGGGTGCTTGTAAAGCTCATGGAAATCCAGATCTTCTGCAAGAGATTCTAAACCATCTTCTCGAGCTGGAGCCACATGATACCGGGGTATACGTGCTCTTATCGAATGTATACGCTGCGAAAGGAAGATGGGCAGATGTAACAAGGGTGAGAAAACTGATGAGGCAGAAGGGTATCAAGAAAGAAACAGGAATCAGTATCGTGGAGGTTGATGGTGAAGCCCACAAGTTTGCAGTTGGAGAGTTACAAAACCTACAGGAGGACATTTGGATAGCTTCATATACTTTGGATAAACTATTACAACTTGATGATCAACAGCCTTTAGTTAACTTATGATGAAGGGCAACTCTCATCTCCAAATTCCATTCCATTCCATTAGATTGAATATTTCATTGAACATTCTGTGGTTGATCATATCTGACCAGTGGAACTCTTGGAGAATGCTTAGCTCACAAACATTCCCCTGGAGGCTGAAAAGGATACAAAAAGATGTCACTGCAGCAGAGGCCTTGTTAATCGAAAGGTCTGACTATTTGCAACATACTAACATAGTAAGTTGACTAGAACTGTGTTACACTTTGCTGAGAAAATAGAAGGAAAGGTTAGATCAAAGTATTTTTGTAATATTGGAAATCACTTTATCTTTTGGCAGTAGTTAATGGTGTTGTACTGCATTTTATACAGCTATATCTTGGTCTCTTGGAGATGCCTTCGCATCCGAGAAGTACATGCTATGAGACATTGTTTGTCAAGGTCCAAGAATTTTCCTGGATGATAGTGGAAATCTGTTGACTTCTCATTGCAGACTTAACAGCTTGTGATTGTCATACCGTTTACTCCTAAGAGGAATTCAAAATAATTCATTTTAGTTGGTTTTTTTTTTGTAATCTATATATTTAATATTTACAATTCAATTAATCATAGAAGTGATCGATTTGGTCGTATGAAAGTTTTTCACCGATCAAGATAAATCAAAAAATACATATGGGTCTTGGTTGACAATCCAGCCTTATAAAATTTTCAAACTTCTCAGACGTCTTATTGATAAGATTTGAGCATTCTAACTGTTTGAACTTTGAACATTGAACTTTTCATAATATTTTATTATTTTTATATAATTTGCTTTATAATGGACGACTGCCCTTATAGCTCAGTGGTAGAGCGTCAGTCTTGTAAACTGAAGGTCCGTAGTTCGATCCTGCGTGAGGGCATTTTTTTGTTTAATATCTTTAATAAACTGTTTCTAAATTTAAATAAATTGATGAGAAAAATCGATTAAAATTTTAATATTGTTTTATAATTTTTGTAAAATCTCTGAAGCAACTGCCCTTATAGCTCAGTGGTAGAGCGTCAGTCTTGTAAACTGAAGGGCCGTAGTTCAATCCTGCGTGAGGGCATTCTACCTTTTTTAATATCATAAAACAAATTTCTAAAATTAAATAAATTGTTTAAGATCAGCAGTACTTCTTTGATTGGATATAACGCTATCGAACCCGCCCACTAATAATTCCATTGTCGTCTAGTCCGGTTAGGATACCTGGCTTTCACCCAGGCGACCCGGGTTCAAATCCCGGCTTTGTTCCATTAATTTTAACAAATCACGATGGCGGGAAAGGAATATCTGGAACTACTTATTATTGCCTTTTACTAAAAATGGAAATCATCTGTCTGGGACAGCAGTGCAGTATTCCATCTAATGCTAATTGTTGGCTTTTAAAAAATAATTAAAAAAACAATTTCACGAGCGTACAGATCCTTCTTTATTTATTTCAAAAAAAAAGAAAAGAAAATAAAGATATCACTATATCCGGTTACCACAACGGACCAAAGCCCTCACATTAAAGATCAGTTTAGCTGTCGTTTAGCCCACCATGAATCCATCATTAGATCCGGCATGTGCATCAATTCACCAGTTTGGCCGTAATCCATCGACATGACATCCAAAAGTCAACCGTCATTCCTCTCTCCAGTCATCAAAAAGTCAACTCAATTAATTCCCAATCAAAAATAGAGTGAATGATTCCCATCAGTTTCATTTCGGTTAGGCAGCAACTTAATGCCGGATTCGACTTCCTCGTGCACTAAATTCGATCGACCACAAAGTCAACGCGTTAGGTTCACAATTAGGCTCGAGCGGTGGCAGATCACGAACGAGCATTAATTCTATCCGAAGCGAACAGAGCTTTTGTCGTCGTTGTTTTTCATATATCTTTACTCCGGCGATCTCTTTGCGGATCGTTGCAGGGCTCCGATAATGGGAAGCGAGGAGGAGACGAAGAAGCGGCTTTCGGTCAGCCTTCGATCCAAGCTCAAGATCCTGCTTCTCGTGGTGTCGACCAATTTGGTCACCGTCTACCTCTGCTCCGGCGGAGGCGCCACCTGCCCGCTCGACGGCGACTCCGCCGCTCTGTTCCGGAAGCTCGAGGATAGCCAAGTCGAGCTGGTGCAGCTCCAGAAGCGGCTCGCCGCCACGAGCGGTCTCCTCGCCGAGCTCGGTCGACGGCACGGAGATCGGGGGAGGGAGGAGGAGGAGGATTGGCCGGAGGAGCTGAAGCTGGCCGTGGGCCCTCATAAGCTTCCTCTGGGCCGTAGCGGAAACCTCGGCACTGACGGGATGTTCCTGGCGATGGGCTCTGCCTGCCGGCGATTCCCGGAGGAGCTGACCCGGTACATGACGTACGAGGTGGGGAAGGAGTGCCCCTCCGACGCCGCCTTCGCGCAGCGCCTGATGCTGAAGGGTTGCGAGCCGCTGCCGCGGCGGCGCTGCCACCCGCCGTCGCCGAAGGGGTACGTACGTTCTATCAATTTATCAAAAATTTCCCCAAAATCATTACTATTTTTATCCACTACAATAATACAACGAAATAGCGACGAAATTTATTTCCGTCGCTAATATTAACGACGAACATTAAAAATATATCGCTAATTAGGAATTAGCGATGGATGTTTAATTCCATCACTAATTAGCGACAGATAATTATATTCCGTCGCTAATTAACGACGATTATTTTAATTCCATCGCTAAATTTATCGATGGAATCTTGTTCCGTCGCTAAATGCGTCATTAAATTATGGCACGGCTATTTTTTTGCGGCAAGACAACCGTAACCCTAATATACCGACGGAATAGCGATTGTTTTTTAATTCCGTCTCTAAGAGCATCTGCAACGCTGCTATGTTATAACACCTAAAAAAATTTAAAAAAAAGTATGTGGGATCCACTCCTGTGACATGAACGCGTTCAAAACGTTGAACGCGTTCATGTATTCACTTCTGCAAAAAAGGTGAAATCCGCCACCTTAGCGGTCCCACACGGTCAGCCCCACGACCATTTGTGAGGAGGTAAATCGAGAAACTGTAGTTGGTCACGACGCGAGAGGGTATTGCCTGGCTTCGACGCGTTCATGTGTTCACTCCTCCACATCATGTGAAGAGATAATAAAAATGTGTTATTAACACGCTATTAACGTTACGTTAGAGGTGCTCTAAGATTAGCGACAGATTAGCAACGGATTAGCGACGGATAATGTCGCTAAAATGACGTCAGCGAATAAAACACGACGGACCATTTCCGTCGCTAATCGGTTGTTAATCTCCGTCGCTAATCCCTTTAATTTTTGTAGTGATCCCCATTAATCCTGTGTCCGCCATTACAGGTACGTGGAACCGGCGGCGCTCCCGGAGAGCCTATGGACGACGCCGGCGGACACCAGCGTGGTGTGGGACGCCTACACCTGCAAGAACTACTCGTGCCTGGTGCAGAGAGGCCGGACGAAGGGCTCGACCGCCGACTGCAACGATTGCTTCAACCTGGAAGGGAGGGAGAAGTCCCGGTGGCTGGCGGACGGCCAGGGGCTGGACTTCGGGATGGACGCGGTGCTGGCGGCGCGGCCGGAGGGGACGGTGCGGCTGGGGCTGGACATCGGCGGGGGCAGCGGGACTTTCGCGGCGAGGATGAGGGAGCGGGGCGTCACCGTGGTGTCGACCACCATGGACTTCGACGGGCCGTTCAACAGCTTCATCGCCGCCCGGGGACTGGTGGCGCTCCACCTCACCGTCGCGCACCGCCTGCCGTTCTACGACCGCACGCTCGACGTCGTCCATTCCATGCACGTGCTCAGCAACTGGATCCCCGACGCCGTCCTCGAGTTCGCGCTCTTCGACGTCTACCGGGTGCTGCGCCCCGGCGGCCTCTTTTGGCTCGACCACTTCTTCTGCTCCGGCGATCAGCTCGACTCCAAGTACGCGCCGATGATCGCCCGGATCGGGTTCGGCAAGCTCCGGTGGGTGACCGGCCGGAAGCTCGACCGCGGGGTGGAGAAGAACGAGTGGTACCTCTCTGCTCTGCTGGAGAAGCCGTTGACTTGAACAGCCTTGCTATAATTGGGAAGGGAATTCATAGCAGACGACAACAAAAAACATTTCTAACTTCTAATTTGATTTCACTTTCCTTTTAAGTTCGACATCTTTTTCAAGAGATCTTGGAGCTTCAGATCATCAACACCTTCAAAAAAAAAAAAAAAAACAGACACGCACATAAATTGTCCAGTGTTCAGATCATCACCGACACGTCACCACAATCTGCCCGACCAAATCTAAGTAGTAGATTGCAATCCAGAGCGACGGCCAATCACAAGCCAGAATCGCAACTACTTCTCCCACAGCGTCCAACTTTTCAACCATTTGTGATAGCTCCCGCCAAAACTTACGTGGAAATAAAGAGCTGTCAAACGGATCAATCCATGGCGGGACGGGCTAATCCATGACGGACCTATCATATGGCGGGTCGGGGCGGGCTAACCCACCAATTTAGCAGGTTGGAAAATCTCCAATCCAACCCAATTCAAGGCGGGCCGCGGGTTAGGCGGGCCAACCCGCGGGCCTGTTAAAAAATAAAAAAATATTAAAAATATTAAAACTTTTAAATTTAAAGTATAATTTAAATTGATTAAGTTGAAAATTTTAAGTTTGAATTATAATTTTTAAGCTTAAATTGTATTTTAAATAGATGAAATCCACTAATTCATTAAGTTTTATACTTTAATTTTAAATTTTAAAATAAATAAATAAACTTTCTCAACCCGCGGGCCAACCCAAGCCCGCCGCGGGCCAACCCACGCGGGTCGCGGGCCTAGGCGGGCCAACCCACCTCAACCCATCTTAAAATGGGTTGATAAAATTTCAACCCAACCCGCCTAAATTTCTTGGCGGGGCGGGCCAATCCGACGGGCCTAACCCAACTTGACGGCTATACGTGGAATCGAAGTTCTCACAAAAAGAGAGAGAGAGGAAAAAAACAGGTTACCTTCTTCTTGATTAATAAAAGAATTCAGTTGAGTGAATATATATATATATTTTGGAGACGAGTGAGTATTTGAATATATATAAGTATTCAATTTAAATAGATATAATATTGAAAATTTGAATAGAAATTAGAGAGAATGAGAAAGTCTCCAAGTACGGAGTTTAATTTCGCATTAAAAAATTTATGATTTTATAATTTATTTATTATAAATAATGAAATTATGAATATATACGTTAGGAGAGATTCGCTATCGCACATATAATAGTAGGAATGTAAATCTAAGGATCAGATTGTACTGAACCAAAGGTGATTTCTATTCGAACACGACCTGTGTGCGTTGGACTTTGAGCGAGAAGAGGTGTAGACATATAAGTAAAAGAGATGTAGAGGTCCATCCATGTTCATTCTTAAAAAAAAAAAAAAAAAATTCTGTCATAGACATTGATCAGTAGAATTTTTGTGATAGTATTTGAATACATACTTAATTTGCTACAAATAACTAATACTTGATTGTCTGTGTGATCTTCCAATTGTAGTTGAAGAAACAAACATCCAATGTGGTCTCAAAGCACAACAAGAGGGGGCAAATCTATTTCAATAAAACTATATCAAATGTAAATCTTGATATTTTTATCTCTTAATTCGGTGCTCTTATAAGACAACTCATTCAGACTTGACCGACTTGGTAGTCGGATAACACAATCACTCAGCATCTTCTCGAGTGATTATTTTCAACTCGACGACTCAACAATCAAGTCAATACTCGACAGTCGAACAATTTGCTCGCTTGACTCAACACTCAAGTAACGATCCATTCAGACTCGACAGTCGAGAGACTCAGTTGACTGATACTCAACTTCTTGACTTAAACTCAATACTCAGTTTTCCTCATCGGGCTTAAAAAGCATTCGGGAGCAGTTAATAATCAACTATTAAAGTTCGAACAACTTGACTTAATTAGTGAAACTAACAATTTAAGATTATCAACTTAAACTTCTCAACAATAAATATGAATTGATTTTATAATTGGAATTCAACATATTCGACTATTTCAAATCAACATATCTCATCGATCTTCCTTAATTAGATTGTGAAATATTATCTCATAATACATGAATATATGTAGGCATTCATAGTTTCGAAACAAATCTAAATTGTACACGAATTTAATTATTAAATATAATTAGACACTCATATCTAAACTTATATCAATTAGTCATTTATTTATTTACCTATTATTAGTCCTCATTTTCGAACAAGCATTTCATTAACTCTCATAAAAAATATTAAATTTTTGTAGTGAAATGAAAGCTTTCCTCCTTATCATGCGAAAGAACATTTCATATAGAAAGATATATATATTTCCATCAATTCTTCGCTGACAAAATCCGACGTGTAATTTCCAAAATCACAATTTAAATAAATTATAATTGTCATAATAAATAATAATAAATGTCGTAGTCTCTTCTAGTCTGACGTCACCTCACGGATAACGCTAACGTCGTCAGAAGGATACACCAATTAAAAAAATAAGACAAATAATCACTTTGCCCCCTGATTTAACCCTAAATTATTCATAATGGGGTGAAATAAATGGATTTGAAAACTCTAAAATGCTAGTTTATAGACTTATATTTTTATTCGACTGGCTCCCAAAACACCCATGAGATATTAATTAGACCTAAGGAGTTTGAATAACTTATGACTTAGACCAATGACAGAGTCAAGAATTAAAATATACTTGGGCTAATTAAAATAACCTTCGAATGGACTTTCAAACTAAAGTTTTTTTCTTTTGATTTGCGAATTTAAAACTAACGTGATGAACAATTAGATTTAAAATAATTTTCAAATTGACCCGTGATTAAAGTCCATGTACTCATATATCTAGCTCCCCTCTTGCTCTAAGTTGGCCATCAAATTAAAATTTCAATAGGATTAGATCAATCACCTTTAACATTAATCTTATGGTAAAAATTAAATATATTATTTTAAAAAAACTTATATTTTTATTTATCTTGTTAAATTGGATTGAAAGAGGAAGTTATCTTTATATATTGTTATGTTTATCATTCTTTAACTGTCATTCGCTATCTTAGTTGACCTCGTACGAATCTATTATTAATCCTTCTAAGACTCGTTGTTGACTTTTTCGATTTTATTATTTGTGCATGTCGTTTGACTTTTGTCAAAAGTCATTGCTCTTGTAACCTTTCTTTTACTAGCTAGACAGATACACAGAGAAAGATCTCATGCATTTGATTTTAGAAAAAAACAAATTTTTGGCTAAAAATGCTTTGCAAAGAACTCCTCAACTCCTCGCTCTCAAATTATCCTCCAAAGGGTAAAGTGTAACTTGTTTGAACGTTTTAGGATCAAATAGGGTCAAATCAAATTAATCAATTAAATCGATTGAAATCGAAAGTTCGATTAAATTAATTTTGAAATTTAGTTTTTTTAAATATTGATTAATTTAATTTGATTTTAAATTTAGAATTTAAGATATTAGTTTAATCGATATAGTAAAATATTAGTATGATAATGATAAAATATTAAAATAAAAATGAAGACTTATGAGAAAAATAAAAAAATATTTTTTTTTCAAATTATTCGGGTTGATCGAATTATACAGGTTTGAGTTTGGAGTTTTCAGATTGAATTTGAATTTTGATCAAGTTTGAATTGAGATGTTTTAAAATATTTTTATTTCCATCCGACCCTCTTAATTTTTCAATAAATTTTGATTTAACTCTAAAAAAATCTCTAAATTTTAAATTCGGATCAATTCAAACAAAACTCAATTCAATTCAAAATCTTCCAATCCGAACTCGATCCAAACTTAAAAATCCCTAATCTTAACTCATAATTTTTGAATCAATTCGGATTGAATTCATTTTTAACACCCCTAACTGTTGATCTTGAACAGTCGCACAATTGATGGATTTAATGGTTCATCCTCGTTTAATTTATGTAAAATATAGTACATTGATGATTAAAAAACCCATGTTTTTTATTTTTTCGAATTAATTAGTATTTTTATTAATTTGATTTGTTCTTTTCGGTTGAGTCAGCTGAAAATATAAATAAATTTATTTGTTTTTAATTTAATCATTTGATTATTAATTGATTGTTCACTCCAATAGGCGAATGATATTTATTTAAACTAAGAGACGAAATGAAATTTTCAATAAATTTGTGGGGCAGATTGAAAACTTCTCTAATCAAATAGTTGAACTCTTCTCGTTATTTTACACCGTGCACGCGCTCGCATTTAATATCTATGCGACTGTATTCCTCGCCGTCGAATCAATTTGCAAACGCAAACGGCAGAGTGCAAACGGCCGTTTCGCTACCGCATAATGAGTGGCTCCTCCTCATACATGGTTCGATCGGATGATGATGGCCATGGCCATAGCGGCCATGTGCATGCACATACATACCATGGCATGTCATTCACATGCCAAGAAGCGGCGCAGCTGTTGACTAACACATGGTGAGGAAAGGAAGAAGCAGGAAGATAAAGAAAAAAAGCAAAGATGGTGCCGAGGGAGGATTAATGGAATCCAAGAGATCTCTGACGTCCGCTGGAACACGAGCAGATCCTTCCTCTTCCTCTTTCTCTCTCCGTTCCTCTCACTCGAAACCGGACGGAGCGTTTATAATCGCATTTAAGACAAACCCTAAAGTCTAGAAGTAGACGCAGGACGAGGTGGGAAAGGGTGGAGACTGTCCCTTCAATCTTGTTTGGTAAGGGATTCGGAACTCTGTAACTTCGTCTCGGATCCTCGCACGATATCCTCGTTGTTTCTCGGGCTTCTTTTTTTTTCCTCTCTCTCTTCGGATCATTGAAAAAGTTGGCTCCTTTTTGGTTCGCTGCGTAGAGGTGTCACTTTCTGGACTGGCGGCGTTGCGATGTCTTCGTTGTCGGAGTCGGTGTTGCGGTTCGACTGCAGGTTGCAGCGGGCGAAGTGGGAAAGATTAGCGTGAGGGAAGTTGCAGTTGAGGAAAGATCAGATATTGTAGCTGCTTTGGTGATCCTTAGTTTTCATTCCTGAAGAAAGATCTAGCCTTATTTCCATGTTGGTTTGAATCTTTTTTTTTCTTTGGGCATTTGGATAAGCACTGGTTTCTCTTCCTTTCGGGTTGCTATTTTTGGCTTGGATAGCGAGGAAAGAGTTGGTGGATTCTAGATTAGATTTCTTTGTATAAGTTCGCTTGTTCGAGAGTTAGTTGAATGGACTAATCCATTTACCTTGGTGGCTTGGTTCTTCCACCACTTGGAATTTCTCATCTTGCCATATGTTCGAAGTGAAGGTTGTTTCCTCTCCTTCATCGTTTGCACATCTGCAGTGCGAAATCTGTAGAATCGTCCTGATTTAAGCATCATTTTTAAGGCTCCGTTCGACATCTTAAACCATGGTGCCACCAGGGTCTTCGAATTCCATTGGCGGGGCTCAGTCTGTTAACCCCTCCCTTCTCCGATCAAATTCTGGCTTGCTTGGAGGATCCCAGTCAGCTTCAGTCCCATCTCAACCTCCTTTCTCTTCTCTGGCCTCCCCTCGGACCCAGTTAAACAGTAACAGCTTGCTTGGCAATGTAACAAATATTCCACCACTTAGCAATTCATTCGGGAATGGAGGGCCTATTGGTGGACTTTCTTCAGCACCAATGAGTCTCCAGCAGCGTGCTGGATTTGGTGCTGTTGATACAGTTGGCTCAGCCGAGCTTAATCCTATGCCATTCACATCTTCGTCAGGTCAAGGACAGGGACAACAACAATGTTTCCAGAACCCTTCAACCAACCAACATGGTGCAAATCAACCGCAGACTAAAATGGATGCAATGCAGAATTTCCAGCAGCAGATCTCTCTTCCTCCAAATCAGCAGCAGCTTCTTCGGGGAGGATTGAGTAATGTGGGTCACATGATGCCTGTTAAGATGGAGCCACAGATGGGACCTGTTAAGTTAGAGCCTGTTAAGTTGGAGCCTCAAATGGGACCTAGTAATCAGATTGGGCCATCACAACAATTACAGACATTATGTGGCATTGGTGCAGTAAAAATGGAGCCGCAACAATTACAATCCCTGAGAAACTTAGGCACTGTTAAAATGGAAAATCAACATTCAGATACATCAATGTTTCTGCAACAACAGCAGCAGCAGCAGCAGATTTTGCAGCTATCAAGGCAGAACCATCAGGTTGCTGCAGCAGCAGCTGCACAAATGAATTACTTGCAGCAACAAAGGCTTTTGCAATTGCAACAGCAGCAACAGCAACAACAACAGCGGCCACAACAGCAACAGCAGCAGCAGCAGCAGCAGCAGCAACAACAACAACAACAACAACAACAAATTGTTAAGAACCTCCCTCAGCAACGAAGCCTATTGCAACAGCAGCTTCTCCAGCAGAATCTTCCAATTAGAACTGCAATGAAACCAACAATGTATGAGCCAGGGATGTGTGCTCGGAGACTAACCCAATACATGTACCATCAGCAGCATCGACCACATGTAAGCTTAACTTTTGTTTGCCATAACCTTTGTGAACCTACCATATCCTTGTTCCTTTCCCCTCCTCACATGGCAGTGCTCCGAATGTGTTTACTCCTTGCTCAGCAACCTGTATCAATATGCTTTACATTCGTAACTGTAATGCAGGACAACAACATTGAGTTTTGGAGAAAATTTATAGCCGAGTTCTTTGCTCCTGATGCGAAGAAACGTTGGTGTGTCTCTCTTTATGGAACTGGTCATCAAACTACTGGTGTTTTTCCACAGGTAATTGGCCTGTATTAGTATATGTAATTTGTTTTTTTACTAGTTGACTTCTGCTTTATATATGTTCACTAATAGCTTTCTGTTTAATGATTGATCATATGGTTATTCTGAGCATAAAATTTTATAGCGTGAAGATCTTCAGTTTTTAAATCATTTTATTGTTCTTTAGCCAAACTTTGTTGACTGAAATTTGTAGGATGTGTGGCATTGTGAGATATGCAACCATAAGCCAGGACGCGGATTTGGTAAGTTAGATCTTCTGATTTGGATTTTGATGTAGGCTGTTCTGGATGTCATCAGAATGGCTTCTTGAATTGCCAGTTTAAGGCTCATGCTTATTGCTTTATATATTTGATTTGCAGAAACTACTGTCGAGGTTTTACCAAGGCTCTTCCAGATAAAGTATGCTAGCGGCACCTTAGAGGAACTTTTGTATGTTGATATGCCACGTGAGTATCAGAATGCTTCAGGTCAAATTGTATTGGATTATGCCAAGGCAACTCAGGAGAGTGTCTTTGAGCAACTACGAGTAGTGCGTGACGGACAACTACGAATTGTTTTTAATCCTGACCTAAAGGTGAATATTTGTAAAAGATTGTAGTACTATTTGTTCAACTAGACACTGCTAAAATATTTCCTGGATGATGCTATGTATAGATAAACACATTTTTGTTTATATTCTTTGATTAGATATCTTCATGGGAGTTCTGTGCCAGGCGCCATGAGGAGCTCATTCCTCGAAGGGTTATCGTTCCTCAGGTATAGAGGTTACCATTTGTCTTTAATATAAGCCTGAATATTTTATGCTTGTCATCTATTTTAACTTGTTGAAGTTAATTTTTGACATCTCGCTGGGCAGGTTAGTCAACTTGGTAGCGTGGTACAAAGGTATCAGGCTGCAACTCAAAATGCATCATCAAGCCTATCTACACAGGATGCACAAAACACTTGCAATTCGTATGTCCATTCTCATGTTTCATACTTAAATATCTTGCCTTTGTTTTTTGTTTAGCAAACTATTTGGATTCTGCCTGTTCTCACTGTCATATCCTAGTAAACCAATGGACTTTGGCTTCTTGCCTTTGACATATGTTGCATAGTTGCATATGGGTATGTTTTCAGAATAATTTATATTGGGTATATATGATTTTTATATTTTGTCAATATTACCTAGTATTTAATAACTCTAGCAACATAGATGATTTGATGGCAAATATGTTATGTAGGAATTTCTAGGATTGACTAGCTGCCTGTGTATTGGCGGATAACAAACCAATTAAATATAAGTGAAAACCATAAAATGCCATATGTATACTTTAATAGTATGATAAATATGCTAATATACCTATTACATCCTAAATTTCATACATATATTTTTAAATATTTAGGCTATAACAAAATGTGAACAATCATGATCATTAGATCAAATGCTGACAACATATACTCACATGCACTGTTCAAACTATTCAGCAGGAGAATGTTAATTCCTTTATACAACCATCATATGTTGTTAACTTCTCTAAACAGTGTGTACTATTGACTACACAGTCAAAAAAGTTAAATATGTATGCGGTAAGCATAGATGTACAGAGCAATATGGGTTGCTTAGGCACTAAATCTAGATTCAAATATGCTAACCAAGAATGAAGATTTTGATCCATTTCTAACTAACTATTCTAAGTTTGTTTGTGCCTGACCAACTAGGAATCTAGAAAGGGCAATGTTCTACCTAAGATTTCATCCTAGATTATAGAAAAGCTTGTTTGAATTCTAACAAATTGGAAAATATAAATGGGAAAAAGAATCCAAAAAATGGCCTTCTTACTCCCAGCAATTATTATTTCCAAAATTAAGTGCAAAATTGAAATAAAAATGGAAGTAGATAAATATTTATATATTTTATGATATTTTTCATTGATGTCTAATATTTTTTATTAAATTCTTAAAATAATTATAACAAATAAAAGTCTAGTTTATGTTTTGATGCCATTTTTGAGTTGACCTTTTGACCGGTGAATTATTTTTTAATAACAACTAAGTCTTATCCCACTAAGTGGGGTCAGTTATATGGATCCTTCTATGTCATTGGACTATATCCATTCCTATATCATCTATATTTAAATAAATTTTATTTTGTTTTATTGTTGTTAACAAAGTCTTTTTTAGTCTTCTTCTTCCTCGTTTGATGGATGTATTTGTCATAGTTTTATATCGTCTAATTGGACCATTTATTGGTCGTCTAAGTACATGCCACTATCATCTTAAACGCGTCTCTCAGAGTTTTTTCTCAATAGATGCAACTTTGACTTTCTCTCTAATGATCTCATTTTTTATTCTGTCCACTTTGTATGACCACACATCCAACTTAACATCCTCATCTTTGCAACTCTCATCTTTTGCTCATGTGTTCAAGTCATAGCTCAACATTCAACGACATATAACATAGCAGGTTTAATTGTCATATTGTAGAATTTCTCTTTAAGTTTTAGAGGTTTTTTACGATCACATAAAACACTTGATGCTCTCCTCCATTTCAATCATCCTGCTTATATTCTATGTAAAACATTTCTCAATCCCTCTATCGTCTTACAAAAATAATCATAATACTTAAAGTTCTCAATTTCAAATACCTTGTCATCTCCTATCTTAACAATTGTATCGTTATGTCTAATATTGTTAAATTTAAATTCTATATATTTTATCTTTACTCTACTAAGCCTAAAATCTTTCACTTCTAATGTTTCCTGCCAATATTATAGTTTAACATTTACTTCTTCATGCGTCTTATCTATCAAAATAGCATGCACCACGGTACTGTGTTTTGAATGTGTTTAGTGAGTTCGTTCATGATTAGTGTAAAAAGATAAGGACTTAGAACTGATCCTTGATGTAACCTTATCTTTATTGGAAATGCTTCAATTAATCTGCTTGAAGTCTTCACTCTGGTTGTTACATCTTCATGTATATCCTTAATTAGTTCAATATATGTCACGCTAACACCTCTCTTTTCTAGAAATCTTTATATAGTTTCTCTTGGAACTCTATTATAAGTTTTTTTCTAACTTGTTATCAAAATAACTTAAGAAATCTTATTTCAATTACAAGATATAAGGCCCTATTTATAGTTAGAGTTTGAGATCTATTCTAGGAAAAGTCTATAAAAAATAACAAATATTTATCACTAATACTCCCCCTCAAGTTGGAGCATAGATATTAATCATGCTCAACTTGTTACAAAGATAATCAACTCGGATCCTATTTAAAGCTTTTGTGAAGATATCCCCTAATTGTTCTCCAGTTTTTACATATCCTGTAGTGATCAAGCCTTATTGAATTTTCTCATGAACAAAATGACAATCAATTTCAATGTGCTTAGTCCGCTCATGGAACATGGGATTTGATGCAATGTGAATAGCAGTTTGATTATCACACCATAGTTTTGCTGATATTGAAATTTTGAGTCCTACTTCAGTCAACAGTTGATATATCCACATTATTTCACACACAGACTGTACCATAGCTCTATATTCTGATTCTGCACTGGATCGTGACTTTAGCATTTTCAAGTCTAAGCTTGTTGATCCTACCAATTTGATATGGATCAATATTAAGATTTATGGTCCAACTTATCCCTATATTGATATTGATTCTATAAATCACTTGCATAACGCTTTAATCGTACATCATGTACCATTGAATTATTAAAATGCACATGATATCATAACTATGATACTCTTCTTGGTATAGTTCTTAGAATGATATGATCACGATTCATATTATACAATACATTATGATTTACATGTGAGACAATGAGGTCCATGCATATGATCGGAAGTCATATGATTTATGATTTCCAATCACTCAAACAAGATTTTATTCAGTGATTGACTTCTTGTTTGAGGGAGGAAGCCACAAGTTTAATCCTGCAAATATGGCCTGTCCTCTCCACATCTATGTCTTGGCATTAGTTGCTCTTTCCCAGTCTGCATCTCATGTTTGCATCTACTTCTTGATGCTGGAGCTCACAAATCAGTGCTGACATTACAATATCATCTCTCCCAAGCTGCTGCTATCATCCTGTTGAAACCTTGTCCAAAGACTTCCCCATTCTCACCCTTGTGATCGTGGCCACCGAGCTCTTCTTCTGTGCCTCAGCAATTTATCTCTACCTTGACAATTCATTCCGACATCTCAGAAGACCATTTTGGACTTGATCTTCTCCAATGAGCTTTGACCTCATCTTCAACATCCACCTAAACACTTCTCAACATCGCTGCACTGATTCACTTCCTTGTTTTTGGCTGTACATCGACTTTAGTCTCTTCACTGCAAGCTTCATTCAAATCTTTGCTTCATTCACACTGATTTTTTTCTTACTCAAGCTTCTCAAACTGAAATACTGCTATAACATTCTATGTTGTCGTTAAATGCTCACGTTTGCATCTCTATGTTACAGTTAATGACATCCATTAACTAACTGTAGTGGACCTCTTGTCATTATGTTGCTAACAAATCAACATATATGGCGCTGGGCTACTCTGATTTCTCTGCACAGGTGAAAGGCTATAGACAAACTGTCGTTTTTTTTAATATCTAAATCATGTTTTGGGTCAAGTGGGCTGTTTCACTTCTAATGACAAGTTGGTCCCTATTACATCCTCATCGTTGGGTCTCTATCATCTTTAATTGTGTTAATGTGCAAACTTTAGGCATCGCAATATCTTCAATTTGAGGGGTAACAAAATCAGCCTAATTTCCTCCTTTTTTTACTCTGGTTTCTTTCTCATCTTACCACAGTATCATGTTATCATAGTATCTTAATTCCATTTCTGTACCTTCTTTTGTGACTTTATTGCTTTGCAATAATTTATATAAAGTAGGGTTTTAATCCTGTGCTTATGTTTCATAAAAGCATTGAAACATACAAATAATATTTTTTTGTCACACCTTTGATGAATTTTAAATATTTTTATTTTCTCAATTTTAATTTATATTGGCAGGTTGCATTTAATTTCTTTTGGTTATTAGGCAGTACTTTACACTAGGTCCTACATTTAGACAAATGTAGCAAAATAGATAGCAAACAATTCAGTGTACTGATACTCAACATAGGATTATTATTTTTTACTTATATTACGATATGTACATTTATTTAGTTGTCCTCATTCCTGTTTAGATATTGTGCATGATGTAATTAAAATTATATTTTTGGAAGATTATTGTCCATTGTGTTTTTTGTCTTCTTTTACATCTCCTTTTTTGTGCATATCAGGTTCTCTTGATGAGCTGAAAATAATAGAATCATTCCAGTAAATTGTTTAAATGCCATTTTAACTTGATTATTTTATCTTTTCCACCTTGTATTTGCTTCATGTAATTTGTGGAAGGTAATGGAGAATCAACATAAAAAATGGGGGGAAAAGTGAAGATGCGGATATACATTTAAAATAAGGTTTGCTTAAAATACATGCTAAAAGTGAAATTAACTTGGTTATATATGCAGCATTATATTAATGAAAATGATGTGGAAGATTTTACTTGGATGTTTTGAAGTGTCTATTATAACCATTTCTGGCCGAAATTTTAACAGGAAGCTGTAAACAAGCATGGTTGCTTTGAAAGTTAAATTAAAATTTTCGGATTTCTTAAAGAGCTAAAACTAAATAACTGATTTCTTTTCCTGATTATGCCAATGGAGAAACTTATGGAAGCTGAAGTTTCTGTCACTATATGATGGTCAGGGACTTTTTAATACATTATGTATGAATTTGTGGAATGCACATCGTAATGTAGAGGAGGATATGTATGATAATGCAGTGAAACTTATGGAAGCTGAAGTTTCTGTCACTATATGATGGTCAGGGACTTTTTAATACATTATGTATGAATTTGTGGAATGCACATCGTAATGTAGAGGAGGATATGTATGATAATGCAGTGCCTTGCGGTGGCAAGAATGATTTGACCTGAGTTTTTGTATGAAAAAAAAAAAATCTTCCTACTACGTCTGTATTTTTTTTAGCTGCGTATATTCACACTTATTGTTTCTGAGTTGCATATTTTAACATATATAAGGTAAGCAAGTGGCATGGGTTTCTTCTTGAAGTTTCTTGATCTTAAAATCGACATGGTTTCAGTTCTGTACATGCAGGGGTGCTTTAGATTTGGTACATGCCTATAATTCTTATGAAATGCAATTGAAATTTGTGGTAGGTTTGTAACATCTGCTCGACAATTAGCCAAAGCTATGGAAGTTCCATTGGTAAATGATTTAGGATATACAAAAAGATATGTTCGGTGCCTTCAGGTAGAGATTGCTTTGCATTTATAATCTTTTTTTAAAAAATTATTTTCTTAGAGATGCTCTAAAAGTTTTCTTATTAAATTCTTTCATGCTGAGTTCTATTATCTTTGCCTATTCTGGTATATGATTTTGATCATCAGTTCAATTGGTTATTTTAGTTTTAAAATATCTCAAATGATTGTTAGTACTATTATTTTGAAGACTCACTAGAAAGTTGTGTTTTTTATTTTCTAACAAGTCGATTATCCACATTTTGTTGCATTGTACTTTTTTAATATTAATTACTAAGTAATGAATTATTAAATTTTATATGAATCTTACTAGTGATTTTTATAATTTGAACAATTGAAAAATGTGTAGGACATCATTTTTTTTATTTTTATATGTTTGATTAAGTTGGAATAACACTATAGCATGATTCTTTATGTTGATTCATTATCTTGGAATAACATTATAGTATGATATTAGGTGTGTTCTAAATTTTTCGTTGTGAAAAAAAATTATAATTCTTTGTCATGGGTCTGTAAGGAAGACCTTTTTCATATATTGTCAAAAAAGAAACAGGAAAATATAACAAAAAATCTCAATGAAAAAAGATAGAAAATTCATCTATGAGTTGTTTAATCCCAAAAATTTTGATAAAAATATTTTCACAAATGCATCTAGCTATGATAATTTTTTTGAAAAAATAATACTGTAAAACTAGGGAAACCCCTAGATGCTTGGTAATTAAGTTGCTTCTCTATCAGATAAGTGGAACCAAAAGAAAAAAAAATCAACAAAAGTCTATGAGAAAATACTAATCACTTGGTGTTTTTTTAACAAAAAAAACTACAAATTAATGTTATTTTGTGAAATATGTGATTATTTTTCTGAAAAACTTGAAAAAAATAGACTTATGAAATTGAAAGGTATATTTCATCTTTTGAACATAATGAAGGAAAATTGGTAATACTATCACAGGTGAAGGAGAAGATGAAAGAAAATTGGTAATATTATCATAGGTGGAGAAGATGTAGAGTAGTTAAGTATTGCATGCATTTTTAAGGACTAAAACATAATTGGAAAATTATAATTGGTGGGTAGAATATACGGATGAATAAATGGAGATATGACACTTTATAACTTTTCTTTTTTATGCTAAAAAATCCTAGTTGGCAACAAAATGATAAGCCTTTAACACACATAGCTTTTGCAAACATTGTACTTAATGAGTTACATGCAAACAATATTCATCTCTCGTGAAAACTTCCCTTAATCTGTATGACCAGACACATTAAAATTATTTAGAAAATCTCTTCTAGAGGAGCAGAATCTTAAACTTCATATGGAAAAGCTGCATTTTGACATGAGCTCATTAAAAGAAACCTGTGCTTCTTCTCATTGCACTAGGATATGTGTTAGGTTGCACATTTGATATAGGTTTTCTTTCCTGAACTAGTATGTTTCCTTAACTAGAGAGTGGAGATGAGTTTGCTAACTTGCTTACCTGCATGCTCTTGGAACTTGGAAGATAGCAGATTTGAATTCGGGTTGCAAGTTTATAACACCCTAGTAATTTTTTTTATCAAGTCATATTCCAGTATTTGTATATATATGATAACATAAGCTAATAATTTAAAATTGGTTTATGTGTTTGTTTACTATGATGTCAAATTATTAGTTTTGAGTGAATAATCTTTTTTAAATTTACTGTGATGACATATCCAATAATAGGATATTTGATATGATGGATGCATGGTAGTCTGAATCAATAGCCTATGATGGTGTCACGTGTCTCAGATGCCCTGTTTTTGTATTATGTTGACTCGACAAGTTCCCCTCTGGTTGAAGAGGAGGAGCCATTGTCATGATTTAGTTCCATTCCATTAGGAAAGGGGAGGCCATTCTACAGCACTGACTGATCAGAACCAAACTGTACAACAGTCGACCCAAGACAATCATATCAAATTCTAATTTTAATTGTATATAATGCAATCTTTTTATCTGTATTATATTTTTAAGCATATATTTAACAAACATTCTACTTCACTTCCAGAGTGCTTTTGTAAGCCAAAAGTTCCCTGGGAAAGCATACCTCAAACCACCATTTAAAGCTCTGCTGAAAAATAACACCAGAATTTTTAGCTATCAAATTGGGGTGATTACATAATGAGTTTGGAGTGCACTATTGCAAAAGTCTATTCTATTGCCTCAAAGCTCCTAGACATAATATTACTAACCTTTATTTTGGGGATCTTTTTTCTTATTCTTTATTTCAATTTTTTTTAATATTTAGTTTCCTTTATGGGTTTGTGTTGATCTAAGTTGTTGTAGACATATGCTTTTCTTAGTTTTTAGTTTGATTGTGTTGCTTATATCGTTGGGATAGAATATGCATATATTGTTGGCAACTGCACTACGAGTCTGATGGTTTTTTTTCTTTTGTTTGGATTTTTTCTAGTTTGATTCTAGTGTTCAAGGTATCTGAGTATATTAAGTCATAATTGTGTTGCTGATCTTTTACTTCGGATGATTGTTAGATATCTGAAGTGGTCAACAGCATGAAGGATTTGATTGATTTTGGCAAAGAAACTGGAGCTGGACCTATGGGTAAACTCGCCGCTGTTCTTTTAGTTCGATCTTTGCTCTATAATAATTCACTTAACAATGTTCAACTGCTAGTGGTTCATTATTCTTGTTCGTTCATAGTATATACATCTGTTGTTAAGACACTTACCACAAATCTGTTGTATAGTTCAAAACTAAAGGTTTTAAGTAGATCTTTAAACTGAATATAAAAAATTAAATTTAAATAAAAGATAGACCAAGGAATTAATTAAGATAGATGTACCTGAAATTTCTGTGAGTTTTAGATATTTTGGATATTGACATGGTAGAGGGTGGACTGTTACCGAGAAGAGTTTCTAGAGGCTTGCGAGATCATGTGACCTTTATGCTTTTAAAAAAATGCTATAAAATTGTGGTACTTGTTATAGTTTATGTCACATACAAAAAAATAGGTAATGGAAATGAGAATGATAAAATGTTGTCTGAGGTCACTAAAATAGATCAAAAGCAAATAGGTGTAATTTGAGATGTCATGAAAATGTTGAAGGTGAGCATTTGGTTGTATATTAGACATTCCCTAAAAACAAAAAAGGATTTTGTAGTTAGATGAGTTGTAAAGTGAGACCAACAAGATCAATGAAACTCTAATGAATGTCATAAAAAATGATTTGACTGTTTTGAATATCGCTTGTGATTTAGCTTTGCATGAAGCTTATTGAAGGTATGGCAATAAAATTCATGTATCTGCTCTCAAATGCATTAGAAATTCAGTTCAAGGTTTTGCATAGTAGATGCGCATATCAACTCCTTCGCGGTGTTATTGACTTTTTTCCCCTAAAATATTTGAAAATTTCATCAAAATTTCAGTTTCAGAGGTGAAAATATGCAAAGGAGAATATTGATTTTAATCTGGTAAACAATAACAAGAAAATGCCGTGACTCCGACTATTTGGGGTCGGCTTTTGGTATGGAAAAACTGCTATTTGCATCTTCTATTTTGTAGCTCTGTTTTATTTTCTTCAGCTTCACTCGGAACTCAAAAACATGTTGATCATGATCTGCTATGTCTTATTAACTTGATAGTTTCAAGATAGTATAGTTTCTTGATAGTGTGTCTATGAAACCTTAGTTGTGATGATAGTAGTAAACTAACTCTATTTGTTATTTTGCGTCTGCTAGAGAGCTTGATTAGCTTCCCTCGTCGGACTTCATCAGGGCTACACACTCAGGAGCCCCAACAATCTGAGCAACTGCAAAACATCACTCCGAACTCAAACCCTAATGATCCGAGCTCCATTCATACCACAAGCATGTCAGTTTCTGCTGTCAATAATGGTGTTGTCGGTATGAATAACTCCCTTAATGCTTCATCTTCGTCAGCATCGTCTGCCGCAATTATTGCCCTCCAAAATTCTATGAACACCAGCCAAGAAAACCAGATGGATACTCTGGGCAGCACTCATGCAGGAAATAATATTCCGATTCCTTCCAGTTCATCGAACTCGGTACTTCTATCTCAGCCCAATCCCCTCACTTTTTCTTCTATGAAACCTGAATGTAGCAACAACCCAGTGCCTGCTTCGCCAAATGTGCTTCGCCTGAACTCCAATTCGACTGCAAGTTTGCCTACAATGCAACAGCCAATGACACAACATCACGAGAACGATCCAAACGATTCACAGAGCTCTGTCCAACAGATTCTACAGGAGCTGATGATGTCTTCACAGCTAAATGGCGTCGGTTCATTGGGGAACGATGTGAAGCCGATCAATGGGATGGTGTCAAACATGAACGGGGCAAATTGCTTGCTCGGAAATGGGATGCCCAACAACTCAGCTATCGGTGTCGGTGGCTTTACAAGCATGTGTGGGACTGGTCTACCTGCCGCAGCGAGTGGGATTCAAGCAACGATGACAAATAATGCAATGGTTATGAACGGAAGAGCCGGAACGAATCACCTCCAGCAGGATCCAACAGCTATGAACTGTCAACCACAAGACATTAACAACCGACTACTGGACAGGTTTGGAGCTGTTAACAACTTCAATAATCTTCAATTTGATTGGAAGTCCCCTCCTTAGCAGGCGTCGGAACATACGACTCGAATTCGAGTAGACGACAACAAGTCGGGTTGCACATCACCATAGATAGAGAGAGCCATACCTGTCTATCCCACTCCGAAGCCTCTCAACTAATTTCATCCAAAGATAACCTCATATTCATCCTCGTTTCATTTACATGCTTTCTAACTTCACTTGTAATGCTGTCTTCTCCATATTATGCTTCCAAGAACATCTATTTATCGGTCGGATATTCGGTGGATGCATGGCGGGAGACCCCGGTACTGATTGTTGCGTTCTCGATCGGAAAAATGCAATCGAGATGGCCTTCTTTTCCCTCCTCGAGGATTTGTATAAACATCTACAGTGTACTGCTGCAATGTGAAAAACTGAAATCTAAAAAGATCGTCGAGTCTCAATCAAAGATTTGCTGAAAACCACAGGAAATGAACAGGTCGTATCGTTACAATTCACGTGTTATTTGCCTTTGAATTGCTCTTGAGCATTTTTATTCAGTTCTTCGTTTTAACTCTGGCAAAATTATCTGAGTTACTGTCTAATTCTGGAACAAAGAGTTCAAAAAATGCTTAGTCACTTGTGAAAAATAATTCTCACACTTTCTCGAATTATTGACCATTTTTTTAATTTAATTTTTATGATTTAATTAATTTTAAAATCGATCTATCTGTCCGACAGTTAGTGTTTTAAAATTTTCATTTCATCAGAAAAATATATAATAGTAGATTATAAATTAAAATTCAAACAGTAGATATTTAAGTAAATCATTTAATATCTATTTGTACCATTGGTCGGGGACATAAAAATTGGCCATTCCTTGACCGAGAGGTAACTATGTATTTGCAATAAGGGTTTTTTTTTTCATTTAATGTAATAAATTGACGAACAACATCATTCAAGCATATAAAAGTTTTTTTTTTTTTTTTTTTATCCCCGGGACAATAGTACCATGATAGGATCAAACAGTAATTTTTATCACCCAAGCACCTAACATAATTTCTTCCTTTTTCACTTCTTGATTTACTTGGTAGCCGGTGAAAAACTTCTATAGGACCGAATTACGATCACCTCCAAAGATAGTCAATGAGGTTAACTAGGATTTATTATTATTTTTTCACAAGGTTTTTTTCTTCTTCAAATTAACAACATTACATTGAACCAGAAAAAACTGATCGAACAAGTACCCTGTAATATAACAAAAGAAATATAATTATGAGGAGCAATGAGTACATATAAATGTTATAGAAACAGGCGCTTAATGATCGTCCAAGTACATCAAAGGTTAACTTTTGGCTAAACTAAGTACAACCATCGGCTATGTGACTAATGCACTTTGAAAAAGGGAACATTCATCGAGTCCAAAATAGAAATCGAACTAGAGTAAAAGAAAGTCGAAAGAAGATGGCAAATTCCTCCGTGCGTTCTTAGAGAGCATCATCAAATCTTATCAGAATCTGTTTCTGGGAGTGAAGTTACGAATTTTGAGGTTCCAAAACTTTGTAGACCAGCACATGCCATAACATTCGATCTGCTTTGCGTCTGGGGCTAGTCACATTTTATGTTTCTGTAAATCCTTCTCACAAACAAAGTAGAGCCGAGGTACCCCACAGCACCTGAGAAATTGAACATGAGTGATGAAAACAGCGATTTGGAAAACGTAGAGGCACATTTTAGATTTGATGCAAAAATTGCTTGATGATGGCTCACCGCAAAGGATTCCTAAGCCCAAGCAGAACATTAACGTGTAGCCAAAGTAAAAGCTGGTCTGGAAGAAGCCCGACATCTTGGTCTTCATATGGTAGTAATATATAGAATAGAGGTACACATAGACAGCGGTCGAAGCAGCAGAGAAGAATGAAGTCCACTGCCAGTGATAGTTCTCGGCATTTAGCAAGAAATATGCACCGACTATCGTCACGCAGATGGTGACAATTATGAGGATCAGGAACACCAGTAGCATAAAGCCATACACATAATACACCTGCAAAAAGGAGCAAATTATCAATCAGATGTTTCGTATCTTTGTTTCTGCAGATGCTTGATTTTGGGCTAGCAAAGTTATAGGCACCTAAGAACTTATAGATCCTATACAACATGAATACACTGGAAGAGCAACAGGAAAGAGCACCAGAGTAGTCAATATGGCGAGTGCTACAAAAGCGGTGTGGGCTACCTTGTAATTCCAGAAGGAGGTGAACACAAAATACATCTCGATGAAAATGCTACCAAATGGAAGCAATCCTCCCATTAAAGAGACAACCGAAGGGGTGAGATACCATTTCTTCTCAGGAATAGGACGAGGAATGGTCTTAACACGGCATGGATTGTTTGGTGAACCACTCCAGTTCCTACCCACAACAGTGCCTAGAAGTGCCAAGGGAAAAGAGATGAAAGCCCATAGTATGAAGACAACCACCATTGTCCCAAACGGAATAGCTGCTAATGATCCATAAAATATAGCAATCGTGTTGAGTATGAAACCAATCCCGAAACACAAAAATGGAAACAGTGATGCTGTCACAATCATTGCCTTTATCCAACTTTTACCTGTCAATAAAATCAGGAAAACTTTAGAAGACATTTTCAAAGCTTGCAAAGGAGAAGGTTTCTTTTTGAGATTCTTTATTGTGTGTGTTTGTCTTCTACATGTGGGTTTGCAGAAGTAAAAAGATCTGTAGCGCAACAAGGTAGAAGCTTTCCAAATCATAGTACTAAATTTATTACAAGGAACTTGAAAGGCAGACACACGAAAAGAACCATACCACCGTTACGTGAGTAAAGCCCACCACTAACATAGCCCGAAATGAAAGAGGTGAGTGCATAGCAAACAATGAACGTTGTAATGATTGATCCTCGCCTGGTCAAAATACATGGTTAATAAAGAAACTCTGGATCCAGATAAGAAAGGCTAGATAATGTCAAGCATCTTCAGATAAAATATTATTGTAAAACAAATAAGCAGAAATACATAACAAAGAAATTGTGATACTATATCAACAAGGATCAATATTGCTACCAAATCTGTTTCCAATGTACGAAGAAAAAAAAATGCATTTTTCAGGACTGTTGCAGTTCGAATCATTTTTCAGTATTACTCATAATAGCATATGCCAATTCTTCTTGTATGTGTACTTTGCTATTAATAAATGATCAGTAATAGATATTAAAAACATAAATAACTATTTCCAGCAACAGATCTCAAAAATAAAGAATAATAGGATATCATCCTTGGGTTTGCATATGTATAGAAGACTAATTAATCAACCTAAACCTAACAATATAGACTAAAATGCCTCACTCTTAAATAATATAAGAAGCATGCTAGTGAGTCTGGAACTGCCAAATATCAGCACCTCCAAGGCAGAAGAACAGTATTCAGTTATATTGGTGATGTGATCTTGACACCACTGCCTTCAAGTCCATGATCCCTCGCCTAATCAAATGTACTACCATAGTATTGACCATTAGTGCAATTGATCTGTTTGATTATTCAAAATTTTCTAGCAATATAAATAATGTAAATTAACTTTGAATTAGTAAATGAAGTTAAAAGTTTTCTAGCGATATAAATAATGCAAATTAACTTTGAATTAGTAATGAAGTTCGACTAAGCAGTTAGAAAAGTACAGACATACCCAATGTATAATGTTCCAACAATTGCCAACAATATCACCAAAAGAACAAGTGTTGCCAATTGGGCACCTGTACCAACAAGAGCAGAAAGAAGAACCAAACTACGAGGAGATCGAAAGACATCCCCATGAACAAGTTTCCATCCAGATTCTTCATTCACATCTCTCTCCTAAAAACAAATGAAATGCATAGGATTTTTAGAAGAGATTCTAAAAGAGAGAAAACAAGGTGAGTTCAGTGAGTTATTACCAGAGTTTCAAGGTCATCATCTTCACGAGCATATTTAGCATAATCATTCCTGAGTGTTCTCATTAATATCATAGAAACCAGTCCAGTAAGGAAAATGACCATCATGAAAGAATTGAAGATAGAGAACCAGTGAATCTGTGCAAGGAGAATTAGTAATCACACTGAATTTTTAAGAAAATTTCATTCATATTTTCTCCAACATTCTGAACACCATATACTTATGGGATGAATGCTGTCTTGTATGATGCAACGTATAATATTAACAATATTTACAAGGTATGCTCCAGTATTAACATAGACAATCATCATTCCAGCAGACACTGCTACAGTGCCATAGGTATGAAATGATATTCAAAACCAAGGATCACCATAATATAAGTAATGTTATGTAGATAGGAAATCAGTACTGAAGTTGCACAGTAAGACAAAACAACAAAAGGAGGTCATGCTAACTGCTAAGTAAATTGAAATTGAATTACCTGGTGTTCAAAGAAGGGGTAATCCAAGTAAACTTCAAAGCGGCGGGCAAATGTCACATTGGTGGCCTCCCATTTTACTGAATATGTCATATCCAGTTTTTTCCCTTCCAAAAGTTTACGATTTTCTTGAGTGAGATTGACATGAATAATCTGCAAAAGAAGGTTCAAGAAACTGATATTCATACAAATTTTGACCAAAAAAACACACACAGAAAAGTCTTCTACAACATGTAATCATAAAGCACCAACAAACTACCCACCTGATCCTTGTTATATTGGATAAGGATACTTTTATGTGTGAAAATGTAACTTTTATCTTTGTTATTCTTGTCAGTCTCCCCAACAAAGCCTGGGTAAAATCAGAAGCTATAAATCGATAACACAAAAGCATAAACAAACAATCTGAAGCATGCAATATACATGAACTGGGAAAGAACATACCCCAAAGAGGCAAGTCATCTACATCATGCCCACGAACAATGAAGAACAAGGAAATTAGGTTAAGGTGAGTCTCAGAAAATAGATGAGCACATAGGCAAGAAAACAAAGGCTGTTCACAGTAGGGATTTATAGAATTGAAAAGATGCAAATGAATGATTGAATTAACGCACCTATGAATAATTCAAACCAATATGAGTTTTCTATAGCATCAGTAAATTGCTTTATTTTTGTGGCATCAAGCTCAATTGTGCAAATGGATCCCTTTTCAACATTTCCTGGCATATCAATTTTCAGGAAATGGTCAACCCAATGGCGAGCAGAACAATAGTAACATATTCCAATAGAGAAATCTGCATACTGTTAAACTTTATCTGGATTTGGCTGTCAATCAGTTCATTTCCACCTAGGACCTCTCCTAGCCCACCCCACTTATGTGCAGGGTTCTCAGATGGCCGACAGAATGGAAGGCTGTAATAGTTGTATGTCTCTTGAGGGTTATTGTAGGGACCAACTTTATTTACCCAGAGTGTGACCAGATCATCAGTTTGGTACTGCATGTGAATTGATAACAATGTGAAAACTAAGAATAGAAATATTATTTGCTACTGAAAGATATAGCAATCGGAAACTATTCTATCCAGGTCCTGGAGTGTGACCAGCTCTTCAGTCTGGCACTGCATGGTTATATCACCGGCACATGCAACATTGTTAAATTGACAATCAAACCTAGGAAAAATTGAGTCAAGTTCATGGACATTTAAACACCACATACCAGCACTAATAGCCAAATCAAAGTAGAAAATTTAATGTCAGAGAAAGCCAGCATATATGATCAATTATTCAATGGAATGAGAGAATTGTGAACCAGATATTAAATAAAACATTTCTTCCATAGCTAAAGTAGCGACTGTTATGATTCTTGTAAGTTACACAGCAAAGTTCATCAATCTTTAAACTAAGATTCTAAATAGATAAAACTAGAATACACTTACTATTGTTACTCATGCACTCCATGTTTTCTATTTCAAATATACTTACCTCAGTGTGTGCTTCCATAGACATGGAACATAGTTTTGTTGGAGGTGAAATTGTGTAACAAGTGCGAACAAGTAAAATTTATCTAAATTTATTTTTGTTTACCCATCAACAAGGCAAAAGTCTTTCTCTCTTGTCAACTTACACGAGACAATAATCCTACAAGGCTATATGCAAGTACTTGATCAATGTGACCCGTAGGGATACATAAAAAGTGACATAAGCTCTAGATAAGCAAATACAAAATCCACTGAGTCAGAAAGAAGATAGCCCAGGATGTGCATATGCCTGCTGAACTTCCATAAGATAAATGCAACTTCTAAAAGAAACAAAAACAAACTTTTCAAACTGTTATTTGTGGGCATGGAGAAATCGATCAAGTTACATTCGGATATCAACTCTCAACTTAATTATGACGTCTAAGAGCTCCTCCATCCAGCTCAGTCGTATGAGCCAGTTATAAAACGCCCTCCAGAAAACTCCAAACATAGCGTTTCTTTTTTGTCAAACCAGGAAAAAAACTAGTCTCGATGCGAACCTATGGTCGAAGAAACAGTTCATACGGAGGAATTCAGCCTAGATCTGCACTACAATCAACAAAGGAAAGACCACAGTAGCTAATCGTAGATCATCCGTTTTAGTAGCGCAGGTGTTCGACGAGATCCCGGTGACCCGAACGTTCAGATCGTCAAATAAGAAACACGATCCGCAGCATACCTTGTGGTCCGATTCGGAGGCAACAGCCGACGAGGCAAGGAGGAGGAGGAGAAGGGAGGTGACAAAGAAGGGAGGAGGAGATCGGGCGCCGTGAAGCATGGCCGCGGCTGGATCTGGGGGCCGGAGCACGGTGGGAGCCGGATTGAGCGAGGCTCCTCGTTGGATCGAGCCCTTTCTAGAACGCACCAGCAGAGCCGAGTCCTCGAATAGGGCACTTCGATTGGGCTCCTCGATCCCTCCTCCTCGAGTAATTATCAGTCTACGCTGACTTGCTTAAATAGGCGGACGCAAACCTCGCAATGTAATACTTCTAACGAATATGGAAATATTTCATTTCGCCCATTTGAGTTTTCTTTTTTCCAAATGCCCTCCTACAGTTTGTCGGGTAGAACCTCCTACTTGCCTTATTTTCACATCCCACCCCACTTCATGAGGAAGATTAGAGAAGGATTTTGGATGGAAAAGAATGAAAAGGTAACGATATTTGGGCACTAGTATTCAAAACATGGTGACATTGAAGATTCCTCCATCGTAGTCAATTGGGTCATGAGATTGATCGTGTCAAATTGTTGGGGTTATGGATTTCACTTTTTATGTTGAAATGGTGACATTGAAGATGCTCCGAGGCATAGTTGAATTGGTTACTACGAAATAAATTTGCTGAAGTAGACAAGAGTCGAATGTCAACGAAGTCGAGACAATGTCTTCTTCCATAATGGTCAGTTATAGCTTTCTGATTTATCTTCTCACAGATGATCATGAGATCGATCTTATAAAATGATAGAGTTTATTTTTATTGAAATTGAAATATTGAAGATGACTAATGAGAAACCTACTTATAATTTAAATAAAATATTCTTTAGGGCAATTGCCCAATAAAATTCTAAAATAAAGAGCAAAAAAAAAATCACTCTTTTTTCACTTATAAAAAAGAGTGCTTGGTATTTTCTAAAAATATTCAAAATTTATATAAAAAATATGTTTTAAGAAATTGAAAATCAATTCTAGTCTCCACGAACCAACCCGAGAAATTGCCGGCTCAGACCGGAAGTTATAGAATAAATCGGATCGGCGCACGCAGCAAAAGCGAGAACCCTACTCGTGCTCCAGCTGTCCTAATCCTGAGCTCCGACACCCGACGGCATCGTCGGCGACCTTCCCTTCTCCTCTTCGCGCACGGAACACCTTCCCCGCATCTTTCAGTCTCGCAGGAGAGGATCTTCTTAGGGCTTTGCGGATTCATTGACGGTTCTTGTCCTTGGTCCTAATTCCGTGGAGATTTGAGGCGCTCTAGGTATTATTTTTCTCCAGACAAGTATTTTGTCTTTGATCTCTTAGAAGATGGGATACAAGCTTTTGTGATCTGCCGTTCGTGATTTTGATTAGGATACGGGGTGTCCTGATCGCCGGGCGTTAGTTTAGCCACTGATCTGGGGTAGGGTTGGATTTTTTTTTTTTTTTTTTGCTATGGATCTCAGATTGTCCGGATACTAGGACAGCAGTCATGATGTAGTATAAGTTCGTTAAACTTCCGTGATTATGAAAATAGAGAATACGGATGGTGTTCTAAGACACTTCAACTCCCTTTGGTGGCAGCCTTTTTTCCACGAAAGAACTGTTTAGGTTTTTTTTTCCCCATACAATTAGGAACTACATCTGTGTTTGCTGGTTTATCTCTGGAGCGTACCCATACCTCAATTTCAGGACGCTAGGATGATGCCGTTCAGATTTCAACACTTTTTCCTCTTGTTAGATGCTTTAACTAGTTGTTTTTTTTACTGCACGTGATTTTATGCTTGAAATTGCGAAAACACAAATGGATTTCTTCACATTTTTTTGCTTCTAACATTACCATCGTCCTAAAACCATACTATGTTTCCTGAATTAGATAAGCATACTTTTCTTTATTGTTTAGGGAGGTTTTGAGATGAGCAATCTTTCAAATCTTTTCTCTATTCTGAAAGTGGATGCTGAAGATGATAAAGAACAGATAACTTCTATCACAGTTGCCAAGGATGCAAAAAGGGATAAAAAAACAGGTATTTTCTTTGTTATATATAATCAAAATTGAGTCACTTCAAATATAGCGAAATCAGTATTCGAATACATTTCTGGAATGTTTCTGTTTTGTGATGATAGCCGACCCCACCTAGTAGGATAAGGCTTGGTTGTTGTTGTTGTTGTTGTATCTGTTTTGTAATGGAATTCCAGTACTTATCCTAACAGATGTAACAAAGGCTAAAAACCAAATGCCAAGGGAAAATACAAGCACAAGAAATGATAAAGTAGAACAACAAATGCTTCCATCACCTTCACAAGACTACAGAATGCCTCTTGTGTGGATTGACTTGGAAATGACAGGTATGAATTTTAATAATTGGTATGCTGGACGTTGAAAGGATAGACATTGGTTAGTTGATTGAGTCTAATATGACAATGCTTGTTGGTATTAAGTACATTCACAGGACCAAGTGATGGACACATATGTGACATTTGCGCTCCTAATGCCTGCTTTTTAAAACATATATAAACAAGAAATCAATTCTTAATCATAGCTTGCAATTGTTTTTTTTATGATTTACATAGTGCATAGTCTGTCAAACATCCAGAATTTGATCTTTTATGACTTGTTTACACAGGTTTGCATATTGAGGTTGATCGGATATTGGAGATTGCGTGTGTTATAACAGATGGTAAATTAACCAAATCAGTTGATGTGAGTTCTTTTCTTGTTCATGCATCTTTATGTACCTATTTTAACTTTTTTATTTGCCCTTTTGTTCTGCTATGTCTGTCCTAATTGATAAAACTCCATAAGGTAAGGCTATTTCTACGTTCTCTTTGTTTGCATTTTTGAACTAGAAATATTAAATTAGTTTCAACAGGATTCCATATATTCTGACAGCTTGAAGTTGAAACAAGTCTATATATGAAATTATTATATTGTTACTTTGGATACATAATTTGTAGATGCAGGCCTGTGTGAGCACCAATGTGGTTAGAGTCGTTAGATATTAAATGATAATCATCTTTCTGCAGATTATAGATTATTGGAAATCTTTGAGAGCTCTAAAACTCCATCTATGATATGCAACATTTTCTAAGCTGATAATAGTTCTTATTATTATTTGAAAACTACTATCTTTCTGTTCAATTTTTTTTTTTTGGGAAACAGAAGGCAGTTTGCCTGCCAAATAAATTAAAGAATGCACAAGAGTCTCATCAAAGTAGCTACAATAATTGTATAAGAAAATGTTCTTTATTATAGTTCAGTTCATTATTCAAACTGAATCTTGTGTGGCTTTCTCGAGATGTTAAACCGCAAAATGGATTGTTTCTGTAAACAATTAACCTTCTACAATTATTGTTCCTAATATCATTTGGAAGTTGTATTGTCACCTTTGTGAATGTATATACAAGTGACATTTGACATTGGATTGTTGCCTAAATCTATATTTTCGTTATGAAATAAGTTTGTCTCTGCTTGCTCTCTCAGAGGAGTTTGACAACAATCTTTGATGCTTTCTATGTGTACCAGATTATCGATCAATTATTTTCTTACAAATAAGGATCTCCGAGCTGCATTCGCTCTAGATCTCACCATGTGGATTTTGTTGTTTATTTATCCCCTTCTTTTTTAGGGAACAAGGATCTGTAATATTCTTACCAAATATGTTTGATGGAAACATTTTTTATAGAACTGGCTGATAGGCCCTAGCTTCATTCTATGAGCTTTTATGCTGAATCAGTTTAAATCATTTCTATATTCAGGGTCCAGATTTGGTTATTAAACAACCAAAAGAGTGCTTGGACAAGATGGGAGAATGGTGTCGTGATCATCATGCAAGTAGTGGTATCTGGCCTGTTGTCCTTTAGTTTTGTTCTCCTCTATTTTCTTATAAAAAATTGGGAAGTTAATTGCTATTCTTGCAGGTTTGACAGATAGAGTGTTAAAAAGCACAGTAACAGAAGCAGATGCAGAAAATCAAGTATGAATAATCCTTTAAATGTTTTCCTATTACTTGCTTGTAGTCTTCCTCATGTCAACAACAAGCAAATGAAGGTACATATAACCGTATTGCTATAAACCAAATTCACATAGAATAATACCAAAAAAAATGTGCTGGAAGGGATTAACCCATTTCATGGATATTTTCATTTGGGTATATTTGGACTAGGAAGCTATGACATATATTCATTACATCATAAATCAACAACCAACCTCCATTTCCACTTTCAAGGTTTAGCTTGAATCAAACAACAAACTTCTTTAAACACACTTTACATCTTGACGCCTGTAGTTGCATTGATCCTTTGTTGTATAATACTGTATCAGCATACTGTTGGTATTGTTCTATGCAAAGATAGCATCCAACTGAAAAAGGATACAGTGCTGGTTGGGCCAATCCTTATCAAACATGTTTATGGGCATTTATTCATATTGTTTGTTTATGATCACATAATTGATTTATTATCCCTAATGATTAGTCAACTAGGACAACACTAGACATTTTGTCAAGGTTTGTTTGGTGTTCTGTTCATCTGAAAAGTCTGTTTGAAAATTTTGAAAAAAATGAAACATAACAAAATTAAGAAGCATATTGTTCTCATAGCTAAATGGGGTTGGCTACTTGATACTTTTCAATGCACCAACTAATTAGCTTTTCCTCCATGACTACATTATGATCTTTTCTTTTTTTAAACCTACCTGTTATATTGATTGACAACATTATAGTTGATACATTTTTTTTCTGCATACCAAAAGTTTGCCATGCAAATGTTGGTTTAAATAGCTAGTCTCAAGTGCATTTTTTTAAAAAAAATAAAGCATTTTGTTTTTTATTTCATAAAAAGGCACATGAATCACTTGGATTTGTTTCTTCGATAGCAGTTCGTCATGAGATGTGAATTTTGACAGCCATCTTGTACGATTTCATTTCTTCTTACTGGTTGGTGCTAATCAACACCAAATTTTACAGACACATAATATGTTGTCTGACTCTAAAACTTATCATTCTGGCCAGCCACAATAACAGACACTGGAAGGCCAGAAATATCTTTCCATTAGGGTATTATTCTTCCTGATTGGTGCGAACAAGCACAAAGTTGATACCCAGGTTGACACTGAAACTTTACCATTTTTGGCGTTCCATCAATACCTGGTCAGTATTTTAGAACTTGATGGTAAGGTTCTAACGTATTAACAATGCATATCTGAATCCACTACACATGAATCTAGGACTTCCATTTCAGTGGATCACACCTTTTATAAATGCACTTATTATGCTAAAGTTCAAAGTATGCCATCTTATGTAATGATTGCAATCAGTAGCATATAGTGTTGAATTACTGATAGTTTCTGTATTTTTGTTGTTGATAGAACTGTTAAATTTTCTGCCAAATAAATTACATAGCACACATGTTGTGGTACAAGTTGTGACTACCAAGTTTGTCTTGTTATTTGGTCGATGTGTATGCAAAATTTTCCATGCTGATTCATGCAGCTTGAGTGGCCAGCATCACATGTATTTTCTACTCTCTCGCTATATGTCTACGTAGTGAGTGGAATGAATTTTTGGAACGGGGGCAATGCATGTTATCTATTTCTTGCATCTTTGTTGAATGATCAATTGACCAATTGCAGGTTATAGACTTTCTGAAGAAGCATGTGGGTTCACAAACTCCACAGTTGGCTGGAAATTCTATTTATATGGATTTTCTCTTCTTGAAGGTTAGAACATCTCTTCATTTTTATTACATGAATGATTAAACTCAGCATTTATTTGTCACTATCTTGGAAATGTGTGATACCATGGGGAGGTGGGACTGCCAGTAAGGTTGATTATGAAGGCTTTTCTCTTGCTTTTCAAAATTTGTGTTCATATATCAATAAAATGCTTCAAATATCAAATGCACAATCCTACCACGTCTCACTCCATATTGTGTTTTACAAGTGTTGCATTATTTTTAAATATTATTGTTGTTCTTATTGTTGAAAGATTTCATACTAGTAAACCTTTATCTGAAGTACTTTTGATCTAATTCTTAACGAATTGACTAGCAAGAAGGATTGCCACTTTTTTTGCCTTAGGTTGGGTTCACCTGCTAATGGAGGAGAGGAGAAAACATCTTAGGATCCTGTTTACTTCATCTTGGTTGACTGAGAGGAGAGGAAAGGTAAAATTACCTGACGTTCTCTACCTTCTGACGCTCATCAATTGAGCTCACCCTAAGCCAACCCAGGCCCAACACTACTCCAATCCCCTTGCTTTCTAATGCCCAGCATCCCCTCTCTGCCCATCCAACACTCTCTGATGCTGCTGTTCACTGACCTTGTCTGACAACCTCCTCAATCCTAACCTCTCACTCCCCACACAATGCCAACCTCGCCTGTCACCCCATGTCACTTGCAGGGAATACCTTCCATGAAGACCATCCACCTCCACCTATTTTTTGGCTCATGTGATGTTGGTTTAAAAAGGCTCAGAAAACGGAGATCTCTTCCAGATTTTACTTGTTTAAACAAGGGAAAGCACTTTGAAATTGGAGCTCTCCTCTCCTTGCAAATTCGTGCGGCTAAATTGGGCTTTAAGGAAGTGCTACAACAGGTAGGAAATAATCTATTCTAGTTTTCTTGGGGAACATCTTCGTTTGATTGAAGCCTAAGCAGTGTTCAACTTTAAAACCTCCTGTTCTGTTTCCTTATTGAACAAACTAATATGTTAGATATATCTGTCACTGCCTTGTAATATCGTCAAAATCTCATTGGCTTTTCTTTAATGCCATTGCATTTTATCGCACAAGGAATTAGTTTATTGTCTAATCATTAAAATGTGATCTGACAGAAGTATATGCCTTCTCTGGCTGCCATGTTTTCTCATGTGCTAGTCGATGTTAGCAGCATTATGGCTTTATGCATCCGTTGGTTTCCAAAAGGTAATGCATCGGATACCATTTAACTGTGTTTTATGCATCATATTATTTTGGATATATATTTTTTCCTTTTACAATTTAGATGCTTCTGAAAGCATGATTTTCATGCCGATGATGATAATGTTCAATCTCATTCTGTCTAAATGTTATAATAAGCAGCTGATTTATTCTGTGGAGAGGTAAATCACGGTGAATGCGGGACTGACCAGGGCAGTAGTCAAGATTCATAATGCATATGCATGTGGTTCAATGAAAATATTTGTCTATTTAATAAGCACAATTCATGATATTAATATCGTAGCCAGTAGGAGATCTATGTAACCTCCATATAGGATGAATTGGAATAGGTAGGAAAATGTGAAAAGAAAAGGAGAAAAAGAAAGAGAAAACAAAATAAAAGTATCTAATGCTTGAGACAAGGCAGCAAGTTCAAAATTTGTTAATCTATACTTCATTGAGAATATCAATACATATAAATTTCTTTGGAGATAGTAAACAAATTGAATTCTTTACTGAATCAATATAATCCCAATGATTTCTCATAGTTCTAAACTAATCTGTTAATTTATGAAGATTAATATATAACATTCTATATCTATTATAAGTGTATTAGCACGTTTCAAATTTGACAAATAACTTTGTATTATTGATATATAATTATCAATAAATTAATATCATATTTTGTAGTTATTGATTGGAAATGTTATATTAATATGATCATAAATTCTATCTATAATATGTTCAATATTTAATTTAGCAAATATTTTCAGATATTTAATAAAAGATTAAAATATAATAAAAAATTTTATGATTTAAATATAAAAATTATTAACATCCAATAAATATCAGCCCTTTCTCAACATTTCTTTGTTGTTTGATCCAATAGTCTTCCATTAGATCATAAGAGATCTGATAAATACTAAAATATTATAAGGCAAAGATCCATTAGATAATGAGCTCTAGCATCCAAGACATTTTTGGCAATGAACCAACAAATTACGGCATTCTTGCCTATTCTTTATGAACCAGTGTGTATACATTCATGTATGTATAAACTACTTCCATGATAAATGCCTTGTGCAGTTTTTTTGTTTGTTTTTTTTAAAATGGCACTGTCTCCATACAAATTTGAATAGAACTTAGAAAGGGGATGACTCATGGGAATGAGACATACTTTTGTGGACCGTGTACTTATACATTAGTGAGGTAATTGTAGTAAGCAAAACAACTCTAGGAGTGAGAAATGTAAAGCACACCTACTAGTGCCATCTTGAGGAATTTCATATTTCATATTGTTATTGAAAGTTTATTAAAAAGCTTGTTGTGTTCATTTTGTGTAATATTAATTTGAAACACTAATCACGTAGTAGGTTGTCAGAACGGATATATTACAACCCAGCAATTTCAAATTTAAACACGATTCTGTCATGAATGTATGCTTTATGCAACTGTGGCATATGTGGAAATGGTAATACTAACATCATTGGAACAACCAGGTTTTGGTTTGTTTGTGTACTCTGAATGCATCGTATCAAACTTTCAGTTTAGTTCAAATGGTGAGCTTCTGCAGGTACCTAGGGGTGCCACATGTTGGATTTCTGAATTTTTTGTTACACTTTGGATGATAAACAAGAATCCCTACCTACCATTGCTGACTTAAATTGTAAAATATCAATTTCAGATGATAAATGGATATCAGAACATGCACGTATGATTTAAACAGGTAAAATACGTGGATACTTGTAGGTGTCTGCAATTGTAAGCAAATCCTTACTTAACCGAAACTGACTATAAGCATAATCAGGCATTCAAAATCCGACTTTAACGGATTGGTATAGACTGAAACTAGATTATTGGCTACTGTTTGTCACCCCTGTTAATATGACATTCTTACTTTCCAAGATCTGATTAAATTTCAGAAAATAAGATTGTTTCTTTTATGAAACAGAGAAGAAAAATGCACCGGAAAAGGCTCAAAGGCATAGAGCTATGGATGACATCAAGGAGAGCATCAAGGAATTAAAATATTACAAGCAAGCCATCTTCAAAACACCAAACAACGCCAAGTACTGATACTGATAGTTTGTTTAAGCCATGCGTTGGAGGGGAGAAATGAAGTTATTGGCAAGTAAAGGAGTCTGGTACCCAGATGCTTTTTTGGGATCCAGGAGAATGTTAATATCACAAAAAGGTTATTTTGGATCGTTTATATATAGATTGCTGTTGTAATGCGAATCTGAATGCTATGGAATAAGAAACTGTCATAATAGAAGGTAGAATATGCAACATTACGTTGCTAATAAACGTTACAGCTTTTCCTGATGCGCAACGTTAAAATATTCTAACACTGACTGGCGTGTAATGTTGCCATGCACAACGTTAGCGATGTGAATCATGGTTAACTGGATTCCAAAGTTTAACATTACTAAACGTAGTTAAGATCTTTTTGGTTTCAGGTTCTTGTTGTACAAATTTTAATATTAATACAAACCTACATGTTAAGGTTTCTTTAATTTGTGATATTTGTTTTAAGTGATGGTTTATTTAAAAGTATAGTTTTAAAATTAACAAAAATGGGATAAACCTGTATTATGATTGTGGGCGGTGTCAAGAAAGAGATAAATGTTTTTTAATATTAAAAAGAATTTTGAGAATTTATAAAAACCTATTATATTCAATTTATATTTTTTAAAAAAATGAAAAATGTAGAATAAATATTTACAATTAAATTTATTAAACAAAATTAATGATGAAACATTTTTATTTTTTATTTTTAATTCTTATATTCTGAAAACTAAAAACTGAAATTTCAAGTTTCTTCAAATTCTTCAAACAACAAACAGGCGAGAGTTGACCTGTACCGCACATGATGGATATGTTCCGATCTCCATCGCGCTCATTCAATCTTATTGCATCTCAAGCCATGAAGCTAATACACAGATCATTGGACTACATTTATGCTAACTCACCTGATCCCTACTCTTCAAAAAAGGTTTAACAATTTATATGTCCAATGGAAGTATTGGCGAACCAAGCCATACGTTGATTCGTCACAGGCTAATCCCAAGATTCCACAGGATGTATAATTTAAGCAGTAATTACAGCATACTAAATGCCCCCATTTTTTCCCAGTAGCTATAGGCGCATGCATATACATAATATTCAATTTCACCTGCTTTTCATTTTTTTTTCTGGGCTAAAGCTGTACATTACATGTTGATTTCCCCAATTATTCAATGGTTGTAGTTGCTCACAACCAACTCCACTGCTGCTGCATTCACGGATGAGAGTTGCATTAAACATTGCTAATGGAACAAGTACTTCGCTGTCTTTTAAAGCTCAGCAGTCAAAAGGCAACTTAATTGCCAGTAAGGTATTTTTCCATCCTGGATGATACTTCTGTCCCTGGATCGAGTCCCAACTGCATGAACTTTTGAAATTAGAACTCAGAACTGTGCAGCGTCCAGAGGGATGTGCAAACGACCGGCCAATCTGAAAAGGCAAAACATGGACAACTACAATCCTAAATCAAATGAAGGATGACTGAATTGATTCACATGGGGAACTTCATTGATTTCTGAAGGAGCATTAAGGCTCGATGCTGGTGTTGCATCTTCCGGTAGTCTAGACTTATATTTTAAGAGCTCCGTAGCTTGTGCCTCAATAGCATCGAGATCAATACTCTGATAGAACTCATCATCACAGAAAAGGTCACTGCCAATTTGGTCATGTGTTAAGTCTGTGGCAGAGAGCTCTAAATGTGAAATATCTTGTTGGAAGTTTTCTGTTGGTATTGAACAAGCGTTCTGGAAAGTTAGTTTCTTTTTTCTGTCTTCCAGTCTACTTGAGGTCTCTCTCAGCATGCAACTCTGTTCACTGCGATTTGTTACTAGATTACCCTGCTTAGAACCTGTATGGCAGGTTGCAGAATGTACACTGCCAGAAACATTTAAAGATTGTAGGCAATTTTGGGGAGTCTGAAGGGACGCACAAATTCCCTCCGAAGAATAGCTTCGACTTTTACTAGCTATAGAGGAAACTGAGTCAACCAAACATTTTGGTACAATCTCCATGGGTGATTGGGTCAGAAGAGAACGCCTGCAAACAAGATACTTGTGTTAGAAAGCATACAAGAATAAAGGTAGTAAAAATTACTATTGATAAAGCCAAAAATTCCTATGATTGTTACAATTAGAAAGAGGTTCGTGGGATATTTTGCTAACATGACGTTAGCGCAAGGATACTTACTGAAATTTAGAAGAACTGGCATTGCATAAAGTTCAAAGTGGAGAGCGTCTATGCAACCAACCTCAATTAGAAGAACTGGTTTTGTGGATGTTGATGTTGAAATTATTAGTAAAAGAACACTGATGTGATTCTCATATGAAAGCCATATCCAAGTATAATATATTTATGAGGCATTTAGCACCCACATTCAACCTATTTACAAGCTAAATATATAAATAATCGCCAACCTTATATTGTGAGGTTGGAATAACAATGCAAAGTAACCCAAAATCACTAGTATCTGTCCGAGTTTATAGAAAAGAAAATGCATATTGTAAAGTTGCCATAACTTCAAGAAAGTCATGAGGAAAACAACTGATGAAAGCCCAGGTCCCATCCAGAGCCAAGGTTTCCTACCAGACTAGAATTTCACCAACTCTACTAGTAGAGTGCAAAATTTTTGGTTGAATTTCACCAACTATATCACTTAAAAAGCCACAGACTAGAACCTTAATCTTACAAATTCAGCACAAAATGGTTAATTAGTTGGCTAATGTGAAAAATGTTTGACAGAAAGGAGAAGGAGCTTTGTATCAAATAGGGAAAAGGATATATTTATTTACCTATAAAAGGCAAACATGTCACCTCCATTTTCTGCCTGAGTGTTCTCTTCAGTGGGATTTATCCTGTCATCTATGAAGCTATCTTCATATTTTTCATTTTGTTCATCATCTACCTCATCTTCAGAAACTTGTGCATCCTCAGATACCCTGGGTCCAAGAGTTGAAAAGAAGTTCATTGTTACAGGCCAATTATAGTGCAATAAAAAGTAATTGTTACAGTGCACTAACAGTATAGGAAAAAAAACAGTTATTAATTTGTAAAACGGAGCACATAAAGAACATAAAAAATCTTACTCAGCTTCCTCTTCAATGAAGTTGCCAGGGCATCTTTTTGACTTCTTTTTTCTACCTACATGCAAAATAACGAGAAAATAATGAAAATTAAATACAAATTCAATAGTTGTATGATTATGCCTTTTATGTACTTGAAAGAGGCAAAAGTAGGCATGTGCAAAAAGAGAAGGAAAAAAAATGACAACAGGTGACAGATGGAAATAATGCTCGTATACTAATGGGCCATATTACCTTGGTGACAGTTGACCAACTTTGATTTAGTCAATGTAGAAAGTCCAGTGTCTTTTGGCACAGAACAATTGTATTTGTCAGCCAAATTTTGGCAAGATAACTTCTTGATTTTGTCACCATACTTGCACAGCCTTCTATACTTAGGTGCTTGAGTAACTGAGATTGCCCCAGAGCTCATTTGCCAATCATCTGTAGAGCTGTTAGTTAATATATTAGCCATAGGACTTTGCTCCGCTGTCAAAGGAGAAGCTGATGCTTTCCTTTTGCTGTTAATATCAGTTTCTTTGATATTGTGTGATTCTGTTTTACCTAAAGGATTGGCGACATTAGTAGAATTAGAAGTGAATTCATGAGGGTCTCGTTGAAATACATTGTGAGACATTGTTGAAAATGATTCCATGTGATCCCAGACTTTCTTCTGAAACATGTCAACTAGCTCATCTTCTGGTATCTTGCTAGCATGAAAAGAATTATCATCTTTACGTCTAGCAATAGGTGTCTCAGGAACAATGCCTTCCTCAATAAAATGAGTAAGTCTAGGGCTAAGTTCTATGGGAATTGGGTTTTTAACACTGTCACCAGGTGTCTCAGCAATGCCTTCTTCTGTAAGTTTAGCACATTGTGCATGAACTGGTGTCTGCAATACTAATTCCATTTTCTCATATTCTTCTTGTAAACCATCATTAGGTGAACAAGGTTCTGGATTAATTGGATCAGATGAGCACTTAGTGGCATCTTCTAGTTCTAGAACATTTTTTAAAGATAAAGAATCATGTAGCATTGTTGGTGTAGCTTCATACTTTTTCGTGATAATCTCAGATGCAACATCAATATTATCTGAAACTAAGTCTTTCTTGCTTCCTCTTTCAAGAATATCTGAAATTACAGAGTGAACATGCGGAAGGGAAGGCACATAGGGTACAGAAACATCACCTAGAGCATTTACTGATATGAAATCTCCCCCAAAAAGGTAATTATGAGGTCTACAGATGGTGACACCATGCAAATCTTTTCTTCTAGGAGTTTCACAACTTGGTTCTACATCACAAATCCCACCTTGGAGCAAATTTTTTGAGATACCAACATTATCATCACTACAATCTTTAGTGGAATCTGCAAATGGAGCAAATCATCCCAGTATTTTTACCACACAATACAGTTATCTATCAAAGAACCAAATCTTTTAGAACAAACTTAACTTCTTTATGCCATGCTATGAGTAAGTTTCATGTTATAAATATTAAAGAATCCAAAAAATTTCCAGATAAAAATAGTCACTGAAACAATACTAAACCATTAGCATACTATACTGTCAGACATCAACATGGCAAATTCCATTTCACAAATTATTTATCAGCTTTTTCATTGTTTCTTCGTTGGAGACTATTGTGATAGTGCGGCTACATTAGTTTGGCTAAAGTAATAGTTTAATCATAGATGAATCCTTGCAAAGCTCAACCACACATCAATTGCTTCTTTACCTACAGCAAAACAATAGTTCCCCACTGATATATCAATGGCATTGAATGCTACAACCACAAGTACTCTACAAAATTTATTCACATTCTAAAACATATATAAGTGCAACAAAGCATCAATCAATTTCTCTTATATCCTCAAGTAAAACCAATATGAATATTATGTCAGAATGCATATAAGCAGTAGTTTAATCTTTCGAGGATACCTTGCATAGCGTTTGGTTTAGTGAGTATGCCAGGAGCAGAATGATTTTTTATTGAGTCCTGAATATAGATTAAAAAAATTACAATTTTCAGAAAATCATACAATGAACAAGTATAAGGGAAAAATTAGTGATACCTCAATGGCCAAATCTTTCTTGGATTTGCTAAATGATAGTTCTCCCAGACTTTGCATAGTATCAATGAGCATCGCAGTTGTCTTGAACGAGTGTCTTACTGTATGTATTCTTGATGGAAAACACTGGAAGCCAGGGAAGGCAATCAGAGATGGTTTCCATGTATGAATTCCAGATGAACCAAAATATCTAGCAATCAGAGAATTCTCTTCTTTGGATATGCTGTACAGAAGGGCCGATGGATGTGAAGCATCTTCTTTTAATGTCTTCGCTCGGGGGATAAATTGCTGTATTGTCAATTCAACAAATTCCACCTCGGGCTTATAAATATGTGGAACCTATGGATAATAAGGATTCTTTGAACTCAATAACACATGGAAAATGAAATTTTAAGCAAATTATATCCCATCACTATTTCACATCTCACCATTCTAGGGCTAGCATGGAAGTTGAAGCTGTTGATTCCACCATTATGCATATGCTTCCTAACAGCATTTCCACTAGCCTGTTTATTCAAGTATCCCTTAAGCTCAGGTCCTTCACAAGCTAGAACTAGTGAATGGTGTCAAGAGAATCATTCAAGAAAAGTACATATTTGAACAAGAATGTGTATGATTATGAAATTAGGAAACAAAAAGAAATCTTTTCCCTCAAAAGTGACATTAGGAGCTCAAGAATCAAAAGAGAAAAAGGATATCCACTCTTCCATCATGCTTTCTTCCAGTTCTTCCCATGCGCTGGATCATTCTCAATGGTGAAATATTGGCATCGAAGCAAATAACAAGATCAACTTCCATAATATCTAAACCTTCTTCGCCTATTGATGTTGCAACAATTACATTGTATCCCCCGCTTCGAAATTCCTGAGGAACATTTTTGGCAAACGTTAACTAGCTATTATTATGCTTTAGAATTGTAATGGATTCTAATTGGTACCTGCCTGTAAAACAGCTTGTTGAATTTTTTGAGGTTGTCCTTTTAGTGTTTTACCTGCAGTAATTAAGTGATCGCATGAAGACCAAATCTAAAGGAAACAATTGAAAAACAAGCAGATTGATTCCAGACCAAGTTATTTAGTGAAGCATATCCATCTGAATTTGGGAAATAGTAAAGAAGCCAGCAGATTGCTATACTTCCAATGAGTTTTATAGAATTTCAAAATTCATAAGCTAACAAAGCTTTGAATGCCCTCATTAAGCTTATCTCTGAGACGGAAGATGTCTCTGTTGTTAGTCAATTTAGGACATAAATTTTTAATTAAGGTTTCAGATGCCAACAAGACCAAGCAACTGGCTTCTGTGCTGGAGATAATTTGAGACATCATTATTGCTTCTAGGCCTCCATTCTGAACATATTCTCTAGATGCATGTTTCTTGTTTGAGAAGCTGTCCAACAAATAGTTATGCCTCAACATATTGCAAATTATTAACTCAAGATTCTTGGTGATGCTCCGAAATTTCCAAGGCCGATTCACATGAGAGCTCAATCAGAAAGGTAATAATTGTAAATGGCAGGTATTTTCTCTATCTGAAATAGAATTCATAAAATTTGTCCTTTTTGTACCACCAAAATGCTAGTGCTCCGATTTGGTGTGGTAACAGTCAATGTGGAACAGCCATAATAGGCTGAACAAAATAAGTACATGATTGATAATATTAAAATGGAACAATTTCTCAACAAACACTCCAATGATTACGAGTACAGTATGCATCTGAATTACGCCAATGATTGTGGATCTCTCAAATATAGAAAAAAAACATTACAGATGCTGTGATCATTCACAAAGCAGAATTTGATACAAAAAAAATTGTAGTAGAAATCCCTCATCACATGAAAAAGGCAATTGATAATCAATGAGAACAAAGGGTGATAAAGATCAGAATGTTCCCTAGCAGGGAGGTTTACTTCTTCCTTCTCACTTAATCACTCGAGATAAGCATTATTTTGATAAAGAAAAACGTGCCTGCATTCAGAAAAATGTTCTCCTCGAACAAGATAGAACTGATCACATAAACACAACAGGTTACAGAACAGGACAACAAACCTGAGTTTTGGCCGACAAACTCAGTAGCTCTAACAAGGTCACCAAGATTGGATAAACAGTCCATTATATCCCTGGAACATCAACAGGATCGAGCTTGTATCATTATACTTGCTAGTGAAAGAACACCCAAAAGATAAATGTATACAACCAATAAACTTTATCACAGACTAAGACATTTTGAATGCTTTTTATAAATTTCTTCATATTACATATCACTGGATGTGCTTAAAGATAAAAGTTGTTTTTTTTCATAAGCAAACAAAACAAAATATTGTTGTATAGCAGCATGAGATAATTAATAAACATCAAATTAATGGAAGATTTTCCTTACCTGACACTCCCTCTGAAATTCGAGAAGATGATCACTCTTGAATTTGTTGGATCATTTTTCTCTGCATTCAGATAGAAAATTGGAATTTGATTACAAATAAATCTGGGAAAAATATGAGATGAAACAATTTTTAACTGTCTCCCCTATAAGAGGAAAAAGTTGTCATTGTGCTAGACCTAGCCCAATTCTAGTGATCAGAATGTAAAAAAAACAAAAAACAAAACAAAACAAAAAAACTCGTCAAGCAGCTGCATTGTAATAAGTGTCAACTCTAGTCTTAAGCAAGGTTCTTTGATTAATGACCCTCTATCAAACAAGCAACGAGATAAGGTTATTGAAGGTATATTAACATATAACATATTTTCAGATGTCATGGATATCTTACCCATACAAAATCCATAGAGAATATATAGTAGAGAGGACTACGCTAACAGGATAATGAAGAATGGGCTTTCCTAGCAAAGTAAATTTTCTGAAGGAAAATAACCATACAATAGCAGTCATCAAAACTTGAGCTACCAAGATACATACTGAAGTGATCCATCAAAATCTCTGTCATTTTCATTAACTTTGGATTTGGTGCACCATGGGACAAGCTCCGCTGCATCAAATGCATCACTTTGGAAATGTTTTCATTTCTGGACATCATTCGACCAAATGATCTGCCAATGCCACTTGGTGGAAATTAACAAACAAGAAATCAAACAGAAAAGAGGCAGCAAATTTAGAGGAATGGACAAGTCACAACCACAGAAGGGAATGCCACAGAAACCTCTGGCTTCTATACAGTTAACAATTAAAGTTCAAAAGGATGTGGCTTTGACCTCAAATATGATCGTAACAAGACTTTTGTGATGACTGGTAAGGCTCTAGTTACATCCCAAGTCCAATTCAGAGTGCAGACTATAAGTATGAAATATACATTTGGAGAATAGCATATTTATTTTTGTGAACTCCAGAACACTCTTTGAGAAGGAAGCAGGAGCAAAATTTCACCTTTCTCACTTTGCATTTTCATTTTAAAAATCCTCGTTTTGTGAAGAAAAAGAATCTAAAGTAATTTGACCATGAAGCCCTCTGGCAATGGTCAAGTGAGTATCAACTGAAAGTTCTTTTAAATTCAAGTGAATAATTAGAAGATAGAAGGATTAGGCTATATTATAGTCATAGAGTTGGTTAGAACACTTCATGCAACCAGCTCACTGTTTTTAAAAAGCCACCTATGCATACACCTTAATAGGAGTTGATGCACCTCACATACTCTGTGAGAAACACAAAACACTAATATATGAAGAAAAAAAGCATAAAATAAGATTGGATGATAGAATACACGAACTTTGCATGGTTTAAGGAAATTAAAAGAACAATAATTCAAAGAGAAAGACAAACTATTGATTTAACCAAATTACTGATTCAAAAGTACTGCAAATTCAAAGATGAAAATGTGGCACTTAGTTAACCAAGGTAAATTATGAAAAAGAGGGATATATGCACATACCCTTGCTTCAGTTTTTCTTCAAGCATATCACAAGCTGGTTTTATACCATGGCTTGAAAGCAACTTGAGTATGTAGTAAAGTGTAATCATAACTCCAAAATATCCTTCTACTTCTCCATATCTAGTGGGAGGAAGGCTTGTTGGTGGCGCTTGACGAAATTTATCCCTTAAATTAAGTAATACACAAGGACTCAACTGGAAATAAGCAAAAACTTGTGTATTAAAGAATATAAACAAACTAGAGACAAAATTACCAAGGGAAGAACTGTCAAGTAATTAAATTGTAAATAGCAGAATACCAAAAAAACAGGAGTAAATTTGTATTACCACTAACCATTGTTTCAAATCCCTGGAGCATATTAAATATGCCTGAGAAATAATCAGAATTCAGTTCATACTAAACTGAGTCCATTGAAGATCTTAATTGTAAATACACTCCTCTAATCCATGAATGATATAAAGATATGGGTGAGGCTCAGACCCTACAAGCTCTATGCTAATCATTCACTTCTACCTTCCTCATCCTAGATCATGGCACACAGAAATAGATTTATCTGTCATGCTTTAGCTTATTAGCATTCAGAACTACTTTCTCTTTGGTGCAAGTACTTTGAAGCAAAACAAGAGATCTTGATTACCTATTGGAAAGTTTCCAAAAAATAAAGTATGAGAGCTTAGGAGTATGGCAATATAAATATAGTTGTGGAAAAGTGCTACACATGATGTATCAATTTCTGTCCAAGACTACAGTGATTTGAACTTTCATGCTATTCTGGCATGGCTTGCACTCTAGGATCATAAACTTGCAATGTTTTAAGTTCTTATTCTGCTCATGGATTCAGCGGACAACATTGTCATAGAAGTTATTCACATAAACAGAATCAAAGAGTTGTATTCAAGCAGTTACATTTCCAAAAAACAATATATTGTCACACAAAAATTGGGCCTTTAGTTCTATCCTAAAATCCAACTAAGTACAGAAAGTGTTTCAGCCACACTTGATGCCATCTTGACAAGTTTGACATTAAACCCATTACAACTTCGCATATCCCTTTTTAGCACACCATTGCTATCTAGACATTCACATTTTCTGAGGAAGGACGAATCACTCCAAATTATTGAATGAAAATAATTGAAAGAATTTACCAACTTTCATTAAAATAACAAGGTTGTTGATATCAACTTTTTTTCCCCGTTCACATCAAGCTAAATAGAATAACAATTAATTCATAAGAATCCTCAAACTCTTCACTTCCTTGGTTAAATTTAGAAGTCAAGTGTGCTACTATCATTTTAATATGACATCACTTAAAATTTGATCCAAACTACGAAATTGAATGTGTAACAGAATAGATTGAGAAACTTTACCATTTCGAAACATGGCACTACAATGGAAAATGGCTCCACTTATTAATAAATACATGTGAAACATGTGTTTACTTTGCAAGTTCAAGCATAAAGGTAACTACATACTATTGCAACATCTCTACTTTGCATCACGCCAATGGCAGAGAGCCGGGCAAAATATGGCTGTATAACTTCCAATAGCAAATTATTGATTGCACTTGCATCCTCACTCATGGGAACCTGCTTAGCCACATATGTGTATTAGCAAATGTTAATAAATTCAATATTTTAGTAGCACCCTTGGCCATTAACTGATAGATTTCATATTTATTTCTGAAAGAGCAAAATACATAAAAACTAAAGAAACAAGATACATAGACATGTATGTGATTTGAAAGTCTACAAAATGTAAGGTTGCATGTCAAAATGATTAGAATCTTATACAATGTCTATCTTTACTCCAACAAAAAGATAGAAATTAATCCCCATTGACTGATAAATCATGTTTTACATAAATTGGTGAATTTATCCAAAGCTTCAGAATGCACAACTATTCACTTAATTCAAGAAATTAATTCCTTTCTCCCTTGAGCCTGATGTCATCTGCATGCAATCTTTCTACTGACAGGTCTCTTCCATAAATTGTGCCCCACCCATTTATCGTCACTCTTAGTGGTTGTCAGAAATCCTGCTCTACATATTTGTTTTTCCAAGTCAAGGTGTTAAAAGTACAGGTAAATGAAAAATATTATTTTGTAAATGACAAAAAACAGGAAAAACAAATTCAATACATGCCCATAAGTTGGAGGATGCATGATACATGTAAAAAGACAGCTCAAAGCTTCAAATAGGACATCAATGTTCATAGTAAATATGATCTACAAGGCTTCACCAAAATGATAATATAATACTATTAGCAAAAGCAAAAAGTATTTTGTACACAATTCATTCGCACTCAAAAAGAATGAAAATAAAATGATGAACAAACAACAAACTACTTAGAAATTTAGTACTTACCTTTATTAATTCAAGTTTCCTGTTATGCACATATGGGCTTACATCATGGTCACTCTCTTTACGGTATTCCATAGCAGAAATGTGTAAGTTATCGATGACATTTTGGATAGTCGGCTGTTTTGCTGAGCAACAAGATTAAGATAATGAAAATATGTGCATTTTGAAATTTTAACAATTAAACACTTACATCCAGGTGTTGCTGTCAATGCTAGAAGTCTTAACTGCACAGGAACTGCCATCAACTGAATAGATGAAGATAAAAAGGTTCAGGATGCAGAAAGAATGGTTAAAGCTCAAACATGATAGTCTGTCTTTCTCATACATCAATAAAAAAGGATTTTATAAGAATTCAGAATAGAGATGGATATTCTAATAATAAATGGATGTGTAACAAGCGATCATGAAACATTAAATTCAAATGATAACTGGAACAAAGTTTGACACCTCACGAACTGCTACACAGTAAGAATAGTTTCCCAAAGCCCGGTGAGCTTCATCAATCACCAAACAAACAAGTTGTTTCACCAAACATTTGCCTAACAAACATTAAAAGATAAAAGATCAGAGAACACTAAATGTTGCCAGTGATAATAGTGATATATCGGTTGCAAAGATCTAGTAACAATTGCTAATACTAAATCACAAATGTTTCTATTTTCTGACTTACTTTTGAAATCACCTTGATGTAAAAGTCTATGCAAACCACAAGTAAAACAACAATGGACACCTAAAGTATAGTGCCAACAATTAATCAAGCACTCCTAAGTTAGGGTTTGAGCAAAGAACAATTATTTTACGTCCTTAAAGTTCAAGTTGATAACAGTAAATTCTGCAAATATAAAATATAGAGTAAATGAATGTGGATGAGCATTTTTAGCGAGAAACTACTCAGAAAAGCCAGCCTATAAGCTTCCTTTATTAAAAAAAAATAGCATCTATGTCTTGCAATCATAAATTACATTACATTTGTATATGGTTCATCAAAGTTCCATACAAATTTAAACAGATCAAATATCATTTCTTTTAAATCCTACATGATCCCAAATCAACCTTCAATGAGAGAGTTGGCCCTTACTGCCCTTCCTAAAGTGAAATAAAACAATAGCAACAAATTGTACGGTCAATTTTTCATGAATTTTAAGAAATTCTAGCTAATTTTGCTGATTAGTAGTACCATAATAAAACAAAGGACTTCAAACAACTCCATTACAACCCTAAGCCAGCTTCAATAGCTTTCAATCCATCAATCTGATTGAAAATTTTATTGTCAAAGTTGAATTTAATCTTAACACAATTCTCTCTTCTAGACAATGACAAGGTCAATATTTCTATCCACTTCCACTGGATAAATATATATAATTTATATTGACTAATAAAGTCTAAGAAAATTGATGCATTTAATTTGTGAGCCACACATGTATAATTTAAATGACAGGCACAAACCTGTAGCAAGAATTAGAATTCAATGATGGATTCGTGGATAATTTTAATGCAAGAGAAAAAAAGTGTGCATAAGTATAGCATACCAAGCCTTATGCACATCTAATGGTCACATAACAAATATTCTATGGGACAATAACAAGTAAACTATTTCACTGTGGCTATTTACTTATCTAAGCTGCTTATGATAACGAATATCATCACAAAAGAATCCACCAACCTGATTGAATGTCCTTTTCAAGCACTTGCGGGGTGACAAAGAATACTCTCTTGATTTTCCATAAATTTGCTCGTTTAGCAGGGTTCGTCTGACCTGTCATATCAATTGTCCATTCCTGCAATCAGTTTGAGAATAATGTTCTCACAAATACATAAATTTTAAATAAAGCATAGCAAGTGCTGGTAACAGGATTGAAAAGATGATAGCACGATAAAGGAAACTTAAAAATCAATAAATAATGATAATACCTGGGGTATCCCAACAATATTATGGCAAGCTTCAATCTGTTGCATAACAAGAGGCCGTGAAGGGGCAGTAAATACGATTTTTCCTAAAACAAATAAATAAAATAAAGATATAACAAAAATGATAAAGAAAAACATTAAAATGCAAGAAAGAAATGCAATACAAAATAACTTATTTTTTAAGTACAAACAAGTGAAAGAAAAGAAGAAAAAAATCACATAAACCAAATGAAGTAGCTGTAGCACAACAGAATATACTAAATTCAAAGTTGGTGGTCAGCAAATCAATTGAATATTAGCATAATTCAAACAAAGGCTAACCCTTAAGGAAGAGAAATCAAACAAAGAGTGTTTAGTAGTATGCAAAATCAATTAAACATCAGAATTGATGTACAGTATGATACTGATATTGTAAGTGCAATTAAAAGGACAATTATTTCTATAAACACCGCCAACATAAAACTACCTTCATTGTCAAAAATTACATAGGCTATCTCAAAAAACTGATGAAATATTTTATGTAAACACTATAGTGCATCAAACTGGGGAAATTTTTTTATGAATTAATCAGGTAAGTTGTGCCACAAAAGATATTACCTTTAGGAAACCATCTGAAGTAGTTATACATCACAACAGCAGCAATAAGAGTTTTACCCAGCCCTGTTGGCAATACTACTAATGTGTTTGAAAATAGAGCAGTCCTTGTAATAGAAAGCTGGTAATCACGTAGAGGCACATTTACTGCATTAAACAACACAATTTAAGCAAAATAAAAGATAAGGATTAGTGTGATAAGAAATAATGCACCCTTTTAACTTCCCTTTTTTGAAAGTGCTCAGGTAAAGCTAAATGAACTGCAAAGTGATGGTATGCAGAAATATGTGGATCGTGCAATGTTCCTAGTTGAGATAGATAGAATTGTATTATGCTTATTCTATTAGAAAAAGAGAAATCACAACCATATAGATAAGGGTTCAACATAATAACTAATAACTATATTTCCCATGTGGATTAGACCTATATATTTTAGCATTCATATAATTATTAACTCAACATGAATAGATATTGATTGATGATCAACTCACTACACAAAATAGAAAAGTACTACAAATAGAAACTTAAGACTGAATAGCACACTTGCCGAAGACAATGAAGACACGACACTGATGTAGCAACTGAGAAATGATGATGCAACACTTTAAACTGAAGATATTTGTTCATCTTATGTTCCAAACAGTAAAATTAATTCCCTTCCTTATTCCACTCAAACTGAAGATACTACATGATATTTATTTTTCAAATATAGAAGAATTATGAAAAGTTACAGAGAAAAAGAGAGTGGGATATATCTACTCTTATGATATAAATGAGTAAATATAAACGAGGCATACGTACAGTTAGATTTCCTTTAGAGATGAGAAGAATAGACTAAATATAATTTTGATATTTACTCGACAACCAAGAGAATACAGGAAGCGAGAGAGTGAATAAACCATCTTTTAAAATCAACACCAACATCAGAGGAAAAGTAATGCAAAAAAAAATAAGAATAGGTTTCCAGCATCAACTGTTGAACAGGAAGAGTAATAAGAAAAAAAAACTAAAGCTTCAATAATTATACTTGGAAAGATGGAGAAGATGTAGAGAGAAGTAGAAAGAGAGCAATGACTATTCTCATCTTATATCATGCACACAGTATATCAGAAGAAAATTAATGATGAAAAAAAGAACCTAGCAATGACTCAACTTAGGACAAGAGAGAAGGCACAAATAGATCACTCATTATGCCATTGATGGCAGAAAAAATTCTTAAGTAATATAAATGCAATCCAAGTTTCCAACACTCAAGCACCCTTATAGTCCAAGGACTTGTTACACTTCATTTGTATGACCCAATTTCAAAGGTACAATTGCTACAAAACCATTTCTCTCTCTCCTTTGTGTGGATGCTTATTTAGATCACTACAATATTCATCATCATCTTGGCTAGCATGTGAGCTTCTAAGCAAGAAGACTCATTCTGAACTTTCATCTTAATGAGAATTAGATGTTACAAAGTGTACAAATTGAATGGTAAAATCACTAGGTAGACCTTCGTGGATATCAATACTGAAATTACTCCAACTCAGTTTTACTGACAGAAAATATATATGGATCCGCTACACCATGATTGTGATGGTCAAAACTGATCCTGAGTTGACACCATCAAGGTTCCTAGTCTTGGCATGAAACCAAGCAATCTTGAGGTCATTTTGTAATTAACCGATCCCAAAGTGAGTGATGGGAACCGTTTCATGAAAATTGGAAAAAAAAAAAAAAGGAAAAAGGAAATTAAGTGGCAGTGTGTCGAACTGTTTTTGTTTAAGATGATGCAAATGAATTGGTCTCTGTTGCAGCAAGACAGATTTTTGTTTTTTTTAACTGCTTTGATATGGGTGGACATACTTCCAGTCTTGTATTTCTACTTTTTATAGGTAATCAGGAAGATGACTGTCTCACAATACATATAGGATAGCCAACATTGGTGAAGCAAAATTTAAAAGAAAATATTAAAAATTTAAAAGGTGGCTCTGCAAATGTACATTTTCACATAAGCAGAGCTACTCGGTCAGATGATTAAGGTATTTTTATTATTTCCTAATTGTATTTGCAAAGAAACTTCATGTGAGATCAATTGAATGCATTTTCAAAGCATTGGCTCCTATGGAGATAATGGATCTAAGTGCTGGACTTTAGGAAAGCTATATGGCATAGTGACCTTATGAGTTTCAAACTTTACCCAAGCATCTGCTTCAATAATGTATCGAATCGCTGGCCATTAGTTCCATTTCACATTACAGAAGCACAAAAATCAACATCCAAAAGTTAGCACCTTCATACAGTACCTCTGAGAAGTTTAAATCGAACAAGTTTCAAATAGACATCCCGGAGAGAGAAGGAGCGGGAAAGAGGTAATATTAGGTGAAAAAAAATCTTATTGAAATCATCATGGCGACGATAAACACATATTTTTTTAAAAAAAAGTTTCAAGTGAGATAGAAGATGCGTGCAGCATTGCAAGCTCACCAGGATAAATCCAGGTTTTGGCGGCTTCAAGATCGATCTTGACAGAAATCCCTTCATCTTCGCCTACGAGATTCTGCTCCACCTCCTCATTCGCTTGAACACCTGACCTGTCAATCCTAGGACGCTTTGTGGCATCAGAATCCACAATGAATCGATCAAGCGTAGACTGCCTGCCCTTGCCACCACCGGGACGAAAAATAGACGGAGCTGTCATCACAACCGGGGTAGCAAAACCTTGCGCGTTCGAGATGGATACTGACGAGGAGGCGAGCTCGCAAGCATTTTCGATCTCCTGAACGGCAGCCTCCCAGTCGAATTCCTGCGGAAAAGGAACTAGCCGGGTTAGGGTTTGGAGTTACGGTTGCATAGAGGGATAGAGAAGGAGAAAGAGAAAGAGGAAGAGGAAGCTTACATCGTCGTCGTCGTCCAGAGGAAGCGTAGACGCCGCCATTGCTCTTCCTCGCTAGGGCGAGAATTCGATCGGCAACGGCGCAAAAGCTTACTCGCCGTATCCTCCAATGGCGCCGAAAAGAAGACTCCCTTATTTTAAATCGGGATACTGGAGCTCATAAAAAATAAAATAAAATAATTTTTTCCGACAAATTAAAATGATCTTTATTTTTAAAAAAATGATCACAATTGACAATTTACTATTTTTTACTGTAAAATAAATTTTAAATCAATTGACAATTTAAAAAATATATTTAAAATATGTAGATTATATATTTTTTTGAAAGGAATTTATTTCTGTTTAAGAACTTTGGCACACCTATACCCGTCCACCTGTGCGTAGGTGGACCCCACTTTTCCTGGATTCTTTCAAATTCCTTTGGACCACGCCAAGTCGAGTGCTCCGCCAGAACACGGCGCGCTACTCTTAAAGCACACGCGCCGCGATTCCGTTGGCGCCTTTCGCCCCGTTTTATTTCCTCCCTTCTCGCCGGTTACATCTCCACCCCAATCCGAATGCCACCATGTCCGCCGCTTCTCTCGCGCCGCAGGCCTCCTTCTGGTGCGCCGCATCCGCCGCGAGGGTTCCGGGAGCCGCCGCTTCGGCGTTCGTGGATGCCCCAAAGCTCGGCAGTTATGCTCCGCGATGTCTCGTCGGTTTTCGTGAATCCTCGAGGTTTTCCTCGATCGCTGCGCCGAGGAGGCTGAGGCGGAGGTCGCAGAGTTCGCGCGGAGGGAAGTTGGTCGTTTCGGCGTCTTCCAATGCTCGTAAGACTTACTCCTTGTTTGAAAAATTACTTTGTTTTGGCCACTGTTTATGCCTGCCGACTTCCTGATTTCGATGTCTTTCAAGTTTATGTTTGTGGAATGGAAAGAATGGAAAATTTGCATTCTTTTGTCAATTTGGTTATTTTTATTCAATTTCTGGTCTTAAAGGGTTTCTGAACATTTATCCTGACTCTAATTGAGTCCTTTGCTATAGTTTAGGCTAAGGCTAATTGGTGAAAAAACGGGTGGTTGCAACCAGAACTGTAATGTGCATTAGAAATTTTGATTCTTTGGAATTCGCAAGGAATATTAATTTGAATTTAGAGACAGCGTCACTATCTTCTGCTTATCTCATGATTGTTGATGCATAAGGGTGAAAAAATGATCCTCTTCATCCAAAATATGCAATCAAAGTTGAAGTTCTTACTTTTTACTGATGCCATTTCTCGTTAAAAAAATTATTTCAATTGAAATAGATTGAAAATGAATACCCAGCTTTCCTTTATTGTCTGAATGGATTGCGCCTTCATGCAATGAGATAGGACCACTGACTGATAGTATTGATAATTCTCCAAGTATTTATAGTAATGAATGCTCCATGTTGATAACTAAAGATGTGTGTTTTTTCTCCTCCGTCTCTTATATTATCTGTTTCTATTCGCTTTATTATGGAATCTTCCCATATTTCAGGTACTTCATTTCAGTTTGTCTCCTTCCTTTCTGTATATGTTTGTTTTAATTGTGAAGTCATGCCAGATATCACCACTTAAATTATTTCATTCCCAGTTTGGTGATTGGTCTGTTCGTTCCTTTGTTAAAATACAAGTTTAACACATTATGGCATATTTTACATGAAGATTTTTTGGATCATATTTTCCTCTCAAATTGGATATATTCTTCTTTGTAAGTTTGAATGTGATAGACAGTTCAGAAGATTTATCATATTTCTTACTTGTGCTCTCCCTATATCATTTTTCTTATCAGATTAACTGTCACGAGATTAGGTAAAGCTAAACTGCAAGAAGAAAATTTTTTCCTTGGCAACATCAACTGATTATCTGTCAGCTTTATGGCCCTCCCCCAAACAAATGTGATTAGCATTTTTTTTTTAAGATTTTATCAGAAAATTTTAAGGGCTTCATCGTCTTTAACAGTTATGCAGTCTATGCTTCCATCAATTTTTGGCATGTGATTTGTCTGAAAGGCAGTGTAGTTGCACACATTCATAATTATAGATCCCTAATCTTATTGAGAGAGAACAAAAATACAAATTCACTTCAGCGTGTGATAAGTCTGCTCTTCAATGGGTATACAGATTCATGCTGCAACTATTGTAATCTGTATATGATGAGGCAGAGCCTTATGCTTAAGTTAAAAAAAGGGCTTTCCTTTGATTGTCCAATTGCAAGGTTTGAGATGTTACAAACCCTACTAAAAACCTTTTTTTTTCAATGAAGCTATGTCTATGCAACTAGTTACTTGGATTACCAGTTTGGGATGTATACTGCCAGTTTCAGTCCTATGATGACTGCAAAAGATAAGACAATTACCAAAAAAAAATCTCAATTTTGGATTTATGAAACATGTACTTTTTTTTTACAAAAACACACCTGGTATTCTTTCCTTATTTTATCCATCCAATTCAAGTTTTCCTTCAATCTGATTGATTACAAACTGATATTAAAATCAGATGGCAATCTGATTCTCAAATCAATATTGTTTAGGTGAAACTGATATTCCAAAAATCTCATTTTGGGTTGATATGAATTGATAGATAAGAGTTGAAGTGAAAATGATGTCCCAAATTGTTCAAATAGGCTTTGAGGAGATTTTGAAGTGGACTGGTATAATGGGAATGGAAAAGAGGTAAAAAAAGAAAATATGGTTGCAACTCAATACAACAACAACAACAACCAAGTCTTATTCCACTAGGTGGGATCGGCATTTCCAAAAAGACATAGGAATGTAAAATGACTTGAAAAGCAAGCATAAAACTGTCAGGAAAACTCCTGAAAATGAATCTTTAACCAGCATTTATTGTTGACGAGGCAATGGTGAGATACAATATAAGCAATTAGGAATATGTTTCTGATTATTGTACTAGTTTTTGTCTGAGTATTATATCTTCTTGAAGAATCCCTACTAATTTTTGGTTCTTTGGTATTAAAAAGAAGCTCTACTAACTTTTGACATTTAAAACTCGAAGGTCATTTATATAGTCTACTAACCCATGGGTCTATAAGGTGTATCGTATCAATTTGTTTGCTTGGTTTTGGCATAGCTGAAGCAATCACTGCATCTGCCTGGGATGTCTCTGTTCTTCAAAGTGATTTGCCTGTCCTCGTTGAGTTTTGGGCTTCTTGGTGCGGACCGTGCAGGGTAGTAGCGCGCATACTGGATGAAATCGCACCGGAGTACGAAGGAAGGATCAAACTCTACAAGCTCAACACAGATTACTATCCGACAGTTGCATCTGTTCACGGCGTTGATCGCATCCCCACTGTTCTCTTGTTTAAGAAGGGTGAGAAGATCAAGAGCATCACTGGTACTCTGCCCAAGTCTTCCTATGTTGAAGCAATCGATCAATTGTTGTATCACTGAAGATGTTACTGATACGCCAAACACTGTTTCTGGAGCTATCTTTTCTCGCTTCCTGCTTGAGGTGAAACAGGAGCCCTGAATGATGTGTTTGCATATATGATTCTTATACTTACCTAACAAATGTAACACTCAAATTGGTTTGAGCCTAAAATGAGTATCATATCACAGTACATGCCTCTCAATATTTGTTGATGTACTGATGGATTTTTGTTTGTTGTTGTGGAAATACAGCTTTTTATATCAATTCAATTGGTATGAAGATTGAACTACTTTCGTTATTTATCTTTAGAATCGTGTATTCCTTGAGTGGTTAGCCCCCGGGGCATAGTTGAGTTGGTTAGTGCGGAACAATTTTATTGAAGTGGACAAGGGGCGAATCTCGGTGAAGTCAAGGTAATGCCCTCTTCCGTAGTGGTCAATTGTAGTTTTTTTATTTATCTTCTCACATATGGTTGTGCCGTGTAGGGCCGTTGGATAGCATATTCTACTTTTTATTGAAGTGTATTCCTTGAGTGGTTAGTGTTAGGGTTACAAATGAATCCAATGTTTGTGAACAAATTTAGTATTCGATTTGATAAGAATTTATTTATGTTCGTTATATATATAGAAAATTGATCAGCCGCGCACCTTCCCTACGCGATCCCGTCCGCACCTTCTCCTACCCACGCCCACTGCCGCCGCGATTTCATCGCCGTCCGGCCATCTCCGGCCGCCGGATCGGACCCAATCGACGCGCCACTGGCCGGCGCGTCGACCGGCGTCGGTCCGGCGGCCGGAGATGGCCGGACGGCGGCGAATTTGGCCGGAAACCGAGACTACAGTGACTGGCGCCGTTTCCGGCCAAATCGCGGCCGGAATCCGGCCAAATTCCGGCCGGAGACCGGCCGGGGAAGGACCGCCCGGCGCCGGCGGTCCTTCCCCGGCCGGTCTCCGGCCGGAATTTGGCCGGATTCCGACCGCGATTTGGCCGGAAACGGCGCCAGTCACTGTGGTCTCGGTTTCCGGCCAAATTCGCCGCCGTCCGGCCATCTCCGGCCGCCGGACCGACGCCGGTCGACGCGCCGACGAGTGGCGCGTCGATCGGGCCTGGTCCGGCGGCCGGAGATGGCCGGACGGCGATGAAATCGCGGCGGCAGTGGCTGTGGGTGGCAGAGCTGCGGATTCCGGCCGAATTCGCGGCCGTCCGGTCACCGGAGGCCGCCGGACCGACGCCGGTCGATGCGCCGGCGAGTGGTGCGTCGATCGGGCCCGGTCCGGTCGCCGGAGGTGGCCGGACGGCGGAACGGCAGCGGCGGCAGTGGGCGTGGGTCGGCTGTCGCGCACGGTTCGCGGACGGGGATTCGCGCAGTAGATCACTTCTCTATATATATATATATATCTATATATATATATATATATATACAATTCTGATCTACCGCGCGACTTCTATGCGCGAACGCTGCGCGATTCCGACCTGGCATCCGCGTGGTTCCGCGCGGCGTGGCTGCCAGCGTGGCGAAGCGAGAACAGCAAAAATTTCGTCCGAAATTTATTCGCGAAATTTCTTCGCGCCGAGCTCGTCCCGCTCTGACCTCAAAGTCCCGCTCCCTGCTCTAATCTCGTCTCTCTCTCGCCGCTTTGCTCGCTCTCTCTCTGCCATCGCGTCCGCGCTCTCCTCGCCGTCCGCGCTCTCGTCGGCGTCTTGAACGAGTCCGGCCATCGCGTCCGCGCTCTCCTCGTCGTCCGCGCTCTCGTCGGCGTCTTGAACGAGTCCGGCCATCGCGATGGGGGTTTCCTCGCCGTCCGCGCTCTCCTCGGCGTCTTGAACGAGTCCGGCCATCGCGTCTGCGCTCTCCTCGCCGTCTTGCACGAGTCCGGCCATCTTGAACGAGTCCGACCGTCCGCGCTCTCTTCGCCGTCGTCGCTGCTGTGCTCAAAGGGCTCTGCTCAGAGCCCTCCTCGTCGTCGTTGCTGCTGCGCTCAGAGGGCTCTCTTCTTCTCGTCATATTGAACGAAGTAGCGGCACTTCCGGATTGCTGATTATGATCGGATTGGACTACGGAACTTCTCCCTCGCTGGGATGAAAAAGGGCTATCACACTATGGAGTGGGAAGATGGGCATGATGATCATGCAGACGAGCTTGGCGGTGAGCAGGCTGAGGGAGCACCAGCTTTGCCAGCAGGAGCACCAGCTTTGCCAGCCCCTGATGCCTCTGACGACGATGACTTCCCGGAGGATCGAGATGATTACTTGGAGGCGGCTATTGAGTCCCTTGACACTCGGATCGAGGAGCTACGTCTTGAGGTTACCAGTCGTCTCGACTCCATTGATGGATCCGTTGCCTTTTTGAGTGGGATGCTTCAGTCGTGGATGTCAGGTCATCCTCCTCCACCACCTTCTGCTTTCGATGGGCCGTCTGTCAGCCGTGCTCCTCACAATATGGACCTTGATTAGATTCTCATCCTTTAGTCTTGTATTTTGTGTGCTGTATTTTACAATCTAGGCGGATATTTACAATGACTGCTAAGTGTTTAATTTGTCACCTTTGAGTACTTAAAGTAAAAGCCAAGGGAATGCTTTTTTTTGTTTTATCACAATTTCAAATATGTGTTTATTTGTTGCTTGTGTGTTTGTATATTGTCTCTATGCTTCTCTGTCATAATGTTTTATCATAATTTTGAAAAAACTGGGATATGGTGCAGCAAAACTCTCATATCACTCGACTGATTAAATATACAGTCGACTGATACGTTTGTTTTTAAGCCATTTTAGATATCCAGTCGATTGATATTCAAGCTAGTCGAATGATTTTAAGAATCAACTCGACTGATTCTTCAAAACAGTCGACTGATTTAATTTCGAAAGCAATCAGATTTGATTTGACTCGACTGATGCTTCAAAATAGTCGACTGATTTATTTTCGGAAACCAACAGCAATGATTTGACTCGACTGATCCTTAAAAACAGTCGACTGATTATGAATCGACTCGACTGGTCCCTTAAATCAGTCGACTGATTTATTTTCCAAAGCAAACAGCATTGTTTTGACTCGCCTGATCCTTTAAATGTGTCGACTGGTGATGAATCGACTCGACTGATTGTTTAAATCAGTCGACTGATTCATAAGTTGAAGCAAATGTGACTTTGCTTGAAATGCACGTCTTCGACAAAGTTCAATACGTAACAATAAAAGTTAACACGAAGCTAAAATACAAAATATACGAATTAAGGACATTGAGACAAACTAACAAAGTTTATCAAATAGAATAACTCAAATCTGATTTCAACTTCAATACACCATTTATAATAACTTAAATAAAACAAGTTACATTGATACCACACGTACAACTGAAATACACTTTGATAACAACTTAGAATAACATATCTATTTATCACTACTTAATTCTAGAGAATCTAATTGTTGCTTAATTTCTTCTAATGCATCTTTTAACTTAGCAATTTGATCAGCTCTTGAAGTTGGCCTTGAACTTGAAGTTGCCCTTGAACTTGAAGTTGCCATTGAACTTGAAGTTGCGTCTGAAACTTCTTTTCCACTCGATGTAGCATTTTTATTCAAATGCATTTGATAAGCTCTTTCTGCCTCCTCTCTATTTTTGTAACCTTGGTATATAGCACCTCGAAAGCCTATAACTTGAGTAGATGCTTCTACCCACGTGTCATAAATGCCTGGTTCGCATCCAACAAAAACTACATATGTTTTTCCCTACATTAAAACAACTATCAGAATCTTATATAAATAAAATATTAAAACTTAAAAATAATTAACATACCATTTTGAAATGTCCAAGTACTGATTAACAAGTTTCCTGCAATAAAAATTGACAAATGACAAATAATAGACTCAATATAATAATTTTCACAAAATGATTGTAACATGATCTTAACTCATAGCTAAGCTTGTGATGGATTTGGATAAGAAAATTGACAAATGACAAGTTTCCTGCATCTGTGGTGTTTTATAAATCTGCTAATCAGAGCTAAGCTTGTGATGGATTTGGATCAGAAAACTTATTCACATCTAAATCTACAGTTATGCTCAGATCTATCCAACTAAAATGTAGAAGCATAAGTAGGATTTTCTTATAAGGAAAACACAAGTAAACTTATAATGAGCCATTGAAATGTCCATGTTTTACTAGGGTTAGTAAAGTAGAAGCATACTCATAAATTTCTGTACAAGTCGAGTAAATCGATTTACTAGAAAATAAACCAACATCACAATTGAAAATAATGCTTTAGTTGAGGTGCTGACGATCGAGTTCAGTGATGTAAATAATGCTGAATCAAAAGCTCGTAAACTTGTGGAGCAATGGAAGAAGAAGGCAGACCTGCTACAAACTCAATTAGAAGAGACAAATGAGCCTAGAAAATCTTCATTGGAGGCTCTTGCTTCAGTTAAGCAACAGCTTGAGGAGTGCTATGCCCTATTGCAGGATAAAGATTGTGAAGTTTCTGTTCTTACAGGCAAGGTGGATTCTCTTAATCTCGAGGTTTCCAGGCACAAAACTGAACTTGATGGATCTATTCAGAAATTGGCTGTAGCACTACAGGAAGCAGCAGAACTGGAGAAAACGATTGCACTTTTAAAATCTGACCTTCAGATTGCAGAGGCGACAAAAATTCGCACAGCAGGCACGATGCCGAGCAGAACGCCGGAGCCGCAGACGGAGTCGTGCAGAGGCGTCGCGAAGGAAGCACGACGGCGAGCGACGCGATGGGCGAGACTCGCGCTGGCGAGCACTGCGTCACCGTCGGACGAGCAGAAAGTCAGGGTCGCGCAGAAGCACGACGACGAGCAGAGCGTGAGAGCACGACGGCGAGCGCCGCGACGGGCGAGACTCGCGATGTCGAGAGGAGAGACGGGCTAGAGGCGACGGGGCGAATCGCAGCGGCGCGAGAGTTTCGGAGATAGATCTAGGGTTTTCCGCACGGGGCGAACGCAGCGGCTCGAAGATTGATCTAGGGTTTTGCGCTTCCAGCCACGTCGCACGACAGACTCCGCTCCCAGCCACGTCGGCATGCTCCGCGCGATGCCAGCTCTGCGTCGCGGACGCGGTGCGCAGTGGACGGTGCGCAGGAGAACACTCCTCTATATATATATATATATATATAATTAATTAAATTTAAATAACTCATCAAATTAAACTAAGTTTGAATATCACAAATTTACCACCATAAGTTGATAAATAATATGCACTAATATGATGCGTGGAAGAACTAAATATTTTTATTTGAGTTGGTATATAATTACTTCTTAACATTATCCAATAAAAAAAATCTTTCTCATGAATCGCGTGGGCACTACTAGTTTTATAGCTCAAAATAAGAACTCATTAAAAGGATAATAAATTATAAATAAAATTCATATTTATAGCATAGCCAAGTAGAAGTATATTTTTTATTATTTTTAAAAATAAAAGTATTTACTATATAATTTAATTGAACTTGTCTATCATAACTAAATAAAATTATATCAAAATATAAAAACATACTAGCTACCTATAAGTAAACTGAAATAATATTTAATACAACTAAATAGGACATTTAATATAGATAATACTACTCTAGCTAAAATTAAGAAAATAATTTATCTTATTATTTAATAATAATAAATTAAGACTTTGATTGATGTATTTTATCTTCAATGAGGTTGCATTTTAAAACATTATTGAAAAATGAATAGTCCATTAAAAATTTAAGAAATTTATTGAATTGCATTTCGATCAGACGGATATATAAACAGACGGAACCATAGAAGAGAGGATTAAGACGAGCACAGAATCAAGCTCGAGGAATAACTTTATTACGGCGGTGGCCTGATCTGCAAGCTGTGCTTCCACCGGCGAAGTGAGAGATCGGGAAGGTTCGCTGCTGCCATTGTCGCCATGGATCTCTCCCCAATCCAAGACGCTCTTACTTCTGGATCCTACGCCACCATCGCCGATACCTGCGACGAGCTCATGCTTCAGGCAAGATCTCCTCCTTTTAGGGTTTCTCTTGGGTTTTCGAGATCAACTAGTTCCCTTTTTTTAATGCTGATCTTTCGTTCTTATCCACTGTCTGTCCCGTCTAATTTTAGCTTGCTTCTCGGGGAGTCCGCTATCAAGACGAGTGGCCCTACGCCGTCCATCTTCTTGGATATATCTTTGCCAATGATCTGTGAGCCGCCATCTTTCTTCTCCTGGAAAGATGTATCCTCGTGAGTCGATTGGTTTGGGTTTAGAATGTTGAGGTTGTTGTTTATTTTTCCAGTAATAGCGCGAGGTTTTTGTGGAAGTCTATGCCCATGGAGAATAAGGAGAGCTCGCCGGAGGTTGTTGCTGTATGGAAGATTGGAAAATGCCTCTGGAATCGGGATTTTTCTGTAGCATATGAAACTATTCGTGAGTTCGAATGGAGCCCTGAAATTGCTGGCATGGTCGCTGCTTTCTCAGGTGACAGTCTCTCATGTGATTGTTTTTTCCCCCTTACGTTGCTATATTTCAAGGAGTCTTTGAAAGTTCCTGGAAAGGGGTCATTGTTCTTTTTATATCGCTGAAGCCATATTACAGAATTGTTTACAATTGTCTTTAGCAATGTCTGCCGTGAAGGTGATCAGTTGTATGAACACGCATAATACTTATTCTAGCACATCTGTCGAATATTAGTACTATTCTTCAAACTTTTTTCTCTTTTTCATTTTATAGTTTCTTCTTGGCATTGTTTACAATAATTCAACACAGAAAAGAAGACACTGCGAACTTGAACATGCGTTCAGGATTATTAAGTGGTAAGATAACACGAATCTTGATATATACAAGAAGTTGCATGTAGCCTTGACAGGCAATAAAATGAGAAAAACATGTATTAATATGTTATGGACTTGTCTAAAGACTATTGATAGCCTTCATAGTCAAACAAGTGGAATCAATTAGGGTGAGAGTTGAAGCTATGAAAGCTTAAGGGAGATCAAAGAAAATTCTGTTGCACATAATAAAAGTTTATCTAAATGAGGTGAATATATCTGACAATATTACCTTTTATAAAACTCAATAAGATCCACGTAGCAAGTGCCAAAAAGTTGAGACACGCAACTTGTAGTCCAGTTTGAGTAGATTAGATATGTACAAGAAGTTGCATGTAGCCTTGACGGGCAATAAAATGAAAAAAACATGTATTAATATGTTATGGACTTGTCTAAAGACTATTGATAGCCTTCATAGTCAAACAAGTGGAATCAATTTGGGTGAGAGTTGAAGCTTTGAAAGCTTACGGGAGATCAAAGAAAATTCTGTTGCGCATAATAAAAGTTTATCTAAATGAGGTGAGTATATCTGATGATGTTACCTTTTATAAAACTCAATAAGATCCATGTAGCAAGTGCCAAAAAGTTGAGACATGCAACTTGTAGTCCAGTTTGAGTAGATTAGTTTTTTCACTCACTGTTTCTCTAGTATTAGCCACTAAGTAGTGAATTTGTTTTCTCTTCTATATAAATTGACATGTATATATTTGTCTTTTTACATTTTATATATCATTTGCTACTACTACTACCACTACAAAAAAAAAACGCTATATATGCTAACTGCTTAGCATAAGGCACATGGACTATTACATTAAATTTACTACTAAATGTGTTTTGATATTTTAGATACGTAGGAATACTCTTTTACTACTTCAATCTAAAAAGAGAGATAAAGTGTACTCTTGGCAAAGTAGTTGTTGATTAAATTCCCTACCTTAAGTAGGCAGAGAAGAAATTCTTCAAACATGGTTTGAGGATAAATAAAAGATGAGCCTTGAAATGACAATGTTGCACATGTAGAAACGACAATGTTGTTCAATTGTTACTTTAATTTGTCAAATTCTTAGGAAAAGTGCATTATGAGCCTTGAAATGAAGATTTTCATGAAACCTATGTGTTTCATTATCTTGGATGTGTTCTTTGTTATTCTTTAGGTGGACTAGAGCCACTGTTATTGGCTAGTGACTTTTTGCTGTTAATTGTATACATATTAGAATGGCCCATGAGCATGCGTTGATGGAAAGAGGCTGATCTGCCACTTGATTGATTTTGTGTTCTATTTTATATTGCAATGGAAAAGAAATGTTCCTTCTAGTTCACTTCATAGGATCCACTATAAAAATGGTGCCTTTTTTATTTTTTATTTTCTTGACCTTTGATGCACTCAAAAAATTGAACCAGATGATCTAAACTCAACTCTCAAACTCACATCAAAAGAGAAAAGTCTAAATATATTAAAAAGATGATCTAATTTATGAGATCCTGACTGCTTTAATAAACTCAAAAACTGTGTCACCCTTGTGGTCAGGAACCAGGAAAAATAGTGATCATGATCTGGCAAGTGGCAATTGTCTTCTTTGTTAGACTTTATCTTTAGGGAACTCTCTCCTATGAAAAAGTTTTAGACTTTCTTTTTCTGTTATGGAGTTGGAGATTACAACAATTTAAGTTGAAGCTACAAATTTCACGAGCCATAACTAGCATAGAATCAGATTGACATTTAGTTTGGTTGTAAAATTTCTGGAATAGACAATAATAATAATGGTAAACTGATTAGGAGGTTAGCCCATGAAGTTGATGTTGTAAGACGATGTTCTTGAGGTTGTTTCAAGGTTATTGTGTCAAGGTACCATGCAGGATATTTCTGCATTTCATTTCTTGGAATAGATAATTATCCATTTCTCAGTCTTGTTGGCATCTATCTTTGCATCTTCAGCCTCCTCTATGTTTTCATTTGTTAACTTGAAACATGATGCTTTTTATGCATGCGGCCAAAAAGAGGCTGAATTACTAAAAAACCTGATGCTTTATGTCTACATATTTGCTGATCCATTATATCCAAACCTTAACATTGATTGATAAGCCATTTAATGACAACGCATCAGATACAATTTTCTCTATTGAGCTTCCTTTCAAATTTGTTCATATTATTCTGCCACAATGCATGTAGCTTGGTCTTTGAAAATAAGTCTATTGGTTAACAAGAAAATTTTTCATGCCAACTAAGATCCTAACTGACGTAGTTCTTGATCTTCTTACTTGTGGTGAATTTTTAATGTGATAGTATTGTTTGTTTAAATGTACATACCCATATTCGTGTGGAGTGTGATTTCTTTATGAGAATACCAACCTCTTATATATGGATACTAGCTAAATACAAACTAATTTCTTCAACATCTTTTTACTATGTCCAGAGAAGTATACCGAGAAGATGTTTCAGATGTTAAACTCTGCATATTCTACAATCAGCGTTGAAGAAGTGGCTAAATTTCTGGGAATGAGCGAGGACAAAGCGACAAATTGTACGTATCTAAATCTATCTGGCTATCTGAACTTTTTGCTTTCATGTCCTTTTGATTGAACTTTTTTATTTCTTTCACTCAACCAAGAATGAACAAGCTAACTCATATCTTATTAGATAAACCTTGAATAGTACTGTTAAGTGCTTCCCATTTTCTTTTCAATCAGTTTATTTACTGTTGCCTCTGAAATTTTCTTCTTTTTTGAAATAATTTATAATTAATGTAATTTGTGCATAAAGCAGGTTGTCATATTGTCGAATGTTTATATTCACATACACATACTACATGTTTTACAAAGGGCCAAAATCCACACCACCCTAGTAATACTGACTTGAATCTGTATGTTTGTTTTGACTGTGTTTACAATTCTTTTCATTCACAAAAGATCAGAAGCTTTCATTGGTCAATGGTAATTATCTTAACCTTTTAGATGCATTATTTTGGCTGCAGATGCCTTGCAGCATGGCTGGAAATTGGATACATCTTGTAAGATGCTGACTGTGCAGAAGCCCATCACTGTCACCCCGCAGAGGTTGCTTGGTTCAAGCAAATTAAAGCGGTTGACAGAATACGTTTTCGATCTGGAGCACTAAAATCCTTTTCTTTTACATTCTGAGGGACAAGTCTAGCATTTGTTCTTTAGGTAGCCTAGGCAATTTTCAGGATTCTAATGTACAGACAGAATAACTCAATGATCTCCAAATCTACTCCCAGCTCTCCTCTGTGGTTTAGTGTCTTATTTTGTCTGCTGTGAAGCTCTGTTTTGTGTTCCTTCTGTTTTTTTCATCTGCTTGTTGATAAGATCCAAGTCATAATTAATGAGTGTGAAACTAACGCTGTGGCGATCACCGTGTCTTGTCCCTTTCCATGGAGCTCGTATATCGATATCGCACTTGCCAGTGTACTCTCTCGCTTTGATAGTTGCCGTGGACGATCGAGATCTTAATCGCGTTGGATCGTACGGTCACGTTGGAAAGAAACCAAGTTACCATATATATTTGGTATGTTCTCGGAAAGGCCTCGTTCCCTAACCGATTGCTAAAAATCCCCATTTCCGCCGGAGCCGGAGAGATCCACGTCGGAAGCAGAAGAAACCCTGACCCGTGATGCCTCTGGCGATGCCGCCCTACTCGATCTGGAAGTAGGGTCAATGAGCATGGACGAGTTCCTCCTCTGCTTCCACGGCAGGCCTCCGCCGACCCCCTTGTTAGCCAGAGGAGATCCGCCGAGGTTGCCTTTGACAAGGGAGGAGAATGCGAAAGTGTGGAAGGAGGTCACCAGCGGGGGTGGATTGGGGTACGAGGGCGCTGCTGCGTGCGGAGAGGTCACTCTGGAGGACTTCCTGGCGAGGAACGGAGCGATGACGGCGGGGGACGTTGTCGCTCCATTGGAGGAGCAAGAGAAAGCTGAGGTTTCGGTCGATCCGGTGATCAGTGACCGGCTTCGTCGGCAGGAGCAACATGCGCTGCTAGACACTGCGGTGCTAGGGTTTACGAATGGGGTGGTAGGTGGTGGAAGAAGGCGAGCGAGGAAGAGGCCTGCACTGGATAATCTTGTGGACAAGGCTGATCTCCGGAGGCAGAAGAGGATGATCAAAAACAGGGAGTCGGCTGCCAGGTCGAGGGAGAGGAAACAGGTGCGTCACCTCCTTCCTGGTTCTTCCCTTCATTTCCAGCTTCGGTGGATTCGATGCCGTAGTCTGATACTTCCCTTTCAGGCTTATACTGTGGAGCTCGAGTCTCTGGTGTCACGGTTGGAAGAGGAAAACGCTATACTTTTAAGCGAACAAGTATTGATCTTCATTTTTTTTTTTATAGTTTGATTCAATTTCTTTATCATTAGATAACATGTTTAAATCTCATTTGCTTGCAGGAAGAGCAATACGAGATGAGGATTCACCAGGTGGATAAATTTCTCTTTTTTCTCTGTGTCCTTTTGCAATGCTATTTTGCCTTTCCACACCATTAATCTTGAGTGGCTCATCACAGCATTACTGATGAACAAACTTTAAATGAGGTGTAGGATCTAATTGACTGTCACTATATCTTGTAGAGAGATCTAATCCATTCACCAAATGCCATTATATGACCCTAATATGCTTACATTTGGAGACATGTGACATAGAGGCAAGCTGATAGCACTCATCTACTAGATTTTAGATACAACATTCGTTTTCTTGCCTTACCATTAAAGATATTGATCAGCTGGGAACATTCAGAGTTCAGTGAATTTTAGTCGGTCATGTATGTATGTGATTCATTGAGTACCAGCTGGAAGTCTTTAGCCTTTAGGCATCCAATAGGGCAGGCACTTAGGAAAGTATATGTTGTACATAGAACACCCCAATTCTATCTGTGTTATACAGTTATTTTTGTATACGACGGGATTTATTTTCATTTTTAACAATAAATGGAGGCATGATTCTGGAACACTAACACTAACTGCTTGGATCTTTGCAGCTTATGGAGAATATTATCCCTATTACTGAGAAGAGAAAGCCACGACACATACTCCGGAAAATTCACTCAATGTTGTGGTAGGGATCAAACTAAGCAAGGACGAAGTGTGGACTCCGGTTTCATGGCTTAGCACGAACTAGAGATGAGATGTTGCTTATTTATTGTTATAGATAATTGTGTGTTATGTATCTCCCTGGCTACTATTGTCCATGTTATCATTGCTTGAAGTATGAGTGAGAATGAATCCCTGGATCATCAATCATTGTAGGATGCTTCCATATCTATGTTTCCTGTCAATATCCTTAGTTGGTTCATGGATTCATGTTTCACGTAAATGCATTTTAGTATGAAAGATAATTTCAGTCTTCTTATGAATCCCTATGGATAGCATAACCAGATCTATACGAGGTGGAGAAAACCACACTAGATTGGGAAAATGGCCCTAATAGATTTCCTCGCTACAAGAGGATCTTGTAGATTTCAGAGTACCAAAAAAAGGCCAACTCACTCAATCATCTGCAGCTATATTTCTATATACATTCCACTCTCAGTTGTAGTTTGTGTCTCGGTTCTTAATTTGCAGCTTGAGCAGGGGAATTGAGGCTCTCGGTGCGGCTGCGCACGATCCGGAGGAAGATCTCTCGCACCTGTCGCTCCAAAGGCTCGAGCCCCTCCTTCAATGCGTCGCAGATCTGCGCCAATTCATCTGCCCTGTGGTTCAGCTCCTTCTCCTCGCCTTCGGCCATGGGGAACTTGATGGCCTGCAGCAGCTCCGTCAGCTGCTGCGTGCACCTCTCGATCTGTTGGATCTCCTTCAGCAGCCCCGCCGAGGTCTTCCTGTCCCTCTTCTTCGACTCCTCCAGGATACGCTCGTGCAGGGACGTGACGGCCGACGCCCATGGAAAGGTCCTGGGGACGGCGAAGTGGACCTGGAGGCCGCGGTCCTGGCAGGGGATCGCCGCCACCAGGCACCACATTGTGAAGAGGAGCACCGCGCTCGCGGTGTACACGGGCACCGCCAGCCCCGCCGTGGCGACCACCTCGTGACCGCGCGGGGCGGCCAGGTTGCTCCCGATGGCTTGAAGCTGCCGCGCGGCGGACCAGGAGCGGGACACGCTCCAGGAGAGGGAGCGGAAGCTGGAGACTTGGCGCCCGGTGGTCTTGGGCGAGAAGGAACAGGAGGAGCCGGAGCCACTGCTGCGGCCGAAGGAGCGGTAGCGGCGGGAGATGGCGGTGGAGTTAGCGTCCCTGTCTTCCAGCATCAGGACGGCGAGGTCCGCGAGCGCTTTGCGGGCGCGTCGCACCTGCCCCTCGCTGATCCCCCCGCCGCCGCCGGCTGACCGCAGGGCCGCCACCACGATCTCGAGGTGCCCCCGCCATCGCCGGATCTGCTCGATGCCGTCGCGCGCGGCGTTGCAGATGTCGAGTGCCTTGATGGCGCGATCGTAGTACTCCGCGACGAGGCGATCCGCGGGCGGCCGAGCGACGTCTGCGCCGCGGTCGAGGAGGAGAGCCCGGAGCTCCTCGTGGCACAGCAGGAAGGCGTGGAGCAGCCGGCGGATCCAGGCAATCGAGAGTAGCCCGTCACCGTCGGCGGACGCGGCCGCGGAGAGATCCGCTAACACGTCCTCGACGCAAGATTGGAAGCCCAGCAGCAGCGCGTCCTGCTGCTCGCCGCCACCGTCGCCAGAGTCCATGGCCTGGTCCCGGCGGAGGCTGAGGATGGAGCGGCCGAGGGAGGCGAAGGCGACCGCGGAGGAGGAAGCCGACAGGTCCTTGGCGTACATCGTCGCGCCAATTATACCATTCGATTGCTCCACAGGAAGAAGGGACGAAGGAGACGAGACGCGATGAGGAAGATCCGCCATTTTTATACATTGCGAATTGGCCGTCCATGTCTGCACTCGTCGCCGCCGCGGTCAAGTACGCGGACCACCAACGCGCGACACGGCGCGTCCGCGTAACTTTGTCCCCGAATCTTAAAGCGGGCACTGCGGCGTCCGACGGCTGCTGTGTCCGCGGTCTTCCTCCTGATTGACGAAAAAACCCTCGAGCCGGGTCCACCGTCGGACCAACCGACGAGGGCCTTTTCGGAATTCCGTCAGTGGAGGGGAATGTTGACCAGGTCCTGGAATCCGTGTGGGGGTAGAAGATGCGCGGGGAGTTGCAACCGGCAACCGGCCACAGACAGCGACAGACAGCAGACGAGACCCGGTGGTGGGCTGCCAGCGAACCAGTGAAACTGACGAGTTTAAACGCCTCGGAAAGGGACGTTGCCGGTTCCCAAGGGCAAGCGCCATGAAGCAGCAAGCGTCTTCAATTAAATCGCTTTCTGCTATTATATTTTTTTTCTCATCAAATTAATTTTCTATTTTTAATTTATGATTTTTATTTCACATTGACATTTTTGTTGCGCGCTAGAAAACCCTCTGTCCACGATCTGAGTTCCCATTTAAGTCTAAACGCGAGATCGGTGACGTCAAATTGGTGATCGGATGACAGCCCAGCGTTTGACTTTTTTTTATTCGGTCAAAGCCATTTAATTCGTTTTCCTATATATAATTGAAAAGGTCAAGATCTGGCAGAATCCTTCGGCAGTCAAATGGTTTGACAAAAGAAAGCCAAAACAAAGAAAAATAAATGGAAGGGATTCCTTGGAAGTGGGAACAATCCAAGTCAAAGTCTTAGATATTGCCTGTTCAAATCCCCATTCTAATCACTACTTTAAAGTCATTATTAAATACTTAATTGGGCCTACGATTAAGTTATTGGCCCAATATTGAGCTGGACCTTGTATTGTTGCTTTGTACAAGTACTGTGTGATTCATATGTTTCAAGCACTCTTTTAACATATTTCGAAACACTCTTTAAGCAGATTTAAGTGTATGTATCACCATCTTGAATCCTAACAAGTTGTGATTCACACGTATATACGCACCGAACCGGCAAGTAAATCCCGCCGAATCCCACAATTATAAAGGGGGCCCATCGTGCGAATCCAAATGAATAAACATTCACGCAAGCACCATCACCGCGAGCCAAGAGTGACTCCCGCGAAAGCCTTCTTCACACAAGTCGTGATCCTCCTTGAATTACGAAAAACCCTTCGTGCCACCCTCACCACTAAATCACCCAAACGTCGATATCGACATATCGTTGTTTTCTTTCCACAGCACCGGGGATGTGATTTGGCCAAATCCACCAGTAGGTGAGCCTTCATATCACCCTCCCCACAAAAGAGTCCACAGATCGTGCCTCATTAGACAAGGCATGTGGAGTTCAATCAATGGATTCCCTTTGGTGCCTCAAACTTAGTACTGAAATAGGATCTCTGCCCTCTCAGCCTTCTTCTTCCTTTTATCGCCCTATTCTTTTAGGGCACTTTGAAGCCTTCCTGTGCCTCCTTTCGAAGGCATCTTACACTTGTTTAGTACTCCACATCTTATTTTCCTATTCACGTGAAGTCGGTGCCTACTTGCTAGCTAGCTCTAGCTCTAGCTCTAGCTCTAGCCACCATCCCAAATTCAACCCATATTAAATATTTAATTGCTCCGTTAATTATAATGCACCTTAATTTGTTCAAAAATTCATATTATAACCCATATTATGAGCTAATATTTAGGGAGAGTTTAGGCCCATCAGGGTTTAGGGTTTAGGGAGGGAGGGAGGTTGATTTTAAAATAAAAAAATAATAGTCACAAATTTGTATTATAGCAAGGATTCCAACTGTATTAAATATTTAATTGGTCAATCAAGTATAATGCATACTTAATTTGTTTAGAAATATTCATAAATAACTACGATTCATAAATACTACAATGTAAATTTGACATATTCATCTGACATTCACGTAATAACAACTACGAAATCATAAATACTACAACTGATACTTGTCATGTTCAATAACATTCATATTGTCTTACTTGATAATATTTCATGTTATAGCAGTTACGAAATCGTAACTACTATAACTCAGACTATTATGTTCGACAATATTTATACTGTAACAGCTACAAATCATAGTTGATACAACTCGAACTTATCCTTTTCAATAATATTCACGTTGTAATAGCTACGATTTTGTAACTATTAAAACATAGACAAGAGATAATAATACCCTTTTGATTAAAACAACAAAAAGGACGCCTCTTTAATTTTTACTCATTTTTCATCCTCTCCCACATCGCTATCTATCACCAAATTCGTTGGAGGCGACACTAGATTGCTACACCCATTAATATAATAAACAAAACTCATTAGAAAAAGAAAACTCCTTTATCGAACACCAATAGCACATATATAATTTTTTTTTTAAAATAATAAAATCCATACTATTTCATTTGTCGTCATCCATTGCATCGCCATCATCTTTCATTAATGCCAAATAATTGAGGTGGAACAATCTATCATTAAATCATTGCTCATGCTCAAAGGGGCCATCAATTCGGAGGGGCCCTCTTAGGCTTGTCCCCAAATCCAACCACAAGAAACCCTAGGAGCGATGGTTTTCCCCCAACAAAGACAAAACCACAAATAATAAAATATCAAGGCGCCCTTTTGCAAAAAGCGCAACGCGCATGAGAAACAGACAGACAGACAGATAGACAGACAGATAGGGTTAGGGTTAGGGTTTGTTGACTTGATCCTTCGACCTTCTTTCTTTATTCCTTCTGGTTTCGTCCTGTGACTAATTAATTATTAAAACGCTAATGATGTCGTGATTAATTTAATTCGTGGTGGATGGTTTTGGCAGACAGATTTGATAAGAGATGTTGAAATTTGGGGATTTATGTCCATAACTTTTGAATGAATGATGATGCTCGATAAAAAGAATTCCATGGAGCATCAGACTTCCAACTAATGAGGCAATGTCGGCAAAAATCAAAAGGTTATAACTGTTGTCCCCCTCGGGTTCAGCTATGAGATGCTCAATTGGATATCCAAATATTTACGGGTTGAATCTAACGTCGAGTGGGATAGTAATTATCCTACGGATTGTATTGATTTTGTTAGTTCGACATTGCTGTAAATCTTATTAAATCAAAATCTTAAATCAAAATAATTTAAGATGACTTATTAAGATGTTTATATAAATTTAAAATTTTAATTTGTAAAGAATGAAAAGAAATTCTAAAAAAATAAAAATTAATAAAATATTTATATAAATCTAAAATTTTAATTTATAAAAAATTTAAAGGGAAAAAATTTTAATAGAAAAGAAAAATTTTATAAAAAAACAATATGACTATGACTTATTTTATAAAAAATTTAAGATGAGTTATTTTATAAAACAATTTAAGATGACTTATTTTATAAAAAATTTAAGACATTGATTGATAAATGAATAACCACTCACTCTTTTAGATTCATCAAGTAAATGAATTAAAAGAAAGATCATTTGCATCCAAGATTAATTCGAGTTCATTGCATCAATTTTATTATAAAGTATTGATATATCAAAATATTTTTTATCATTAAAATTAATATAAGTATTTAAGTATTTTTAACTAAATCGATAAAGAAATTTTTAATACAATAATATTGTACATATCGAATTGATTTATTATGATAACTTTAAAATAAGGATATTTTTAAAATGGAAAATATATATTAGAGTATTATTTTAACGCTAATGATGTCGTGATTAATTTAATTCGCCGCGGATGGTTTTGGCAGACAGATTTGACAAGAAATGTTGAAATTTGAGGATTTATGTCCCTAACTTTTCAACGATGGTCAATAAAATGAATTCCTATTTCAACTAATGAGGCAATTAATTGAGTCAAAAGTCTTAATAGATATCTGAATTATAAAAAATTATAACTTAATTATATAATTTTTTTACCATTAAAATTATTCTAATTATACTTATTTAAATATTTTTAATTAAATTGACAAATAAATATTTAATATAATAATATTTTATACATAGATTTTGATTAACTCTAATTGATTTATTATGATAACTTTAAAATAAGGATATTTTTAAAATGGGGAAAAATATATTAGAGTATTATTTTAACATTTTAAAAAAAAAGAAGGTGTGGATGAAAATGATTTTTAACCTTATATAATTAGATCCAAATTAAATGATGTAGTTTGCATAATTAATATTCTTTTTTAAAAGGAAGGAGAGGAAATTTAAAAAAAAGGAACAAATAATAATTTGATTGAGGAAGTAAAAAAGGTAAGAAAATAAAAAAGGAATTAAATTTGTTTTCTTTCTGAATTAATTGGTTGATTATTTTTCCTATTGAGTAAAATTTTTTAATTTTAATTTCAGGATAATATATTTTAATAAGGTAATTTTTAATTTTATTTTACTCCTAAAATTTATGTTACTGTGTCAGTGATTAGGGGTGAAATGAGGAATGTTTGAAATATTTAAGGCTTTGTAAAAATGTTTTGAAACTGAGGGGGTGAAATGAAGATTTCCTGTTATAATCAAATTAATTAAGATTAAACATGTGCCTAAGTAAATATTAAATACGACCAAATGATGACTAAGTGCCATCTCATCGGGCTGGCTTCCTGTTCCTTCGCACAATTAACTCTGGATCGCCCACCACCACCCACTTCTCGATTCCTTCTTCCTCGATGACGACCAGCGTCCCCTTGGGATCCCAATCCAACTCCAGGTGATGGACGGGCGCGGATCTGCCGAATTCGACGTCGAGAGGCGTGGGTTGATCGAGTTCTCGTGCTTGTCGGTGGTCGTTGTTTTTGTGCCCCGATCGCCGGAGGAGGAGGCGAGGCGATGACGAGAGTGCCGGAGCGATCAAAGGCAGCGGTTTTACTTCACGCGTAAGTACTTCGTCCTCAAAAGTCGTGTTTTTTCTTCGATTGACGCGGAATCTTCGACCCTGGTCCTGCTCCGATCGGAATTAAATGCGAAATGTTGGATCTTGATGCGTCGGTATGGGCGGCGATCTTCGGATGTGGGTTTGGAGGCGTTGAAGGACGCGCCTTTAATGGCCGAGGCGAGCGTTTAGGAGCTGGAAAGGTGAAACCCAACGCCCCTCGCCATATTTCTAGGTCGAGGACGAGCAAAAGTTACGTTAAAACTGCGAATTAACATTCCGCAGGAGGCTGAGGCATTTGTTGGGTGGGTGGCGATGGCAACACCGCCTCCCACGAACGATCGCTTTCAGTAGCTCTGTGCGTGCTAGAGACCAGGCTGTACGCTTCGTTTTCCGCAGCTGCGATACAAAAAAGTGTCATTATTGCTGCCGAGAAAGAGAACGGAACGCCAAGCCGCCAACAGGCAAAGCTCGTAGCTTTACTGACACACCTAAACGCAGAGGACTAAAAAAACAGAGTTTTGGGTCTCACGTTCCATTCCCTTACCCCTCCTCTCTTCTCATGCCACCCTCTGTTGCTTTGTGAGGGAGAGTTTTGGGAAGGCGTGCCGCAGCACCGCCGCCCGTTTCTAAGCCTCTAAGGCTCGTGCGGGCTCCAGTCCAGGCTGCTATTTCGGCTTTTGAAGTGCGGCTACCTAGTGGCTATTCCATTTAGGTTTTTGGTTTGCTTTCCTTGCATCAAAGTGGTTTTATAGAGCTGTGTCGTCCTCTGTAGCATAGATTTCGATCCATCACGCCATGATTTGGACTGGGAGCGAGGTTTGGGTGAGTATTCCTGGATTTCTGCTTCGAAGCCGTTGTGCGACGCGCGTCATTTAGTCGGCGAATTGCGCGTTGGCTGTAGAATTGAAGGTATTTCCAGTAGGATTTTTTGCATTCTTTTATCCTGCTTCCAATAATTTGTATGGAGTTACAGGTGACGTGATAGAAAAAATATTTATTTATTATTATGCAAATGCAATAGAGTTCTGAAAGATGGCTATTGGTGCTTCTGCTTCTAGTGTTCTGGGCTTGTCATTAAAATATATGTATTTTCACTTTGATTTTTGGGTTTCTCGAGTTCCAGGGATAAAGATTTTACCCTTCTCTACTAAATTTGTTTAGTTGCTGTGGTTGGTCTTCAGATTCGAAGTTATCAGTGATATATTCAGAGCTTCAACTAGTGATCTAGTTTTGTATTGATATCCATGGTTTCTTCTTCTTTGTTTATGGTTTTCTTTATGTTTCCCTTTTTCTTTGATCTGCTGCTTTTCTTTTGGCTGGATGAGTTACATATTTCTATGGTGCTTTCGATTTTCTAATTATTATCTTTTTCTTTCTGAATTGTATCCTCAGTTAAGTATAGCAGCAACAACAGTGATGCTCAATTGCCTTGTGGAATTGAAGTTTCTTCAAAATAGACGGAAGAACTTCCTAAATGGTAGCCAATTCTGATTGAAATGATGAGCTTTGATGAAGGGGAAGAAAATTTCTTTGATGCAGACGATGAGATCACTAATTCCATACGTTCCTCGACATCTGACAACTCTCCTGCTACAATTCAGCAATTGTTGCCAAGCCTTAATTATGAACTATGGACAAGGGAGCCTATGAGTGTTCAGGATAGGCGAAAAAGATTCTTTAGAGGAATTGGCTTTGATGAGCTTGTGCCATCTTCTGTAGGCTGTGCCATTTCTACTGAAGTTCCAACAGAAGAGCATCTGGACTTGGAAAGAATTACAAATACAAATGGCGAAGATTCGACTCCATTACCATCTCCTGATGTTGGCACATCTGAGGATTCTTTCCACTACATCAGGGATCTGGACACTGGTAGAAAATTCATGGTCCATGATTTTGGGAAAGATGGTTTACCCAGTATGTTCAAGGAAGTTGGCTCAGACAAGCTGATGACACTGCATGATTTTGAAAATGCTCTCGGCATGTCATCCTCTGTTCAGAGATACTTTCGAAAAGATTTAGTCCCTTGTAGGGAAGTGACTACATGCACAAATGATGCAAAGAAGATAAAATATTTGAAGTGGTGGAGAAGTCTAACAAAAAGGAAGCAGCAATCTTCAGAATCAAACAAGTATTATTATGTTTCAGTTAAAAAGCCCAAAATATCCAAGTCAGTGAGAACAAAAGTTTATCAGTACAAGAAAAATTTCATGGAATTCACGGCGCTCTACCTGGGTCAAGACATTCAGGCACATGAGGGAATGATAACAACCATGAAGTTTTCACCAAATGGAAGGTATCTTGCAACTGGGGGTGAAGATTGTGTTGTACATGTCTGGCAGATTGTTCAAGTGGAAAGTTCTTGCAGATTCAACAGTGCAGATGAATCTCAATTTGCACCCAAATTAGTGGATAAAATTAAAGGAGTTTATATGTTTGCAGGAAAAGGCCATAATTCGGCTCCTGTTCTCATTCCAAAGAAAATCTTTAAGATTGAGGAAACCCCATTACATGAATTGAAAGCACACACAAGTGATATCTTGGATCTATCTTGGTCGCAAGCTGATGTAAGTTATCCCTCTTAAAAATATTGATCCACACTCATGATTCCACTGCAACTCATTCTCTAAGATGAACTAGGAGTTCTTATAGCTAAGCAATTAATGAAAGAAGTTTCTTCCATTATTGCGCAAATGCTACTTTCAACCATTTTTAGCTGAGTTCAATCCTTTTGTTGCAGTGCCTACTGACATCCTCTAAAGATAAAACTGTTCGTCTGTGGAAAGTAGGCTCCTCTCAATGCCTTAAAATTTTCCAACACAATGATTATGGTAATTAAGAATTCATGTATATTGTTACTATCATTTTTTAAAAATTTTGTTCAATTATTGATAGATTTTTTCCCTTTGTTTTCTTTGGAAATCAGTGACATGCATTCAGTTCAACCCTATTCAAGAAAATATTTTCGTTAGCGGTTCGATTGACGGCAAAGTTCGTATTTGGGAAATTCAAGAGAACCGTGTGATTGATTGGGTGGATTTAAGGGACATGATAACTGCTGTATGTTATCAGCCAGATGGAAAGGTTTCCTTCTTTCAACAATCATGCGATTCTTCTGTTTTTCTTTCTTCAATAGTGCCTATACTGATTTGTTGCTACTGCAACAGGGTTTTATAGTTGGTTCAATCAAAGGGAACTGCCGCCTTTACGATTGTTCAGGTACTCACATACCATATTTTGCATTGTTCCTCTCTTCTATTGGTTATGATTCATCTTTATAATGTTCATCATCGTTCTGTTCTTGTGGATTGCATAGTCAAACCAAGCCAACTTGCATTGCAATTGTGCCTTTTTGGTAAGAAGAAATCTTCTGGCAAGCGGATCACTGGGTTTCAGGTCAATATTTTAGCATCCTTAAACTTGATTTCTTGGTAAAGTTCTAGTCCAGTCATAGATTTTGTTCTGGCAGTTTGCTCCTGGAGATTTTAAAAGAATAATGATCACAACAGCAGACTCTTTAATTCGGATCTGCGATGGGACTGATATCGTTCAAAAATTTAAAGGTAGAGGTCTTTTTTCATCTTAAAGTGAATGATGATACTTATTTGTTTGCGAATTCGATGGTTCAAACTTAAACATGCGAATTCATGCGAGTAAATTTAGAAATGCTTCAATGTATTCCTTCACTGCACATAACAAACTCAGTTTTTGCATAGATACATGTCTGTCCAGAATGTAATATGAGTTTGAGTTCTAACATGGTCATTGTTTGATTGATGCCTTTGTCGACAATAAGCTTCGGATATCATGCAATGTAGGTCCCCGGAAGTCCAAATGCCACTTATCTGCATCATTCTCTTCCGATGGAAGGCATATTGTATCGGTCGGTGAGGACTCGAACATCTACATCTGGAGTTATGAGAAGCTGGAGAAACAACTACCCGCAGGTGCCAAGTCGGTCTGTTCGTCGGAGTCCTTCCATTCCGAAGGAGCATCCATTGCAGTGCCATGGCCTGGCATGGTCGACGGAGAAACAATCACAAGTAACGGTATTCAGATTCCTACCCGGCACCGCAGAGCAGCATCAGAATCCTTCCCTTGGCTTAAGAATCCAGACTGCATCTCTCTGAGTGCCTGGCTGTTTTCTGATGGTTCATCAAGATCTTGTGCCACATGGCCGGAGGAGAAGCTTTCTTGCCAGACCAAGCTACCGTTGCAACCCGAAGATTGCCGCGAACCCCATCAGCCGCTCCATCCAGATTGTTGGAGCCTCACACCGATGGAGGAAGCCGGTGCCTGGAGTTCTGTAATTGTAACAGCAGGAAATGATGGGGCAATCAGGTGCTTCCACAATTTTGGATTGCCCGTCAGGCTGTGAATCGAGCAGTTGACATTGTACGACTGTGAATAACTTAAAAGAGAGGCATTTGAGGCAAGAACAGCCTGAGATTGTTAGAGATCATCAACAAAGGATGTTTCGATCGAGATGAGTTGGGGAAATGTATTTTTGGGCTATACAATGCAGAATGCAGATAGAGGATGGTGAGGCTCACTGTAATGTTTCCTTGAAAGAGTAAAATGATCCAAATAGAACAGTTCTCATTTGTTTTTTTAACTCTAGGGAAGAAGAAAGGGGTGTGAGGGTGACAATGTATAGCTGAAGGCAATCATTTGCAAATTTGAAGTATAAACACAATATCCTATCAGTTCATCATCATTATTGCTATTGCTGGTAACAATGACAGTGAATTGGCCACCATTTTACTTCATGTTTGTTTACATATTTGCTGTTCTCGGGGCAATGGTACAACAGTAGGACATCCGGATTGTGATTCAGGGACCCGCGGTTCGATCCCCAGTTACGGTGTATTTGTAGAAATTTTCTTTCAAATTTCTCTCTCTCTGAGTGAGATTTACCATTTTTTTTTTACATATTTGCTAGTTTCAGTCTTTTCTTCTCTCTCTCTTTTGTCTTCTTTCAAATAGAAACATAAACACTTTTTTGTATTTTGATTAAAATATTTTTAAACAACTTAAATACAAACTAGTTTGTAAGATTATATTTAATCTATTTTTTTATATAAATTTTTTACAGCAAAAATTAAAACAACTTAGCATTTGCGATTTCATAGCTATTATAACATAAACATTTCAATTCTAATTCATTCAAATAACACTGTAGTAGCAGTTATAATGTTCAATATTATATTATAGTATGTATAAATCATACTTTATTTCATCAATATTAGTCAACCTTGTATTATTGAAGTTATGATTTCGTAATTATTATAATTTATTATTAAATTGTAATTATTATAATTGTGTATAACACCAAAGATAAAGGCAATTTCAAAAAGTAAAATATATAGTAGCCAAATAGAACACTCTTTTAATAATAAATGAAGGGGGACACCTTTGTAATTTTATCTATTTTTTTTATCTAATAGATTTTTTATTCATGGGTCATGGCTAAATTTTTCCCAACATGAAATAAATGAGAATTAAATTGTATTTGCCACTTGAAACTTGAAAGATAAGTATATCAACCAACCACCCACCCACCCACAATTTATATCCATTCATTGTTTTGGTGGCACTCCCAAATTCTCACCTTCCATCTTCCAAAACTGTTCACCAAAACTGTAGTTTGGTAAATAATGTCTCATATTTTAGATTTAAAACTAAAAAAAATTTAAAAAAAATCTGTTTTTGAGATTTTTATATCTATTTAATTATTTCTGATTTCTTCCCATTTTATAATATTTTTATTAATTATCATTGTTTGAAAATTTCAAACCTAAGCCTTCAAATTTGCCTGCTACTTCATTTATTTATCGTTTCTGTCTCTATCCCTATAATAAACTCAATTATATCACGTAATCATCCAACCAGCCCAGCTCACCTTTTTTATCGACAATAAAATGTAAGTATAAGGGTTTGAATCTTAGTGAAGTCAAGTAATAACTTCTTGCGTCGTGATCAACTGTAGTTTCTCGATTTACCTTCTTACAAATGGTCGAGAAACTGATCGTGTCTAGCCGCTAATGATCATGGATTCCACCTTTGCAGAAGATAAAATAAAATATACAGAAAATTTGGGGGAAAATATTTAATTTCTTCAGGTTGGAATGGAGTTTGAATTGTTCTTCAATCAAATTTTCCTAGAAAAGAAAACAGTAATAGTAAAAAATTTCAAGGAAATAATAAATTTTAAACCTTTGTGAACTGGAAACCGGAGCTGGTGATTGGGGCGAGCAGAAAGAACCCTAATCTTCCGCTACATGTCCGGGAATTGGCTCATGAGTTCCCAAAATGCTCCCGGCGATGGCAGGGTGGGAGTCGCGAGCAAATTAGGGATGGGACTGTTGCCGATGAAGTTGCTGTTGAAGTTGTTGGCGAAGATTGGGCTCAGTTCGTGCAAGAAGCTAATCACGCTGGGATCGAACGCCGGCGGGGTGAAAAGTGCGGGGGAGATCGGGGCGAGTGAGGAGGGAACCGGCGACAAGATCCCGGGAAGGAAGCTGTCCGGTCGAGGGTTGGCCCGCCCGCGATCTCCCACCGTTCCAAAACCCCCGGTTGCGCCCTTGCGTCCCTCACACGCGGCGACGCGGACGCGGCGGCCGATCTCTCGAAGGAGGCGATGCGGGCAGCGGGGGAGATCGCTCCGGATGCCAGCAGAGGCGGCGGTAGCGGAGGAGGATTGGCGGCGGAGGAGTTGGGGCCGGTGAGCCGCTGGACCAGGGTCATGAACTCGCTGGGATTGATGTGGATGATCTTGGGGGATACGGTGTAGATGATGACCGGGTCGCGGGGGCGCGCCGGCGGAGGGTCGGCCGCCGGCGGATGGTGGTGGCGCGGCGGAGCTATAGGCGGCTTCCGGATCTTGTGCGAGTCTTTGCCGACCTTGAGAGGAGATGGCCGGGGTCCCTGGAGCTCTCGCCGCGGGGACGGGTGGAGATCCGACGGATCCATGTGTTTGGTGTCGGCGTTCGCCGCAGCGAGCTGGAGACGGTAGAAGGTTCGTATGAAATGAGGAGTCGGCGGATGCCACGTTTACAAGCTAATCATTAAATAGCGTTCAAAAGAGAAAAGAGACAAACTTAGTCAACGGACGCTCAACAAAAATATTTAATAGTTTTATTTTTGACAATTCTTCGTAATTACGCGTGCATATTTATTACTGCATTTGCATTCGATCCTTCCTTTCTTCCAATCTTTTTGTTCCTGTCGAGATCTATTCCTGTACACGACCGACTTTTCTCAACACCAAGCTCGAACGAAGTCCGAAGAGGAAGGGGCCGCGAAGATGGTGAAGCCTGCACACACAACAATCGTGAGAGAAAAGACTGACTCGTGTGCGACACGACCACTCCGATACTTAAGTCAGTTCGTGGAGGAGGAAAATGACGAGCAGAAAGTGAGGAAAAAGTAGAAAATGACGAGAATGTATACCTTCTTTTCTCACAGAAGCAACCTTATATATGGGTTTAAGGAGTCATGTCCCATCATGAGTATGGTTGAGGTCCCATCATCGGTATGAATTTGTCAGAAGACATGGTATATTCTGAGTATGTCCCATCGTTGACTCGTATCTGAGGAGTCACATCACGTACATCTGTTAGGGCATTACCATGATTAGTTACAGAGATATCAGGGGACCTTCGGGATTGTACGGTGGAAGGAGTGGTCTTCAAGGGACAGGATAAGAAGAGTTGAAGGACACCGACTTGGATCGGGTGCATGATTCCGAGTTGGGGATTCGAATCGACCATCAGAGAGAAGGTTGACGTAGGGACGAGTCGGTCCGGGAGATCCATTTCCCTAATGACTCGGTTCGGTCCAAGTAGGTAAATCCACGTTGAGGATTCGAGTCGGCTTAGTTGATTCGAGAGTTGAGGGGAACCTTCTTGGGAGGATTCAGACTCGTGCTACGGAGGGCTCCCACCAGATCTCGACCTGACCTCCCTGACTCGACTCACACTACTCGGCTCGGTGGTCATGGGACGGAGGATTCGGCTTGATCCAGGCTCTGTGAATCGCACTAGGCCGAGCCCGATAAGCTACTCTCGAACTTGATGATCCGTGATTTCACTCCTCACGACCATTATACTTTTGTTATTATATACTTTGCGATAATTGAAGGTTTCGTAGATCTACTGAAGAACTTTGTCAGAATAATAGAAATTGAAATTTCGTAGATTAAATTGACAAACAAGATTGCACGCACGGTGAATCCTTCCACGCCGATGAGTTCAAGCTCAGCACGCGCCTCGCCTTCTCCTTGGCTCGGGCGGAGCAGTTGGCTTGCAACGCCAGGCAGAGCTTCGCCACCGCCCCCACGGCCAGCATTTCCCGCACCACCCGCTCCTCCGTCGCCAAGCGCCTCCCCACCGCGCACAGGATGGCCACCCCCTGCTCGGTCGCCGCCGGCGACACCCGCAGCACCCGCTTCGCCACCACCGCGATGCCCGCCGCGTGGCGCACCAGCTCTGCCCGACCCTCCGCGCACTCGCAAAGCTGGCGCAGCAGCGCCAGGTTGAGCTCCGTCCTCCTCCTCCTCCTCTTGTCGCCCTCAGCCGCGCCTGCCAGCTCTAGCTCCACAGACGCCCACACGCCGCCGGCCTCCACGATCTTCACCCGGTTCCGGCCCCACGGAGCGACGTGGGCCAGGATCTTGAGCGCCGCGTGGGGAGCGGAAGAGGTCGAGGTCAGGCCGCCGCCGACGTCGTCGCGGATTGAGCGGAGCACGGATTGGAAGAACAGGGGACTCAATTGCTCCAGCGTTCCTCGGTTCGCCGCTTCGACGATCGACTTCAAGATTAACGTCGCCGTTGATTTTACTTCATCACATCCATGCATTAAGATTCTCACCATCGTATCGATGAGGCGGTTGCCGGCGCCGTCGACGATCGGCTTCCAGTCCTCTGGCAGCACCCGGAGCACGTAAAGCACATCGAGCGCCAAACTCACTTCCTCCCCGTCTATTTTACTCGTCTCCATTAAAATATCCGCCATTTTCGCCGGAACGCCAGCGCGCGCCATGCACCGCCTGTTGCTCTCGCTCTCCCCGGCGAGCTCGACTACTTTCTTGAGCACGTCGACCCGTCGCTGCCGGACCGAGAGGTCGCGGATGAGGCCAGCGACTTCTGTCCGGTCGACGGGGGCCCTCGGCGTGGGGATGCGGTCAACGGCCTCGCCGGCGGCGGCGGACCAAGACTGGATGAGGCGGCGGAGGGTGTGGTTGGGTGTGAGTGAGGCGGCGGCATCGGGCGGGAGCTGGAGCTGCGTGACGGGGCACGTGGAGCGCCCGTCGACGAGGAGCCACCGCTCGATGCTCCGGCGGTCGTAGGTCATGCCGGTGGCGGCGGTGACGGGGTCGCGCATGATCTCAAGGGAGATCGGGCAGAGGAACAACCGGGGCACTTCGATCGAAGACGAATCATCCATCTGTCGACCCCTCAAATTTTGGTTATCGATCAGGATGAGAATCTAATACAGATTTATCAACCTGCATAATTCTCGTTGACTTCATTTTATTATTCTATAATTTAACATTTGAAAATTCTCACTAGACTAAGTACATTTGACAAAATTGAATCTTTCGTGTGGTCAGACAAAAAAGTTTAAATAAATATATTTGAATATTACATAATAATTAAATAAAGAAGGATTCAAGTCAAAGTTCCAAAGTCAAAGTATGTTTGTAGTCTACGTAGATTAATTTAAGTGGCTGCCCTTTCATTTTCTGCTCGTCGCGCGGTCTTCGTTCCACTCATCACTACTCCCCGTTGGTGCCGGCTTTGGAATTGGAATTGGAATTCGATTTGATGACGGTGTTGAACTCTTCTAGTAATATATAATTATATATATATAAAATTATTTCTATTGAGATCCGTTCTTGGATGCGCTCGACTCTTTTCAGCATCAAACTTGAACGAGATTGTGAGAGGAAAGAACCGTAAAGCTGCCGAGACCTACAATCACAGCAACCGTGAGAAGGAAGAGGGGTTGTCCTGACGCGACCACTCCGATGCTTAAATCAGTTCTTGCAAGAGGAAGAAAAGAAACAGAAGATGAAGAAAAAGTTGAGAATGTGATTGTGCATACCTCCCTCTGCAAAAAGACAGACCTTGTATATTGGTGATGACTGTCGTATCACGTCGTAAGTAAGGTAAAAGTCCCATCATCGTAGGGTTATGTCAGAAGGCATGGGATATGCAAGATATATATCTCATCACGTACATCTGTCAGAGTATTACCATAACTAGTGTCAGGGAGACATTACCCATACCACATGATGGGAGGAATGGTCTTTGATAGAAAAGTACAATGAAAGTTCCGGGTTGGGTCAGGATAGAGTCAGGGAGTCAGCCCGACTTAAATTGGGATGAATTGACTCGGCTCGAATGGTAAAGCACACTCTGAGGATTCAGACCATCCCTCGGCTTGGTCTCCGAATCGACTCGACTGCTCCGATTGGACCATCTAAGAGGATTCAACTCAGGTACAAACTAATAGTCAGTTCGATTTAGATTGAGGAGTCCGCTTAGCAGATTCCGATCAAGCTCTTAGGAGCCCATATCCCCGGAGACTCAGACTTGTGTTGCGGCGACATCCCGCTCAGCTCCACTGACTTGGCTCGGGTGTTCAAATGCGTTCGACTCGGTTCGGGCTTACGGGGTGGGCGAACCGAGGCCCGTTCCTTACGACCATAACAAAAATTATTAAAATGTGATTTCTGGTAAAAAGCATATATAGTAAGGTACTACGGCAGTTGTTGATACAAGCATGGAACTCGACAAGTCCTATAAGAAATGGCTGAGCGACAAAACTCTCTCACTCTTTAACACTTGATCGCAATCACATCGTTCCTAAATGGCAGCAAAATACTCTTTGCTGAGTTTAGGATCTGGCTTCATAGACTTCTCTCCGGGCTTCCATCCTGCAGGGCAAACTTCATCCGGGTTCTCCTGAACATACTGCAATGCCTGCAAATAATGGGGAGTGCGTATGATATTTGAGGTAAAACTGGGGAAATTATTTCACTTATGTTGAACAATATTTCGATAAACTTGTTATGAACGTAATCACAGCAAGCTTACTAACCAGACTACTGAGTACAAAGTAATTACGAGTGTTGTTTTCTTCTTCTTATTACCTGAAGGGTCCTCAAGGTTTCATCTACACTCCTACCGATGGCAAGGTTGTTAATGGTTGAATGTTGAATTACTCCTTCCTTGTCAATGATGAAAAGTCCCCTCAATGCAATACCCTGTGAGAACATGAGCAATTAAGTGGGTTAAAAACAGTTCATAGTGATTTTATGGGATTTATGTGGTTAATTTTAATTGGCTCATTTTGTTTTACCTGATCCGGAATCAAAACCCTATAAGATTTTGAGATTGATTTAGTAACATCAGAAATCAATGGATACTTCAGGTCTCCCAGTCCCCCTGCTTTTCTGTCTGTCTGGACCCATGCAAGATGGGAGAACTGCAGAGGAGATTCAACAGAGCTAAGAAACAACTCTAGTTTCGACATAGATACTGGTAAAATAAATGATGCAACAATCGACTAGCAAATAAGATCCATGGATGGAAGTAAACATCTTTGTTCTACTGACATCTCTACCAAAATCCACAATGAATATTTAACTTTTATGTTTTAACCAATTAAAGATCCAATTTTTATTTTTTAGAATCCCCAAAATTTGCCTGAAACAGTGAACAACAATAGAGGATGGCGAGTTCATTATTCCAGGTATGTTGTCGATAATATCAACATAAGAGTGTAGTCAATTGCTTAACCAAACTAATACATATGAAATAAGATTCAAACTAATAAACCAACCAATCGTACCCAGCTTCTTGTAGACTACCATGTGATGTAGCTGAATGATGCTTTGATACCATTTGACGTAGCATGAAATGCCATCTCACATGAGAAACTCATAAAGAGGAAATACCATAAAATCAAAGAATAAATTAGACTAGAGATCCGAATCTCTTTTACAAATCAAATATAAAGACTAGTTCTTCGAAGACAAGGTCTAAGTCACCCTAATAATATAACAAACTTTAAAAAAACTAGGACCACTTTTAAAAAGTTAACAAACTTGTAAAAATTTAAAATCCTAAAATTTTAAAACTAATATTAAATTTAGCCCAAAATTTTGAACTGCATCACCATGAAAGCCCTAATTCTCACAACCATAGTGTGAATCAACATTTCCATTCAGTTGATGTCACAATGAATAATGACCAGACGAGCTTTAAACAGTGATGATATAGGATACCAACTATAGCGATGATATTTGTTTCACAGGAAGGTACTTATGAATTTTCTAATCTTGCTTTTTGACATTTTCAAACTTGATTTAACAAAGAATCTAAAAGAGGATGTTCTGACGCAGACAAGCTACTGGAAGAAAACAGAAATTAGTGGCAAAAATAATTAAGTTCACTCCACAAAACAAATTTTAAAAACTACTGTTAACTTCACAACAACAGACAAAACTGTATTGATACGAATAAAATAAGCAGCAAAAAGTAAACAAGATTTTCAAATATCAAAGAGATAACACTCTTACCACACTATCAATTGAAACACCTAAGATTTCTGTATTCAACTTTTCAAATTCTGCGTAGCGATCACTGAAAGCAGTTATTTCTGTAAATGAAAACAACCATAATACAACATTATCAGTCTCAGGATCATTCCTTCTTAGAATGTGAAATTTATACGCAAATATCGAAGCAATTCTAACTTACCAGTTGGGCACACAAATGTGAAGTCAAGTGGATAGAAAAACAGGATAACATATTTCTTCCCGAGGTAGTCAGAAAGTTTAACCTACCAGGACAATAAGTTCATTAAAGCTTCTTATAGTCAATTACAAGTTTGGCAAACAACTTGACCAAATAACCATCTTCACAAGTTAGGCTAATGTACATGGTTAGTTTCTTCCGTCATCAATTTATCTTAATCACAACCTTTTTTAGTGGTTTGTACAAGAGAAGGGATTATATTCAAACTGAAGATATTCATTACTTATTTTAATTGAGATGTCAAAGAAGGAAACATCTGCCAACAGAAATAGAACCTTAATTGAATACTTTTACGAGGTTTTGAATTTTGAAAAGATAAAACTGTTGGATTTCAGGACTCTATCTTTGTTCAGTGGAATTTCTTAACCATGTATAAAATAAAAGCGGTAGCTAAGGGAAACGTTACTCCAAACAATTGGATAGCCAAAGCACAGATAATGGATACACCGAACAACATTTGCTTACATTAATGAACTCCTGATCAAAAACAGCTTCCGCTTCAAAATCTGGAGACTTATTTCCAACCAATGGCCAATCACCCTGCGAGAAACACCAAACACGAATAAACCTTATACTGACGAAGTATTAGGATTCCGATCCATGCCCATAGAACCAAAAATTGTCTTGACTCAAGACTAATTGCGAGTAGATCCCGAATCCACACCTCCAAAGAAGCCTTGGCTGCGAATCTCCTTGATGACGATCTCACAGAAGAGGCTGATCGGATGGAGCAAGGACTGAAGCCCTTGGTCGGCGACCTCAGGCCGAGGAAGCTCTTCGGAAGGGATCGGGAATTCGAGGGACGGGAAGCAGCTGGGGGCAACGAAGCCGTCGGGGTTGAAGACCTCGAGGAGACGAAGGAGGAGAGGGAACAATAAGCCATGGCGATATCGAGCCCTTCCGTTCGCTCGCAGATAGGAAGCCTGTGGCCAAGGGAGGAGGAGGGTTTTGAGAATTGTTATTGGATCTATAACGGGTAGGCGGATAATAGAGGTTAGAATCCGAACCGTAAACTTGGGCTTGGGGAGTTAAACGGGCCGAAGCCCAATTGATTTTTTTAATAAAAATTTTAATAATGAGAATTGCAGGAAATAAATTTAATAAATTCAACTAAATTATTATTAGGGCTCACGCCTTCCCTCCACATATTTATCCGAAGTCTGAATGATTTCCCTCCCTCGCTGCCTCCTCTCGTCGTCTTCTTTTTTCTCTGCTTTCTCTTTCCCCTTTCTCGTCGCCGCCTTCCCTCGTCCCCACTCTCCGCCTTCCATTTCCCCGCCAGAGCCCTAAGATCTCCGATTCCAACCCCACGTCCTCGATCAGGTAACTCGTCAGTTGGTCGCCATCTCGCCGCTGCCGCCGCCTCCGAATACGAGGCGGAGCTAGGGTTTTGAACCGGGTTGCGCCCTCCGGAGTCGGTCACTCCCCGGATCGGTGGTTGTCTCACTTCTTTCCTGCGGTCGGCGATTGTCTAGGTTGATGACCGGTGGGGAGACGGCTGGGAACCGATCTGGACAGGAGCTGGGGCTGGTCTTCCAGCCGCCGACGCAGAAATTGGCGTTTGCGTCGTCGAGGCCTCCGTTTTCGTCGCCGGAGGAGTACCATAGGTTCGACGGGCTGAAGGGGGCAGCGGGTGAGATGGTCGATGCGCTGGTGATTAAGACTCCCGTGAGTTTCTGGTGGAGGTTTGTTAGTGTCCGTTTCATTCTTAAAATGAACTGAATGACGTCTCGGTTTGGTGCTCTGTTTGTGCCGTTAATTTTTTATTGCTGGTTTGGTGGGTTTAGATTTTTCACTCGGGAAGCTTTATTCACCGTCAGTTTTTTCGCGTTTTCCAAACTATCTTTTTTCTTTTTGAGGTTTGTTGCCCGATTCCATATATGCATAGTTATCTAAGAAACATAGTTCTGCCGTGTGATTAAAAAGAATTATTTTGTGATAAAATAATATGTTTTGTGAATTTCTTCGTATTATCATGCTATAATCGAATTACAGTGTAAAGACTAACCTTTTATGACGGGTTACTTGATATTATTTGCATTCTCCAAATTATCTTGTTTCCTTTTGAGGTTTGCTGCTCAATTGATCATCTGCATAGTTATCTAGGAAATAGTTCCGCCAAAGAGACTAACAAACATAGTTTGGGTATGATAAAAGAGAGAGTTATTTTTTCTTTATTATGATAAAAGAATATTTTTGAGGATTTCTTCGCATTGTTATACTGCAATCAAATTACAGTACAAAAGACAACTTTTATGATGGGTTGCCTAACATAATTCTAACACTTAATAATTCTCTCTCTCATTTGCAACCTTTAACTTGCCGCACTACTATTGTGTGAGTTGTGAATCCCTATCAGTGAAATGGAATTGTTTGGTTGCTCACTCTGTCCTTCCAAATCATGTATCACCACATGTCCTGTTCATGCATATTAGTGTATCTATTTGCCTTTAGTAGTACTGAGGTACTGAGATCGTAGATACTCTTTGTGATTCACCCTCAGTGATATAAGATAAAATTCATTCTGTACTCTTTAGTAATTTTCCATTAACAATTATGAATTGTTGGCACATTTGACAATTGAGTTCTTTGTTTGTTTCAAGTTTCAAGCTAATTTTGTACAGGGCTTCTAAGTTCATCAGATGAACTCCAGAACAAGGAACTTTTATGAACATGTTTAGCTATTACAATCTGCTACCATGTGTACATCTGTATTTATTTCTGGATTCATGATAGTCTCATCAGGTAAACTAAGTAAAATTGAGCTCATCCTCCCAGTGAAGTGATTACATATAAAATCATAATCATTTGTGCTTTAAATAAACTGGATCAGTGACCATTCACATGCTACAAAAATTATAGTTTACCCCATGTGTTGTTGAAATTCATTCTAGATCATGATAAATTTTTGAATCTTATACCCATAACTACCACCCCTTGTTGATTGTAAGGTACTTCTTTATCCTATATATTTGTCCTAACTTCATTCTTCAAATGCCAATTGTATTCACTGTCTATATGTAGTTGAAGCCAAAATTTGTACGAGAAGATAACGAAATGATAGAGGTAAGTGAATGGACAACCAGCCCTAGATATGCTGGAGGTACTAGTTCTTTACTCACACCAGTATCTCAGAAAGGAAGGAAGGCATACAGTAAGTCCAAGGTTGCGAAGCACAAGAAGATTGACATGCTAACTCCTATATCAAATGTTGGTGAGTATATATTTTCTTCTAATTATCTGCAAAATTTGATTATATGTAAATTTAATTGGTTAGCAGTACTAATCAATCATAGTATGAATAGTTTTAGTACTAATCAATTGTATATTATGAATAGTTTGTTTCCATTTATATTTTCTTTGTCACATGACCAAGTTTTGTTATACTTGAGCAATGGTCAATATTTAATGGAATATTGACATTCTAATTTGGCATTTCAGGCTCGCCGTCAAGTGATAGTCTTACTCCAATTAGTACTTGTCGTTATGATAGCTCCCTAGGTGAATAAACTTATTGCTTTGAAGTCGGTCAAGGTTCATTTGGTATATAATGTGGATCTTAACTGCTTGTAACTTAAATCTTGGAATTTTCTAGGTCTTTTGACGAAAAAGTTTATCAATTTGCTTAAACATGCACAAGATGGTGTCCTTGATTTGAACAAAGCTGCAGAAATATTGAAGGTGGCATAGTTATCTGTAATTTAAGCACTTATCTTTTAGCTTTGCTTGAACAAGACATCTGATATACAGGTACAAAAGAGGAGGATTTATGACATCACTAATGTTCTTGAAGGCATTGGGCTTATAGAAAAAAAAATTAAAAACAGAATTCGCTGGAAGTAATCTTCTACCATCCTCTGCCTTGTATCTTTACTTGTTCTTCTGTTTCTTCAACCAGATTGTTGATCTGTGAATACCTCACCATGTACTAAATGAGTGAAATCTCATGACAGAGGAGTGGATGACTTGGCTCCGGTTGTGGTTGATGGTGATGCTTCAATTTTACAGGTTTCCCACTTGCCACATGTTCTTTTTTTTCTGTGTATTAACTATAGTCATTTGAGCAATTTTCTCATTGTGCTGAAATAACGAGGATCCTTTTTCTAATGCCAATTTAGGCTGAAATTGAGAAATTTACATTGGAGGAGTGCAAATTAGATGATCTCATCAGGTATCTTCAAGTGAAGTTGGACAGTATAATAAAAAAGTCTAGCAATATTATGGCACCTAAGTATTTTGCAGCCAAATGCGAGAAAGATTGAGGGAGCTTACTGAAGAAGAAAATAACCAGAAGTATGTTTCCAGTATCTCTGTTCATTCATTTTCATTCAGACAATGGAAAATCTTTTCTCCAATAGTCACTCAGTGAATTTTTTTTTGTTCCTCTAGATGGCTTTTTGTTACAGAAGATGATATCAAAGGCCTTCCATGCTTTCAGGTTTCAGTAGTTTGCTTAGACATTTTAGTTGATCTGGAAATAGATATGTGTTGCTATAATTAATTGGGGACATTTTTGGACACTGTTGTGTCTTCCTTATATGCAGAATGAGACCTTAATAGCAATTAAAGCACCTCATGGTACTACCCTAGAAGTTCCAGATCCTGATGAGGCAAGTAGAAGCTAGAAAAATTATTCCAAATTCAATAATTTTCTAGTAGACCGTTTTGTTCGTACACATTCTGAGTGTTTTTCTGATTCCAAGTGCAGGCTGGAGAATATCTCCAGAGGAGATATAGAATTGTTCTAAGAAGCACAATGGGTCCAATAGATGTGTATCTTGTTAGGTATCTTGTTCTTCCCGTTTGCAGTCAGGAATCTATAGCTTCAAATGGAAGAAACTTGAATGCACACCTTTCCTTATCAATACTTATCCCCTATTTCCCTCACTTTTGCATTTTTTTTCCTGATAGTCAATTTGAAGAGAAGTTTGAGGAGATGGGTGGTGTGGAGACACCTCCAAAGCTTCCTCCATCAAATTCTTGTTCTGTTGACTGCTCTACTGCGCCTTGTGTTCCCGAAGAGAGCAGAGGAAATGAGATAGAATTTGATACTCAACATAATGAGCCGATATGGTCTGATGTAAACTTTTCACATGATTTTAGTGGTGGTATGATGAAGATTGTTCCTTCAGAGATAGATGTAAGTGTTTTGTGGACGATGCAAAAATGTCACAGTAGTCTTTCACACACACACACACACACACACATATATATTTGCATTGGCTTCAGAAAGAAGTTTTTATTTGATCCTCCCTTATGCCTAGTCGCAATAGAAGTTGATTTCACTAGAACCTCAAAACTTTAATCCACAGCTCAAGCTTTATCTGATTTTTCCTGTTTACTTTTTTATTTGTGTTTTTGTCCATTGATCTATTAATTATATAGGTAAATAAGTGTTATTAGATCATTTTCAATTGATGAGCATGAAGATGGATTACGATATGTATTTGCTAACGGCTTTTAATTTATTTCTCTTCAGACCGAAGCTGATTATTGGCTGCTATCAGAGGCTGATGTTAGCATCACAGACATGTGGAAGACTGAACGTATCCTCAAGATATCGATTTTATTTTATAAAAAATTTTTATACTTGTCTAACTCTCCTAAATGCCCATTTAGAACCTTGACTTGATTCACAGCAGAGGTTCAATGGGACAGCATGGGTAGATTTAACACAGACGACTTCATTACAGATGGTGATACCACCCCTAGAGTTCCAATTCCTTCCTCTGGAGTTGGAATCAAGATCCCTGCTGATGCAAATTCCTCACAGAGATGAGTGCAAGAACCAAGATTCTCATTTTGGCACGAGCCTTTCAGATTCATTAAGCCCTTCCTACCAAACTGCAGGATGGGTGAAAGTGTTAGCACAGAAGTTGTAGCAGAATGCTTCTCGCGTGGGCAATCAAGTTCATCAAGTACATTGTCCTCATGAATGCTAAAATGAAAACGGCCCTAGTTGCATCGGTTGGCATACCATACAGGATGGTCTGTGCACCCATCCACTGGCTATCGAGTGATGTTGTAGTAATGTAGTCTCCAACTGTGTAGCTGAATGAGTTGTGGCAATGGACATAGATTATGCTTCTAAGTTATGCATATTATATCTAATACCTTTGTGTACTTGGGATTATGTATCTCTTCCCATGAACGATAAGGTTGGATAGAAAACTTTTTGTATCTGATTGAATGATTGAAATCCTGATCCAAATTGAGGCATTAGTGGTGGTGTCAACTGTGTGCAAGGAGCTGGTGTGGACATCAAAATAGTAAAATCTTAGTTCATGTCCAATCTTAAGTTCTGGGATTTGTTTGAATATAATATTCAATTTGATAAGAATTTATTTATGTTCATTTAATAATAAAAAATATAAAATAATAAGTTTTTTTTACACAATTTGATGAAATGGTGATTGCCCTTGATTCCACATCCACTAAGACGGTGATTCATTAGTTTGACAAAATTAATGGCAATTAATTAATATTTTTTTCACAAAATGATTATTTTTATAAAAATGAATTTATAATATCAATTTCTGTAAAATTGCTTTTCGCTCGTTTATGGCAATCTTGATTAGATTAATTATATCGCAAAGAATAATTATGTTTAATATGCATCATTAATAAGCCCACAAAGTGGTTAACCAAACGACCAACTTAAATATGCTAAGTAAGTCAAGTTCGTTAGGATTGAATGTGGGTTAACAAATCGAGTAGAAGACATAAACCAATTAAGATGGATGAACTGTTAGAATTGAATGAGCTAATGGAGTTGCACAAGTTAGACCTAGTGATTCGAGTAGAAAATGCAAATTGAGCATGCCAAAGTGAGCCGAAGAAACTCGAACCGAACCGAATCACCGATCGATGTAATATAATAGTGGTAAAATGAGATTATTTATTTTAACACTTGCTAAAATTTTTATCTCACTCAAATGCTTTTCATCTCCCTTAATATTATTACATCCATTAACTCCACCTTCCAAAGATATAACAGTTGTTTTGAGCTCAAGCCGATTGAGATTGCTGAGCAAAAACAGAGGAATCTCGAGTACAAACAAAGATGTTACAACTGTTTTGATTGGATGTATGTCTAGCAAATAATTAAATTAAAGCAGCCGCATGATCTTTCTTCGTTTGTTTTTGGGACAGAACCAAGTTTGGGGCCATTTGCTAATCAAGTGGCATTAATATTCTGTAATTGCTAATTAATGTCTCTCTAAACATATCCATTAATATCATTAAATTGCAGTCATGTTCCATTGGTGATTTGCTTGCATTTGGACCAACCAACATGTGCAGCTCTGCTGCTCAAGATCATTAAGTCGAACAAAAAAAGTAGGAGAAGAAGAAGAAGAAGAAGAAGAAGAAGAAGAAGAAGAAGGTGGTGCAATTATAGTTCCATTAATAAACCTTCCTTTCTTTTTCTTTTCTATAATATAGGATAAATAGCTAGCAAATAAAGAGTATTGAATGTCATTCGTGAAGTCAAACATCAATGCCTCTTCTTCCTCTTTCTCTCTCTCTTTTTCAGTTAATTCAAGCAATTAATGAAAGTTTCCTATGTTCTGTACCATTTTCTTGCTCTAGCTAAAGCAGTAGAGCCAGACGACGACGGCTACAAGGAGATTTATGGCCAAAAGCTGTGATTTTGACGTCCGACATCTTCCAATCCTTCCTTTTTTATCGAGGATAGGGGAGGAGTAGAAGAGCTGCGACATAAAAATCGGATCTTTTACCGGCCGTCGTTGTAATACCCAAGCTTTATCCAGCGGCCATCAACGAACCTCCGTTTCTTGTTTTCCTAATTTCGCCCAAGACATGGCCGAGGTGCTCCGATTTCCCTCCCGCTCTTCTTCGTCCCCAAGTCGGGAGCTTTATTGCGACCCGAGCGATGGCTCCGGCGGAGAGGATGAGGAGGAAGGGCGCGGGTGTGGCAGTGGCGAGGTGGTAGAGAGGAAGGAGGAAAGGAGGAGTGGAGGAGGCGAGGAAGAGCAGCTGTCGGTCTTGGCGTTGCTGCTGACCGTGCTCCGGAAGTCGCTGTTAGGGTGCAAGGCGGTGTGTGTCGTCGACGAGGCCATGGAGATTAGCTGGCCGACGGACGTGCGGCACGTCGCCCACGTCACATTCGATCGGTTCCGCGGCTTCCTCGGCTTGCCCGTCGAGTTCGAGCCGGAGGTTCCCCGCCGAGCCCCCAGCGCAAGGTCTGAAACAATTCTCTCCTCTTCCTGTAGAAACTGAGGTGTTTTCCAACAAATTTAGTAACTTTGATTGCTCTGAACTCGCACTGTGCTTCTCTTATCCTCTTCCTACTTTCGATCTTCTTATGCTTTCTCTGAACAATTTCAATCCTATTTGCTATTTTTTGTGAAATAACCTTCTGTTCTTTGGATAATTCTGAGCTTGATAATTAGGGAGATTGGACTTTTGTTAAGCTATCTTTGACAATGGTGATTTGTTGGATCCCCATGAAGCTAGGAAATGATAGATCTTCACCCTGATCTCTTTGTTTTTTTGTTGTTATTTTGATGGCAAATGGGCAATCAACACTACATGACTCATTGTTTTGATGATCCTTCCTCATCCTTCAATAGACATTATTGGTAACTTGGTATTCTTGAATTTGTTGCTAGTTTTCATTCTAGTGCAATTATCCCTACTTTTGTCGATGAATGACTATACAAGGACAACCTTCACAAGCTATTCTTCTACATTTTTACCTTGGTGTAGCTTGTTACATGAATCGCGAGTGAGAAGTTTTTGTATATGGCATAAGGAGGCAAGTTTTTTCGGAGTTTACTTTCTTTTTCTTCTTCTTGGGTTTACAAAGTGGATGTTGTTCGATAATCATAGATTAGAATAGATTATCCACAAGTTAGCAAAGTATTTGGACATGTAGCCATGGAAAATTAACAATTCTAAAGGTGCTTCTTATTAACTTCACCACACTCTTTGTAGGTCCATTTAATCAATGTTTAGACTTAAGAAGGATAATCATGTCCAGCTACTAGTCGATGAACTTGCGAACATAGCTAGGAAAAGCTGTATACGATAGCACCGGTTACTATAGCCAAGTTATAGTCTAACCCTTGTGCACCATGTTGGTGCCAAAAGTTAACTTGTAGGTTACCATATACATCTATTTTGGGGGTTCATACTAACTCTCTTGGAATTCTGCTGCAGTGCAACCATCTTTGGCATTTCCGCGGAGTCTATGCAGTGTTCATATGATTCCAGAGGCAATAGTGTTCCGACGATACTGTTGCTAATGCAACGTCGTCTTTATGAGCAAGGCGGCCTTTGGGTACATTTGCTGATTTCAAATAAGTAAATAAGCCTTGTAATAACACATTCTGGTTTCCAGAATTTGACTTTGTTGATACCGAACAGGCAGAAGGAATTTTTCGAATCAATGGTGAAAATGAGCAAGAAGAGTATGTGAGGCACCAGCTGAATAACGGAATTGTGCCGGAGGGCATTGATGTTCACTGTCTAGCAGGCTTACTGAAGGTAAAGCATTTAGCTACAATCTTTAACTAATATTGTCATAGTGGTAGAACACATGCTCGATTTTGTTTTTTCGAATGTTGTTCTTCATCATCAGCTCACTATTTTGATCAAAGTTTCATCCTTTTTTTTTGTTAGAATTAACAAATAGGATGTCCTCTAATGGAAATGGTCTCCATGTTTGCTTGTCGACTTTGATTCAACAGTGAGTGATACCGCCAAAATCGTATAAAACAATGAACATGTATACCGAATTGAGAAAGCGAACTTAAAGAATCTGAGTTGAATCTGTAGGCCTGTTAGGCTTTAAACTTCTTGTTCAGTTCAGTTTGATGCAACATGGATCAAGCTTTACAAACAACACCCCTACTAGAGAAAAGTTCATCTTCTGATTGATTACTTTTCTTCAATGATTCTTCAGGCTTGGTTTAGAGAACTTCCATCAGGATTGTTGGATTCGCTTTCATCCGAACAGATAATGCAATGCCGAACCGAGGAAGATTGTGCTCGACTAGCTACATTGCTGCCTCCATCTGAAGCTGCATTGCTTGATTGGTCTATCAACTTGATGGCTGATGTTGCCCAACAAGAACATCTAAACAAGATGAATGCACACAACATTGCGACTGTGTTTGCCCCAAACATGACTCAGGTAATCAATCAAGGAAGAATATACATTGTATCGATGTTTACTTCCTTGTCGAAATCTCTGTAACTGCACTCTGTTTTCCTTTCAATTTCAGATGGCAGATCCTTTGACCGCATTGATGCATGCAGTGCAAGTGATGACCTTTCTGAGGATGTTGATCTTGAAGACCCTCAAAGAGAGACAAGATTCTTCTTCGTTCGACGATGTGTTTGTTTTGAGTGCAGATTCATCTGATGAGAATGGTTGCGACAGCCCTCGGTATAATCTCAAGATTTGCAATCGTCAGGGAAGTCGCCATGTCCATGTCATAAAGCATCAACCTCTTTTGCTAAATCCTCTGCAAGTTGCCGGAGAAAAGTCCAACTCTGCATCTGAGGAGAATGCATTGCCCTTAACTGATCAACTCTTCGCAATCAAGTCAGTAGGGATTACAGTTCATGCAAACTCTTCGAGAAAGAAGGGACGCAGGTTGAGCAGTCAAAATCACAGGAAAGGAAGAAGAACAAAAGGAGCTAAAGCTTCCATGCAAGATGAGAAATCACAGGAAACAAGTAACTTGAGTCGTTTAAATTCGAAGGTTGAATGCGTAGAAGCTATTTGATGGTCGCCATGAATCAGTCGTCGCCTAGCTATTTAACTTCAATGTTTCTTCTTCTTCTTCTTCTTCTTTGTTTGTTCTTCTGTTAGATGCATGTTGTCCCAGTGTTCATCCACCAAGATTCACGTACAATGATTTGCTAAACGTTTGTGATCGATGTAGATCATTTGTTTGTAAACTTAATGATAAAATATTTGTTTCTTGTTCTCGAAATGTTCATCTCTGATCATCGAATTCTTTCGCCAATCAAAATGATAAATCTTTGATTTTTCCAGAATTATTAATGGGCCATGAAGCGTGTGTTAATTGGGCTCGGTCTGCTAAGGCGCAGGCGATCCAAACCCTAATAAAGCTGCCGCGATTTCCCCAATCATCGGGCGTCACCCACCAAGCGCCGCTGCGTTCTGCTTCTGTTCTTCTCAACGTTTCGATCTAGAATCAGCTGATGGTATACTGATTGACGATCTCCGTTCACCTTCTTCTTCCTTCAGTTCGGGATACCTTCGAGGGTAGAGTTTTCTAATGGGTTTTCTGATCCGTGTGGCAGGCGCCAAAGAAGGAAAAAGCCCCGCCTCCGTCCTCGAAGCCGGCCAAATCTGGCGGAGGAAAGCAGAAGAAGAAGGTAGGTGCATGATTCCTAGGTTAAAGTTAACGTCTTTGTTGTGTTTATTTGTGCCTTTTTCTGCTTTCTTCTTAATTTGTGTTGTGATGTTGCTCAAGTGAATTGGTGTTGGGCTTGCAGAAGTGGAGCAAGGGAAAGCAGAAGGAGAAGGTGAACAACGCTGTTCTCTTTGATCAGGCAAACTATGACAAGATGCTCTCTGAGGTTCCCAAGTACAAGCAAATCACCCCTTCTGTGCTCTCTGAGAGATTGCGGGTAAAAGATCTCGACTTTATGGATCGACCGTTTAGTGCCTGGAACTATGCAGTGATTTGTATTGTTAGATGCCTGTTGAAATTGGTTTAACAATTTTTTTCTTCAAATTTTGGTTTTACTTGATCTTATTATCACATTAGTAACCTCCAAGATTTAGTACTTAACATTGTCTTCATCAATAATTGATAGCATACTTCACATCTACCAAAATGAATCTTCTAGAGCTCATCATGTGATTCAGTTCCTATTAGCTGACTGATCGGAAACATTGTTTGTTGGTCAGGTTTTATAAGCTCAGTTAACATAACTCATCAATTTAACTTTTTCATATGGTTAGATGCTTCACACTAGAAATTACTGGTATATGACTTAACATCTTTTTGTGGCATTTAGATTTTTTTCTCTTGAGATATTCATTGTTTTATTGTTATTTGTCTAAGTAAAAGTGTTTTGTGTTGTTGGTGTACTTAAAAGATGAAAACATATTTTCAAGTTCATATTCTTTCCTAGCTTCTTTTGACTGATCAGGATCCCTGACAAGTATCATAGAAATGGACTTGTGATAACTATTGATAATTTCTGTTCTTTTGAGATGCTTCATGTTAATGGTTATCACACATCGTCATTGCAATAATCTTTTATTTTGCCAATGGAAGCTGTAATTTGTCCTCCTACAGCATAAACATCCTCAAGCTTTCTGTTTTTTTTTTTTTTGAATGTCCTATAATGACAACAAGCTCACACGGTTATCCCCTGTGCCTTTTCAGATCAATGGATCTCTAGCTAGGAGAGCGATAAAGGATCTGATGGCAAGGGGTGCTATAAGGATGGTCTCCGCCCATGCCAGCCAACAGATTTATACTAGAGCCACAAACACCTAGGAGGTTGTATTTCTCTATGATATTTGAGTACTTTGTCAGGTTAACCATTTGTTGCTTCTTTTAGCAAAGTTCTTTGAGTTCATGCTTCGCGAATCAACTAAGTTGTTTTTGATCATGTGTCAACTTACCAAGTTGGTTAACTTTTTTCATTCGATTAAATATTCTACTTGTTAAGATAATTTTTTAACCTTTTCAATTCTTGTGCTGTCATCATATTTATGATCCAACCAGTCAAATGGTAGTCGAAATTCAGTTTTATTCTTGATATATTAGCATCACTGGACCAATGAGGGTAGCAATCTTATCAGGGGGCATACTACAAACTTCTAGTGATCTTGTGAAGTACAATATAAGACCTCGCATATTCAACTCATCCAGATGATTCTGGTGGAAATGCAAGGCACACATCGATCAGACGAGTCTAGTATCAACTCGACTTCTTGGAGTCACTGTTCTTGTTTTGATGCATTTCATCGTAGAGTCGCACGGTTCGGCTATTTATTGGCTGGGTCGGTCTTGAATTGTTCTTATACTCTGCGCTCAAGGGCGCCTTCAGTAAGTTAGCTTGTTCGTCTGTCATCTTTCTCACCTGGAACAGTGATAAAGAAATGTGAGCATCCGACATTGAAGCACAATAGAATTTAAGTGTTTCGATAGGAATTGAAAGGGTACCTTGCCGAGGATGATCCATATAACATCCTCAGTGCAAGGAGGGGTGGTGAGGGAGCCAACATATCTGAAGTATTTGCGAGTATGGCGCACCAAGGTTCTCATTTGAACAAGCCCAACTGGAATCCTTGCCTCTTCATCTCCTGAGCATGAATCCTGTTGCAGTTGCTGCAGCTCGTCTTGTAACTGTGAATTTTAAGGTATCCGTATCAGTTCTATAAAGAATTTTATGGGCCTCTTCCCTGTTTAGTAGTATTAAAACTGAAGTCATGTTTTCAGTCTACCTGCAGAAGGAAAGCATCATTACTGCCATATTGATACAAGATCGCAATAACTGTGATATTGTTGTCGGCGCTCTTGTGGATTAGCTGAAGCTCCATAGGAAAACTGATGAACCAATGGTGACTAGGTGAATTTATGTTAGAATAATCGAATTGAATTTTTAAATTTGATCGATTTATTTGATTTAATCGCATAGGTTTTATGTGATTTTCTTAGATTGGTAGATGTTAATACCTTTCACCATCTAAAGTGTGCTCGGATGGTAAATGCCAAACCATTCGTTCCAAGGTGTAGTTCTTCCCATCTACAGTCACATTCCCAGCACCTTTGTCATATATTAGCTGCAAGATCAAACCATTAGCTGCGAACAAGTTCATGTCTTATTAGGTTAAGGATCAAACCTCAATGTTTAAGCCATTGTTGATGATTGTCGCTCGCGTCTTATTGTAATTCCTGTCGGCAGGTTTCAAATCGGGGTCGTAGCTCGTAATGTTCTTTGAAATGTTTATCGGAGATTGTTTCTTCCCCTGAGAACATAGACTGAAATCGGAGCTTAAGCTTCCCCATTTGTCCGGTCCATTTGCGCCGCTGTAACCGTATCTGATGAAGCCTTTTGGATCATCTGATAAAACTAGCATTAGCTTGAGTTTAGAGAATTATAGATCTATTGGTAAGTCTTGAACAATCTGTTGGATAACTAAAAACACATACCGATTGCCCTTGCGCAAGCTAAAACAAGGGATGCAATCCCTAGTAAAAAGATGGCCTTAAAGTGACTCATTGATGGAATTCACTGATGGATTTATGTTTCTCTTCTATAGATTTTCCATCTATTTAAGTGTTTCTGAGATGGGAAATGAATGGACGAAGCTAAATTTAGATGTTGAGAATGGATGGTTATTATGTCTCAGGCAATCTTAACCATCCTCATGAATCCTAAACTTAAGAGCTTGTATAGTTGTAAAACATGAATGGTTATTTTTAGGTTATTGAGTTTAATAAATGTAGAGATCCGATTATTTAGTGTGATAAAGACCGACTGAATCGATTTAATTGAAAATTATAAATTGAAATATTTTTGAACTTACCAAATTGATCGAACTTTTTAATAAAACTTGCACAAATTGAATCGATAAATATCGGTAATCAAATTTTTAAAAGAAAAAAATAAAATCAAGAAAAAATTAAGACAATGGTCGTGTCTTATGTTCTAACACCTTACTTGGTTTGGTTGTGTCATTTGAAGTGATGTGATTTAGTTCGATTTGGTTGAAAATATTGATTTAACTAAATTAGAAATTTAAAAATCAAAATCAAATTAAATTATTTAAAATAATTAATTTTTAAAATAGTTGTATAAAACTTTTAAATTCGATCGATTTAGTTGGTTAAATTCAATCGATTGATTTAATCAGTTAAATTCAATCGATTCGGTCGTTATAAACTTTTAAATTCACAAAGTGGAGAATGAATGGACAAACTTAAATTTAGATGTTGAGAACGTATGGTTATTAGGTCTCAGGCAACTTTAACTACCCTCGTTAATCTTAAACTTAAAAGGCTTGTATAATTATAGAAACTTGAATAGTTATTTTTATGTTATTAAGTTTAATAATGTTGAGGTTAGTATAGTATAGTCCATTATTAAGTGGGATAAAGATTTGATTATTATTATAGTTAGTAATTGGTTCAAAATCGAACCAATTAAATCGATTTAATTGAAATCGAATAAATTGAAATATTTTTGAATTTATCAAATCGATCAAACTTTTTAATAAAAATCAAAAAAATTGAATCGATAAAATATCGATAATCAAATTTTTAAGAGAAACAAATGAAATCATGAAAATTTTGAGGTGGAAAAGGGGACAACCATGCCACTTGGCATCATGTTCCATGTTTCAACACATAACACGGCCAGGCTATGTCATTTGGCATGATCGTGACATAGTTTAATCCGATTTAATTAAAAAAATTAATTTATTCAATTTAATCGAATTAAAATTTTAAAAATTAAAATCAAACTGAATTATCTAAAATAATTAATCTTTTTAAAAAATTAAAATTTTGAATAATCAAATTAAACTTTTAAATTTGATCATTTCGATCGATAAATTTGATTCAATAAAATTTTTATTCGTCCCTAATTATAATATTAGAATACATGTTATTGTTTCATTTCCATTTGACGTAAAAAATTGTCATTTCAAAGTCAAAAAAAAAAAAGAAAAAAAAAAAGAAAAAAAAAAAAAAAAGCAAGTGCATATATCAAATACATGCTTTGTGTTGCTTTCTATGTAGTACGTGTAGCAATCTCATGTAATGCATTATGTCAAAAAAGGATGAGGAAGACTCCACACTTGTTCGATAAACTCGGATTGAAACATATTGCACTTGTTCGATAAGCTCGGATTGAAACATATATATTTACACTTGTTGAGCACTAAACTTAGCGTGTTTTGAGACAAAGGTCTCATGTGACCCGATTGATCATGTGTGACACCTCGTACTTTTGCATCTATCATATTAGCTGTCTAGTTTAAATCACAAAGTTGTACTAACGCTTGATTCTAATAACATTATGAAATTCGTCTAGACTTGTATCTGATTTATTACTTAAAAAGTAAAAGTAATTCTTACCCTATCGTATCGTGTTTTGCATGGCTATTTATCTAGGGGAAAAAGAAAAGAAAAATAGGATGAAGATTTAGACATGGAGTGGAAGTCAACATCACGTTGACCACGGTTAAAAACTAGTGCTCGGTTTGGTCAAATCACTAGACCAGCAAGAACTAGTGGGAGTTTAGTGCTTAGTCAACGTCGCATTTAGCGTTTTAGTGTGTTTAAATGCACAAGAAACTACCATGGTTTGGTTCCATTAAGAGGCTTTTTTGTTGCTCAAAAATAAAAACAAAAACTTGCTAGGTGGTGAAAGTAAATAATGAATATTGATTTAATCGTGCCGCGTGATCAGCTTTATCTAGTACATTGTATTTACTTTATAATAATCAATGAAGTTAGAGTCATGTCCTCCACTAGTTGGCGCAGTTGGTACCCATATGAGTATTTATCTCAATGGATGTTAGGATCAATTTTCAACGGATGCAAAATGTCTATTCCTTTGATTTATCCCAGCTTACGGGACTCTTCTTATTAATATGAAGTCATACTTATGGAAAGAAGTTAATAGTTTAAGAACGATAACAATTGTACTATGTTTCTTATTTATATTTAAATAAATTTTATCATATCATTATTAACAAAAAATTTTAAAAAATTTTCAATTCTATTTTTTTATAATTTTATATCACATAATTTGATATTTATTGATGGTTTATATACTTATTTATATCATTTTAAATATCTTTCAACATTTTTTCTCGATAGATCTCATTTAATTTTTTAAATATATTTAAATTTTATTTTATTCATGCTAATATATTCACTTTCTTATTTTTACAATTTTATATTTTGTTTATAATTCAATATTTAATTTCATATAATTTAACAAATTTATTATTATTTTTTAATAAAACTTTATTTAAGCATGATTACTTATGAAATATATATAAAACTCAAACCATCTAATATTGAAAATATTTAACAAAACTACGTGTGAATGCATAAAGGTAAATTTAAAATATCACTACAAAAACTTAAAAATCATTATTTTATAAAATTTCCCTTTAAACATAATACTATTATAGAATATATCTTAAAATTAAACCATCCAATAGCGAACATATTTGACAAAACTTCATGTAAATAGATAAAGGTGACTTTGAAGAAGGCCACTATTTCTTTGGTCGAGTGCTATCTCTCACCTTCCATTAAAATATTGACTGACTCACAACATTTGATGCCCTACCCACTTTCGCCACCAAACCACATCGAACAAGACTTCATGTCGTTAAGACTCAAGTCTTAAAGTCCCCACCTCCGGCATAGCTCACGCTTTCGGACGATGCTCGAATTATTATATGTCCGCGGTGTTCGAATTATTGATGATGCTGGACCAACACATCAGGATCTGCTCATGCTTTTAAATTTACTCGGTAGACGAATCGGAAGAAACTCACCTTCAAGATTAGTCGGAGAGAAGACATGATGTAATGGCAAAGCCAAAACTTAATCAACCCCCGGCTAATTGAAAAAAAAAGCCCCCGAGCTTATCTACTTTCCTCTCTCACATACGTTCTTCCTTTTCAACGTCATCGATCGCCCGAACTAAAGTTTGAGTAAGCTAACATGTGTGGGCATAACTGAGTTGGTTACGACAGAGCAGAGTTGCAGAAAAGGACAAGGGTTCGAATCTCGACGAAGCCGAGACAATAGCCTCCTCCGTCGTGATCAATTGTAGAAGACTTTCTTATAGATGATTGTAGATCTGATTGTGTGGGACTGTTAAGATGACAAATTTTATTTTTTTTGCAAAAGAGTAACTTAACATGGGCTCCGTCCTTCTTAATACCCAAATTATATTATAAATATAAAAAATTAAGTCTTAAAGACTCGAAGGTGACAAAAGTAATATGAAAGACTTTATTTTATTTTGAAGAATGTTTTATATTTATGTTCACAGTGATCACTAGATAGGATTCAAGTGGGGCCCTTCCCCCATGGCATTCGTGCAAAATATTTCCAATTCGAGGGCCATGGTCGAAACCTCCCTCCTTTAAATAGAGAGACTCACCACCTTCCTCTCCACCCCCACAGTCCTGCACCATAAATCCAACCTTTTGCTGGTTTTGAAGTGTTAAGTAGGATGGGGAACTGCTGCTTAGTTCTCCAGCAGAGTCATTCTAAAGCAGAAGCAGAACGAGTCGGCGATGCGGGAAGCCGGAGAGGAGAAGGAAGAAGAAGAAGAAGGTGTCATCAGAATCAAGTTGGTCTTGAGCAGGCAAGAGGTGGAGGAGATGCTGAGACAAGGAGGCATCTCCCATGGCGACATGATGTCTCTGCTACAGAGAGAAGTGAGCAAGAATTGCTCGACCGAGAAGAAGAGGAGGAGCTCCGAGTGGAAGCCGGCTTTGGAGAGAATACCGGAAGGACAAGATTTGTGCTAGTTTATATATATTTATTTCTAAAATTTAGATACAAGAGCTCCCTAGCTCGATCGATCATCTTGGGTTGAAATAAAATCAAGTATCTAATTTTTTTTTTTATGTCACGAATTGTCTTATAAATAAACTTACAAGATGTTATGTTAATTTTAACCCTATATATTAATTCATAAACAAGTTAAAAATCTAAATTTGTACAAAAATTATATTGAAAATGATTTATAAATTTACATTTTAGAAATTTAAAATGAAAGATATTCTAGAATAAATTATGATTGACATGGATTTAATGAAAAAAAAAATCATCTACATTGAAATATATTTAACCTACTCATAACAGAGTGACCCCAAAACATATTCTATTTAGCTTCAACAATATGATCTATACAAATGCTTACATGACCCTTGCATTTGGTCCTCTTTCAACATTTTTCAGGTGACAGAAAACATTTGGAACTGCCACAAACTTCACAAAGTAATAAGAAAGACTAGCCGAGCCGAGCTACAGATTCTACTCTCATTGACAATTACCAATTGTTAGTTGTTAACTAGAAGCCGCCATTACTCTGAACTCAATTCCTTCCTATTGAAGGAGGTCTGTGGGTTTTACTGGAGAAGCTCATATTAATTTCTGAGAGGTCATCCATCGGAATTTGTAGACCCATTAAATCCTTGTCTTGGAGTTCCTCATCTTCAACATTCAACCAAGAGGCGATGTCCTGAGGACCTTGTCCGCCTAAGCCTGCCTCTAGTTCATCGATGGAGTCTATTCCGGGTAACTGTAAGTTTGTGAACATACCATCATCCATCTCTTTAGGAGGATCACACCCCCTATCACTTAAGCTTTGCAATTCGACTTCGTGATCATTTCTAGGTGTGAAATTGTTTGCGGTGTCAAAGGACTCCTGCGATACAGGCGACCTGAACTTGGCTGCCTCAGCCACCCTGCCAAGGCCATTTGCTGAAGAAAACTGTTGGTTTATTTTTTGCTTTGGTTTTGCCTTTGTCCTCCTGCGTTCACCCCTGCTTAATGATGGACGGCCAACTTTAGCCATGGAAACTCTTCCCATTGCATCTTTGTTCCGATCCTTCACACTTTCAGCTCTTTTCCATTTTACACTCGAGGCAGCATGGGTCGGATTTGATGTGGTTCTTGAACCAGCACCTATAGCGACGTCATCCAGAAGCACCTCCTTCCGGTTGTTTCTAGTACTTGATTTCTCATCTGATTGAGGGATACTTTGGTAAGGATCTGATGGCGTCGGACCAATATTATTAGGAACATCATGCCTCTCTGAAACAGAAGTTACCTCTGAAATCCAAAAATAGCAGATGTTACGAAAATAATAGGTGGCAGGTGAAATTTGTCACTCAGACATGCGGACACGGGTTCAATGTAACATTGAAGTTAGACATGCATTCTGCTGAAATCGGGAAAATATGATAGAAACCAAATACCTGATATTCGATAGCCAAGATGACTGTTCCCCAACTCTTCATGAGTAACAGCAACAGAATGTTTAGTGTTAATTTGGCATAAAGGAGCAGACATGAGCACATTCCGCAATGTCGGTTCACTTAAGCAACTTCGACCTGCTTCAAAGTCATGACATCTGGCTATTGTTCGCTTAGCAAAGGACAATGCAAGCTGTTTTGACACCTTAGTGATGCTACTCTTGTGACTACCTCGACCACCCTGTAAAGAGACAATAGGTCAACAGCCATATCCATTAAGATCAAAAAATGCTTGCAAACTGAAGTATATATATCACGAGCTACAAAAAAAAGCATGGAGATTAAAGTTAAGCATGGACATCTATAAATGAATTTGATGTCAACACTATTGCACTGCCATGGGCGTCAGGATTAGTCCCACTTTTGGAGAGTGCCGCTGTCAGGAACTAAAGCTAATAGATAAATCTTGTTGTCTACTGAAAAGCATGTTGCCCGTCGTGAAGTGGCAGAAGTCATGAGAAGAGAAAAGGGGGCAGGGTGAAGGAGTGGGGTAGATAAGCAACTTGGATGCATTTCATTTTTCCAAAATCTCTCTTCCCTATTTTTTTTTCCAACTCTTTTTCTATCCTTCCTATACGGGTCATATTTTTTCCTTTTACAAAAATTGATGAATATTGGCAGGAACAACAGTCATACCAAAAAAGTTAAAACTTCAGGTCAATCAATTGCATTCTGCATTCACAATGGTATTGAAATTCTAGATCACGAGAAAAAAATAGATAAAGGAACAAATCATAGCACCATGAAAGTAATCCAAGAGACAAAAAAAAGTGCAAAATTTCTTCGCATGTGAGCTTCAAAAGGCCATGTTGAGTCAAGGCCCAAGGGAACCAAAATAATTTGATTTTGAAGACCACAGAAGAAAAGTTGAAATACAAAATAGCCATCATTGATACACCAGATAACATAGTTTATCATACCATGGCCAGACAAAGGACCAGATTGAGCTCTAGGTTATTATTTCATTGGTTGGATTGATTGTCAACCAATCAATTTCACATTGGTTGGCTGAGGTTCCAATTCTTGCACTTTCCAGTAGAACTAGCTAGTTCAGTCCAGGGTATATAATTATGCATGACAGTTTCCTATTCATGGTGACGCCTGACAAAAAGAAATTGAGAATGCAGAAAGAAATGTGGCATAGTCTCAATGTCTCTGGGAGCGCATCAGGCATTGGGATTGTCTCGTATGAATACTAAGCCTTCTTTATGTAAAATTAATTTGGATTTATAATAAGACTAGGTTCTCGTATGAATAGCCAAGCCTTCTCTATGCAAAATCATTTTGGATTTATGATAATACAAGGTTACAAATAAACTTGCAGGATAATTCTTAAGAAAGTTTGGTAACAAAATGCAGTACCAAACTACATTGAGTTTTGCATTACCATTAGCTTTCTGTATGCAATTTCCACAAGCTTATTCATTGCTATCTGTTCAAGTTTCCTGTCATTCAAACAGTAAAAAGAGTCTTTAGTAGATCAGGATTACTGGTATGAAAGTGAAACGAATGCAGAATACAGCAGCCCACACCTTTCCTCAATATTCTTCGCATCTTGAACTGCTAATTCCAATTTATCAAGTTGATCTATCTTTTTCCTTGCCTATCAAATGAATTAGCATAGTGCAAATGTCAGTAAATAATACATCAGAATTTTTGTAATTAGACAGAAAGACCAGAAATTCCTCCATAAACTAATTCTAAAATAGAAAATGTAAATTGTGTCAGTTACTGAGTTCATTAGCTTTCCATATAAGTTTTTCGAGGACAAATGATGTTTCATATCATTTTCAAGTGACCATACTTCAATGGAACTATCTGTAGTTGCAAAACTACAACATTGTGGCAAATTGTTTTCAAGCATTACATGCTCGTGAATGACCCACTGACCCTCTGTACCTACCTAACAAATAGAGTATCAGAAAAGGAAACATTTAATAGAAATTACCTGCTGGTTGAGTCCCAATTTAAGTTCTGAAATAGCTTTGTCAATTTCACTCTCTTCACAATCAGCAAAATCAGGCTGCAGAATGTTGCACAAAAATGTAACAAGGAGATGAAGGACCAAACCTATTGGTAAGTTTTGACTGCTACAAATTTAAATAACAAAACTGCATATGAAATAAAAAGTTGGACACATATTTCAGCTTGTTGTTTTACTTTTTCATCAAAGGCAGGACTGAGAATTACTATATTGGGAAAAAAATCAAGAGAGTTGATATCATTTACAAGATCAGTGAAATTTGTAACTAGAGGTGTTAATTATCAAATTCAAAACCTCAACTTAGAAACTCCAATAAAATTTCAATTTGGTTCAATCTTGGTAAGTTGAAAAGACTGCCATCAGAACAGACAAGGGAGATTTTAGTTGAAAAGACTACTACAGGAAATATACATTGAATATCATAAATCAGTTAAACTTTCATCAATGAGTAATAGCATAAGAATATCAACAGATTGAATACATACCAGTGTATCGAGATATATGCCTAGACCGTTCAACTCCATCAAAATCCTATCATCAAGAGACATGTTCTCATATTGGCATTCATATGGAGAGTTGCCCTTCATTGTCTGCAGAAGATTACAATCACTTTTCTGGTAGTCAGAAAGCGACCCATTGCATGAATTCCAAAAAGCATGATTTTCAACAACTGGATCATCACAAGGCATAAAATTCTGAAGATTTGAGTGCCTAAAGTTGTTGGTGGTCAAAAATCCATCATAGGCTATCCCATTTCTCTGATTGTTGTAATCAAGCTCTGAGGGACAATCCATTTTTGATAAATCTTTAGCACAATGACTGTTCGGATCATAGTGACCATTATCATTTGAACATTGTAGATTGAACTCCTCTTGAGTGTCATTTTCAAAATTTGCAATCTCATCTACTGTAATAAAGGCTGAGAGAAGCCTATGTGAGAGTGGAGGTGGTTTCTCATACAATCTCTTGATCTCTAATCTCCCCATTGATGTCTTGACAAGCTGTCTCTTGTCATCTGAATAAAGGTCCTCAAAAGATTTGTCTGTTGGTGCAACTGAGTTTGTTTGCTCTCTAGCATAAGAAAAGTGAGGTGATGTTGCCAGATCATTCAAAACTTCACTCTGAAAAGGAAATAAATTCAGATGAGAACAAACAAAGGGTGCCCCCAAAAATGAAGCTTATTCGGTCTATGAAACTGAATCACAGAGAAGAAGAGACAATATAATTCTGGTAAATAGCAAGCTGTAAAGCTCCTCAAGTCAAAACATTGGAGCACGACAAGTGGGAAATCATAGCTTTTGAGTGAAAGAAATGTAAATGATCATGGATGCAGAAAACTCGAAATGACTATTACCGTTATATCATTGCCAGCTTCGATACTATAGGGAAAACTTGAATCTAGCTCTTTAGTAAAATGTATCTGAAAAAAGTTCAGATTGACAAAAAGCAAATTTTATCAGTACCATTAATTTGATAATAACATATGGGATCATAGAAGAATAAACACTAGCCTGATTCTTCAAAAAAGATAAATCGTCCAATGTAACAGAAGCAAAATAGGATTCCATGTTCTTCCAAAAGTCGCTAGAGCAGGCATCATCTGCTTGAATAAAAATGATAAATAAAACAAAAGGACAAAAATATGAATCAATTTGATCTGTTGAAGCAGCTATGTTAAAGATGGAACTCACAGCTAGCATTGCGAGCAGCATTAGCAGCTGCTAGTAATTCTTCCTGATCATCCTCTGATTCTCCTGCAATGAGTGAAATTATTATATTAGATTACCCACTATAAAGAATATGAAAGATCAAAAATCAAATCATTAAATGAATATGAAATCACAAGCCTGTTCGTTCCAGTGAACCGACATCTGTATTTTGTGTCCGGGCAAAAACCTTCCGGTCTGACATCTTTTTTGGAGGCCGGCCAATCCTACTATACCAAGTAATAAATCATTTTAGTACATGTAAACAAATTCAGAATCATGAAATAAGAGCAATTTTCATAATTGTAAAGAAGTTCTGTAACCTTTCACTCCTTTCAGAACCATGCTTTCCATTTTTGAGTGGCTTTGTAGAATCTATATTTTCCAGTTTTTCCTTTGGTAAAGGTAAACATGATTTTGAATGAACTGATCCTCTTCCGCTCCTACCTTGCCTGCGAATTTCAATTCCAATTTCTTCTTTTGAAGGTTTGTTCTTTATTGGCAAAACAAGAGTTGTAGCCTTCAGTGGTGCTTGAACACCATCCTCTAGCTCAAATTTATTACTTGTTTTCTCCTTAAACTTGGCTTTGATTGCAGTAGACTCCTCACTCTCTGATAACAGAGGAGGGAGGACATTATCATGTTTCAGTTTTGATTGATGAGAGCTACTGGTTATTCCCCTTGAAACTAGATGACCACTGGTATCTGCGGTCATCATACGAGTTCCAACATCAGAAGCAGAAAAACCTTCATGCAAAAACTGAGATTCATCCGAGTTTGAAACAGGAGAAACTACATTGACTCTTCTTGTTCTCGAGATTTTGTGTGGCCTTTGACCCACCCATTGAGTTACAGGGGGTGACGGAGAATCATTATTTATAGCCCTTCTACGGTTGCTTGCCAGGTTTGAAGGCTGAATTTTGCTCATAGGAATTTGCTCTGGGCAATCATTGCTTCCAAATGAGCGAAGGAAATTAGAGGGTGCATTTGTAACAAGGTTTGAACTAGTTCGTGGTATCCTAGTTGTTTTTCCTTTTACCAAAGGAATTTGATTTCCCATTTGAGTATCTTCCCGAATATTTAGCCTGGATATAAAGACGAATCAATGTTCTAACTGCTGAATGTTCAAAGAAAAGTACATGAAGAAAGAGAAAGTTTGACATGATTTCTTCAGGACATTGAAAAGTTGAAAAGTAAAAATTAATACGCAAAGACAAAAGACCAAATATATAGTGGTACAAATTTAGAGAGCAAACAAATAGTTCTACAATTACATGATAATATGTGCACCTTTTAAGTAATAAGAGTTTGATGAGTGTAAATAAATGAGAAACAAGGTCATTGTACTAGAGAGCAGGCCAAAGGATCATAGGATCCTACGTCTCAAAACACAGGAAAAGGATCACATGGCCTGCCTGTCTCATTTTTTTAGCTATCAATAATGCTTGAACTAATATATGAGTTTGGGTATGAATCTGTGAGGTAATTTTTACAATAGATGCTTGACAATGGTAATTTTAATTATATTTGTAAAGAATTATTAAAGTTTAATACATCATAACTCTTATGATTGCACAACCAGGTTTTACAATCAAAGTTTAGACCGGTCCCATGTAGGACGGAGAGTGCATTGCTTTGGAGCATATTGACTTAATACATATTATTATAATATATTTAGACCCTCTAAGTATATATATATATATATACACACACACGAACAATATAAACATACCTGTTGCTTCCTCTAGATACACTCTGCTCATTATCTAGTCCAACAGAGTGGTCTTGCCTTTCATTTGGAATGGAGTTGCTATCGAGTTCATTCTTAGGTGTACTGCAGGAGTTAGCACCACTGAGTTCAGGACAGCTATCCGTCGTGTTGCTTAATATGGTTCCACTAGATAATCCTGGTCTGCAAATTGAGAACCTCAAGAAAAAATTAATAGAATGTTTTTACAATAGAGAAAGAATGGAAAAAAGAGAATGCAAATAAGGGACTAGAAAGCAACAATAGAGAATGTAAATGAAGAACTAGAAAGCAACAACAGCTAATCAGCATGAAGATATCGTTTTAATTTTGACGAAAGAAGGTAGTTTTATTTACATAATTTAGTAATTAATAAACAGAATACAAGCAGAAAGAGATTCTGAAAATTTCCCTTGAATCAACCAATGTTAATAATAACACAGAAACTACTAACTTAAGGCAGTTTTAACAGAAATCCAAACACAAGTATCAGTTCTATGGCAACTAGGATGAGAAGTATAAGTTATAATCTAATAGAATAACTACCTGAATCCAATGCCATTTGAGGAACGTAAACGGGGTTCATTCTTAGGCCTTTGCTGAATTGACTGTTTAAGCTCTCGATCTCCATCACTTATTCTGCTAAGGCCAACAGAACGCTTTCTTTTATTTTTCTCCCAGCCATCACCCCCTGGAGGGAGTCTGCAAATCTTGTCATCTGAAATTACTGATCCTCCATTACAACCTTTAAGCACACCTCTATCTTTGTCAAAAATTACGGTTTTATCTTTTTCTGTACCTGCTGCCTGCCTAGGCAGAACTGCACCCTGAGGAAGAGGAGGGGAAAAATCAGTGCAACTAACATCAACTAAGACTTTCTCATTCACATTGTGACAACCACTAAAGATAAAATCATAATCACTATGATTATTCCTATCAAGTAAAGCAGTTAGCCATATTATTCGAGTGATATCAAATTCCAAAAGTGAAATGAAAAAAAAAATTGAATTTGAAATTTACAAGCATGGACAGAATTTTAAGGAGAAAGAGCATGAAAATTGCTAGTGAAAGGTAGAAGGTAAATGGTTACTAGTTACTGCATCATCAATGTGCTCAGATTCAGAATCATCTAGAAAATGTGTAAGCACCACCACAGTGAATCAGGGAGTCAAAAGCCCTATTTATAAATATAGCATCTACAGAACAATACAAACCCGTACTTCCGCCATAGAGGATCGCATACGCTTATTAGGAATTAGATTCTTTGTTCTATCTTCTAGTCTCGGGCTTGCATTTTCTGCAGAATCTGCATGACTTTGACCTCCAATCTTTAATGAATTCAAATTACCTGACTTCTCGTTTGATCGATCAATTCGTTGTCGTTTCCTTGAGATCAAGTTACGATATCTATCTAATCTGACAATTAAGTCCTGTAACACCTTCGTAAAGTCCCTGGTCAAAATAAAACAATATCCTCAGCAGACAACAAATAACATTATACTGAATTACTAACCTAAATACAATTGTAATAACTATATTTCTTTGCATGAAGAACTCCATAAACATATACCCCATGCAAAGCAATGAAAGTGAAAATCCTATAGACAGTTCTAGGAGATGACATGTTAATTCATTCTGAGCGTTACCTGAAACAGTAGTATAGCAAAAGACCTTCCTTAAAAATAGAGAAAAGGAAAGGGCCAAATTAACACTAGAAGAAACACAAAGATCGTACCTTGCTTTGGTTGACGTCTCAGATATGTTGGTTTTGGAACGCTTAAGGTCCTCTAATGCATTAGGTGGGAGTGACTTAGATTGTACTGATCCAAAAGTGTTCTCCTCGACTGTTGCACTTAGAATTCTTCGAAATTCTGAAGTGCGAGAATACTTTCTCTCGCCCATTGAGAAAGACTCTATAGATAGATACTGGAATAAAGGTGGAATTTCCCCAGGTGGGTTTCGTAATGTGCTGGAACCAGTAGCTAGAATACGGTTCTCCAAGCTATCACGGAAACTTCCAGACCTATCCAGGGCAGAGCCGGAGTAGGTTACACGCTGCCCATTGTTATAGGAAGCTACAAAATTTGATCCATCCAAACCACTTGAAGTAGAAGCTGGTCTCATATTTCCTGACAATTTCATGCTCGAACCCCTGAACAAGCTCAATCCAAGACCCAATTTCAGTAAATGAGCACGCTGTGAAAGCAAATTAGGTTCTCGACAAAATGGAGGGAAGATTTTGGAGGAGCTTCTTGGTCAAACAGAAGAACAAAAGGAGACAGAAGAGAGACTCTACAGTGAATACGGAGATAACTACAATAGCCGACGCCCAAAAGGATTGAAAGCTTCAATCGCCAGAAACACCCAAAAAGGAAATAGCTCTGAAAGCCAATGTATACACGACAAACTACTCAACTAAACCAATGAAACCGTCCAGTAACCAGGATCAACCATAGAAGGAAGCAAATAATGGTTAAAAGAAGACACTCCAACAAAAGGAGACAGCAGAGAGACTCTACAGTGAATGCCGAGGTAGCTACAATAGCCGACCCCCAAAGAATTGAAAGCTTCAGTCGCCGGAAACACCGCAAGAAGGAAATAACTCCGAAAGCTAACCTAGACACAACAAACTACTAAACCAAACCAATGAGACCGTCCAGCAACCAGGATCAACCCTAGCAGGAAGTAATCCAGCAGCTCGAGCAGAACCTCAGCATTAGAGACGGAGAAAACCTACATATCAACCGAGTCATCCGAAGATCAACCTCCAACGCGTAAACCATGATAAAAGCAGCAAACAAGCTATCCCAAGCGAACCAGAACCTCCGAGGTGAAACCCTAATTCGGCGGTGGGGACCAAGTAAAGTCCCTAATTCGTGCAAAATGCTGCTTACCGCGGCGGAGCCGGCGGTCGGAGGAGATCGAGAAAGGCCGCCGGTGACCAGTGGATCGAGGGCGGCCGCTTCCAAATAAAAAAAAAAGGGTTTCCTTTTTCGCAACGGCTGATGATGTCAGCACGTTGCCAAAATAGATAAAAAGCAGGAGGGGATTGGAGTATATATAGACCCGAGGCTCCTTTTAGTCTATCGCGACGCGCGTATTTTATAGTGGGATTCTCAGCCTTAATTTATATTTTTTAAATAATATAAAAAATATAAAAAAAATTTAACTTTTATTTAAAAATGTATATATAATCCACATAATAGAAGAAAATGTACAGTTACATTCTTCCTTTGAATCGATAAAGTCAGTAAAAAAATAAGTAACAGACAATTTTTTAAAAAAAAAATCACAACAAATTAAACGCAAGGACATGATAACTAATGAATAAAAGTAGGGCAAAATTAAAATTACGTCGTCTCAAGTGAAGTGAAACATCTAATGGATGTTATTTTTCAAAAATTAAATTAAATGAATGCCTAATCACTTATTTTTTCTCTAAAAACTCGGTTGATCTATCGGAGCTGATGATCTTGAGCCTCCGAGCTATCTTCCCTTCTTTCTAAAATTTTTGTTCTTTCTCTTGTCCCTATAGTCTTCTTCTCAATATCATCAGCTTCTGGGCTAAAGTTCAAGTAAGCTAATACATAGTCTTTCGGGATATAACTGAGTTGGTTACGATGGAACAGACTTGTAGAAGAGGACAAGAGTTCGAATCTTGACGAAGTTAAGCAATACCTTCCTCCGTCGTAATCAACTACAGTTTTTCGATTTACCTCCTCACAGATGATCACCGACCGTGTGGGGGCACTGGGGACTGGAGTGACGGATTCCACCTTTTTACAAAAAATAAGCTAATACATGGCTCCACCATTGTCTCTTGATCAAGCACTATTATAGCAGTTATTGATAGTTATTAAAATGTATAAAAATTATTAAATAATTGCTACAAATATGTTTAGGATGAGTTTAAGATTTAAAATTTACATGGTAAAAGTTATTAAATAACTACTATAACATGTAAAAATTACTCAATAATTATTATAATGTATTATATTGAGTTTAAGATTTAGGATTTAGGATGGTAACAATTACATAATAATTTTTATAATTATTTTAAAATAATTTTGATAAAATTTAAATAATTATGATCAAATTAATAAATGATATTTTAATATAATATTATTCAAAAATTTTAAATTTTAAATCTTAAACTTTCTAAATGATATAATCACGATAAGTGCCTATTGGAACAATTAAAACCATGCATATGAAGGGGAGATGCAAGCATGATATATAATAAAAATAGAAGTAAATTATTGTAATTTTCTTTATTCGAATTGAATTAAAGTGTTGCACTTAGTTAATCCTACCCATAAAAGTTGGTATTTTTTTAAAAAAAAAATCATTTATCTCATTTTGTTTAGATCAATTAATTCAATTGAATCAGTTGCATTGTCTCTATTAACACTCCCTGTTATCTACGGCGGTGGCATGACTTGTAAGATGCTTGTTGTGCCAAAATTTGTATCGGATCACCCTCTTCATCTTTGCTTGAATTAGTCCTTCGCAGGACACCTGAAATATCAATTACTGATTGCATATTTTATTTTATTTTCTATTTTGCCATTTTATTAATATTTTCGAAAAAAATCACTCTTGTTATATTTTAATTACGAAATTGCCTTTATCTACCTTCCCCTGTTTCAGTGCGGAGCAAGCGATGGCTTCGAGCCGCCTCCATTTCCTCCTCAGCAAGCCGCCTCCCTTCGCTGCCCTCCCCTCCTGTTTCTTCTCATCCCTCTCCTCTTCCGCTTTTCACGCCTCCCTCCGGCGGCATGGCTTCGCGCGTTGCTTCTCTGCTGCTCGTCGCCTCCTCTGCTCCAAATCGGACCCTCCGCTTCAGGTAAGAAGAGCCTCTCCCGGTCAACTCTCTGTCCTCTTTGGCCGCCTCTTTATCTGTCATCCTTCTCCTGTCGATCTAGAGCGATTCAAGGGTTGGCGAGGCTGCCCCCTCGATAGTCGGCGATCTGTTGGATTACCTGAACGAATCTTGGACGCAGTTTCACGCCACTGGTGGATCCTCCAATTCTTCGATTTTCTTGGTATTATTTGCTCGTATGTTCTAAATCCACTGATAAGTTTCTCCATCGCGTTTTTCCCTTTAGCTGAAGCGAAGCGGCAGCTCATTGCAGCTGGGTTCCGTTTGCTTAACGAGAATGACGAATGGGATCTCCAGCCGGGTGGTCGGTACTTTTTCACGCGCAACATGTCTTGCTTGGTGGCTTTTGCTGTTGGAGAGGAGTGAGTTCCATATTAGATGATCAAATGCTTATAATCAGAGTTTTAAGGTTAATTTGATCAGTGAGATGGACTACTACTCGTCTACTCGCATCTTTTAATGCGTTCGCATGGATGTGTATTAGTTGCGATAGAGCGCAGTGTGTGTTTCCATTTATTTGTTTATAATTTTAAGAATCATGCACTAAGCTATCAAGTTTGTTCTGAGGAATGGTATAATATTATAGCGGAGCTAGTGAACCGCCTGGAGAGAACACATTACTAGATCACAAAATAACAAATAAACTATTTGATGACTTGGGTGTTTGGAAACTTTGCAATTTTACATCTAGATTCACATTGTTGTTCCCATAGGTAACTATCACTTCATTCAGTAAAAGATTAAATATCACCATTTTCATATGTTTCCCTAAAGAATTGGCTCTAATATCTTAGTTTCCCAAGATCTAATTGGTTTTAGTTCTTGAATTTCAGCACTATGTGATATATTGTATATTTTGCTTATCATTGATCTTCAACATTCCATTCACCTCCCAATCTTAGAGATTGCTTCACTTTTGCAGTTATAAAGTAGGCAGTGGTTTTCATGTTATTGCTGCTCATACTGATAGCCCATGTTTAAAACTCAAGCCTCGGTCTGCATCAAGCAAATCTGGTTACCTCATGGTAAATGTTCAGACTTATGGTAGCGGCCTATGGCATACATGGTTTGATAGAGATCTAAGTGTTGCTGGGAGAGTTATCCTGAAAGATAACAGTGGTTCTTTTATCCATAAGCTTGTTAAAGTGAGGAAACCTCTGCTACGTGTACCAACCTTGGCCATTCATCTTGACAGGTTGCTTATTTGCTTCTTCATCTTTCATTTCTAATTTAAATAAAAGAATTTTATGTAGTTATTTTTAGGATGCTTGATTAATTGAATATTACTCTTGCCCATGATTATTTTATGTAACTGTGTGGGAATTTTTCTTAATATCATTTCTTTTTCCTAAATAGACATAAGTTGATGTTGTGGGATTATTTCTTTAGATATTTCAAAGCTAACTTTTCTTCATATAGAACAGTGAATACTGAAGGTTTTAAACCTAACTTAGAAACTCAGCTCGTTCCACTTCTTTCAACAAAAGTTGATGAGGCTGAAACAAAGTCCGAGGACAAGACAAAAGCATCTTCTTCAAAAAATATCCATCATCCACTGTTGTTGCAGGTACAAAGCTCACCTGCCAATGGCTTGATATGCCAACGAAGATGACCTGTCAATGTCATTAATTTCATATGGATCATTGGCTACGTGATGGATGTGTATTCAGTATTGTTCATTTACTTTCTACAGGGAAGTGGTACTTGCGGCCGCTTATCAGGATTGTGTTACTTGTATTTTTCCAGGTTTTATCTAAAGAACTTGCTTGTGATGTTAGCGAGATAATGGGTATGGAGTTAAATGTTTGTGATACCCAGCCTAGTTGTCTTGGAGGTGGAAATAATGAGTTTATCTTCTCTGGAAGACTTGACAACCTTGCTTCAAGTTATTGTGCACTGAGATCTCTGATAGATTCATGTCAGTCACCTGTTGACTTAGCAGACGAGCAGGCCATCCGAATGATTGCTTTGTTTGACAATGAAGAGGTATTATTATTTATTGCATCTTCAAAATAAATTCATACCATTCTTTACTCTCTTTTTTCACCATAATATTCACTACTGTCTTAAACCGTAACAATGCAGTAAGCATTGAGAATACTATTTTCAAATGTCAACTAAAATGAACATTGTGGTTTTAACATGATTGCCTATCTAAATGTTATGTAGGGTGCTTTTAAGCTTCTGCATGGCTAATAAATTCATCACTTACCTAGCATTAATGCTGATGTCTAAACACATACAATGCTTTCTACCTTTTAGCCAAATAGTTGAGCGTGCACTTGTGTTTGCCTTAATTTGTTTTTGTTTGGAATTGATAGGTTGGATCTAATTCTTTGCAAGGGGCAGGTGCACCGACGATGTTTCAAGCCATGAGACGAATTGTTGAATGTTTATCTCAAGAACGAATGACAGAGGATTCTTTTGAACGTACATTACGTTCATCTTTTCTTGGTATTCCACTTGCTATTTTGTTTTATGTGAAAGGCGCAATTACATTATTGTACAAAGCAAACTTGATATTACATCAAAGATTGTTTATTTTCCCTTGCATTTCTATGCTAGCCGTGGAAGCATTCTGTCCTTGGGTTTTTGAAAAGAAATAAAAAAAAAACTGATGCTGAAGGTGCCATTTTGATTAGCAATTGAGATAGATAATATCATGAGATTTAGCTGATTACTTGTACAAGGTTCAGTAATCTATCACTCTCTCACTTTTAATTTTTTTTTTTTCTGTTCAGTATCTGCAGACATGGCACATGGCCTGCACCCAAATTTTCCTGACAAATATGAAGAGCACCACCGACCACAGCTACAGAAAGGAGTTGTAATAAAACATAATGCGAATCAGCGCTATGCAACCAGTGCTTTAACTGCATTTCTTTTTACAGAAGTAGCAAATCTCCATGACCTTCCAGTTCAGGTATTGCTGGAGAGTGTTCATTGGTTTTCTGAGTCAGATGCTCAACTGCAGCATTAATGATTTATCTTTGTTTATTTGTTATTCATTGCGTGTTGGATTGGCTTGATGACCAAGTGAATGCTTTAAAATTTAGATTAGAGAGACTGTAGTGCTTGCTATTTTCTGCAACAATCTGCAAATTGGATACTTTCCTTATGTTAGGGATAGCAGGGATACTAGACATCTATGTTTGGCTGTGGTGGGAAAGAACAATAATGGCTTAGTGGAACTCTGATCATAGTCTGGTACTAGTGGTGGGTAACTCTCAATGTTAGGTAGTGGAGGGTAAATGTGTGCAATCATATTTCTGTTTCATTAGCAGTTGTTGACTGGGTTGCAAATGCTACTATTTTCCTCTCCTGCAAGGTTCATCTAGTCATTTTTTACTTTTGTCGAGAAACAAACGACACTAACTTTTGATAAGTGTTGGAATATTATATAAAAGTGTTGGAGCGTTAAGAAACTACACATACAAAACATTCGTATAGCAATCATGAAAAATGCTAAGATGGATGTGATGAATTATTTGAAAGGAATACTGATGTCCAAGAACAATTAAGTGAAGCTCCAATGGATATAAAATGAGAAAACATAGGTTGAGATCCTAATGACATATTTAAAGGCATCAATAGATTATATAGTTAGAAGAATTGAATATATTAAAATATTGTCAGTGATGTTGTCTTGCATATAGCTCTATGGAGGGATACCCCAATTAGTTGGGACAAACATGGGCAAGTAAAACTTCTAAAGATGATTGGAACCAAATTGCTTGGCCTGTAACGGTGTGAGGAACCTTTGCTATATATATATATATATATATATATATATATTTTGTCAAGGAAGTTTATTATTGGTATGGAATCTTTGATGTGTTTATGTCATGGGTTTTTGCTTATTGCCACATTACACATGATATTTGAGTTTGGAGAATTCCTATATTTTTTATACTTAGCCTAGAGGTATCTTAATTGCAGCTAAAACAAGATGCTTGAGAGTGCGATAAAGGCTTTTATATTAAAGCAAGATGCATAAGATTGATGGACAGGCTTCTATATTATATGATATTATTTTATTTTATATCAGATATATAGATAGGTGTATATATACAGAGAGAGAGTTTCTACTTTCAAGTTACAGTTTGTGCAAGCCTCTAGGAGCATACACTGACGTTGCTGCCCCCAGTTTCTGTTTGTCCGTACTGAATTTTCTCTCATGAGCAATGAGACACCTTTTCCAAATACATGGAAGTCCAATTTTCTATATTATTCAGGTTTGGATAGCAAAACAAATATGGGTTTAATTCTGTTGCTCTTATAATTTTCTTTTTCTTTCACTGTAGGTATACTACCAACATACTTTTTGGCAACAAAGGATTTTCCTTCAATGAAGTAATTATAAGCTATAGGAACACATTGCTGACAGAACCCATCTTTTCTGCTTTTGGTTCACTTAAAATATTTTAGTGCTTAATGAAAAACCTAGATTTCTTTTATAATTGTTGCAGTGCTTATTAATACTAATCCTCTAGTTTTTACACCGCATCAAAGCAGACAGATATCTTGCAAAGAAAACTTACCTATGTTATGTCCAGGAATTTGCTGTAAGAAACGATATGGGATGTGGATCTACGATTGGCCCTATCTTGGCATCAGGGGCTGGTATCCGAACCGTTGACTGTGGTATTCCTCAGCTCTCAATGCACAGGTGTGCCATTCTTACCATCATGTTGTTACTTGGTCTCTTGTTTTTCTTGTCAATGTGAACAATGAATATAAAATATGCATTTCTTGAGCATGTTGCTTATTTATTCAATGGTATTAGTAATGTGTTTATCAACCAACTCATTTCTCCAACACTAGATCTTGTGTCACTTGTCTCAAGAATATACCAGTGGAATTTTGCAACCACTTGAATTATTATTGTGTTATAGCAAAGCATTACTAAAAAATATACATAGTGGAAAAGCACTATCTCACATCATCTAGATTATAGTTTTGTTATTTCTTCTTTTTTTTTTTAGTTGGCATCAAGTATTCAGTCCTTTGGACCGACTAATCCTAGAAGTGACTGGTCTGGTCCGACAGAAATTTCCCATCAGTCACCTGAGTAAACCTGGGCTGACTAATCCTGGGAAGTTTCTTCTTTTACATTTGTCCTACTTTGTTTAATGAGTTTTATATGCTGTACTATTAACAGAAGTTATCATGTTATGTTTACAGTCTAGGAACAACGTTAATCATTTGTGAGAAAAAAAATGCTTAAATAATTATGTGAGTAATGTATTAATTAATAGGCCGATGTCATCATTGTCACTAGATTTGCTAATCATACTCTGACAAAGCTAGAAAAAGAAACCATACATGTCTAAATCTAAAATTTACACTAAACATGAGTGGCTACTCGTAATTAAATTGTTAATAATCATTGGTTTATTATCTTGTTTATTGATTTCAGATTCATAATCTTACTTTTGGATTGTGGTGCAGTGTTAGGGAGATATGTGGCAAAGAAGATGTGGATATTGCATATAAACTTTTCACTGCCTTCTTCAGATCATTTTCAGACATCGACAAGAAGCTAATTGTGGACTTTTAGGTTTAGACTTCTTTGCTTCCTCAAGTCCTCTTTACCTTATTATTATACGGTCCAATTGTTGCATAATTCATGATCTTCGATTTTACTATTTAACATAAACCTCGAATTTAGCCATAGGAACAACTCAAAATGAATCCCAAGGATTTCACCTTGAATTAAATCGGTTTGCATTGGTTCGTTTCAAAACACATTCAGTTCAGCAAATAATATTGTATAAATTGTTGGATTAATCTCAGTCGTGCGGATTAATGTTGGTTTGTAGGAGTTGATAATCTTATTTAAGTCCAGTTGTGCATTAAAAAAATGGAAAAGAGTAAAGTAAAGAAGAACCTGTCAAAAGATCTATATGGCGGTATGCACTTAATCGATGAATCATCCAAATTTCTGGCAAAGTCATACAAGTAAGAACAGCTCATAGGCTAGAGAAAAACAATAAAATATTCAAATTGGTAATTTTTGTTATTTCATATCCATCTGTTGCTTGATTGTTGTGGCCTCTTTGCAGCTGTTCAACATTCTTGTTTTTTGCTAATATTTTTTTGATGCAACCCCTAGGAATTAATATAAAAAGGTAAATCTCTATGATACTCCAGATTTAATGACAAAGGGAATAGATCTCTCTTTTGATCTTTGCTTGTCATAACAAGAAATTACTCCCATTGTCTTTCTCACTAGTGGATCTAGACGTGCTGCAGATAGATTCTTTTCCTTTTGAAAAAACGTGTGAAACTTTATTTCAAAGATAATTAATCTTTTGAACGAGTATCTTCTGTTATTATATGTTTGTCGATCTTGTCCTTTTCTGGTTATTGTCTCATTGTTTTCAACATTTATAGCATATTAATGGGTATTAATGCAAATTTTGATCTCTTTTTTTACGCTTTAATATTCTAAATAATCCTAATTGATGGAATAATCTTTTATTTCTTATAACTACATATTTATTGTGACATATAACAATTAGATTTAGTTTTGCTTTTTTATCTAACTTCTAGTCTTCTACCATTGTTTAAACCTTTTTTAAAAAAAAAATCATGGCACCAAAAATATAAATTCTTTTAACAGAAACACAAATATCGATCATCACTTTATCAACACTTCTCATTCCACATCGATAAGAAACATAATATTAAAGAAAAGAAAAATAAAGAAAAACATCACACAATTTTGAAGCATCAAAGAGAAGATAATTTTTTTAGAAAAATAAAAATTGGAAAAGAAATTGCGAACCATTACGTTGCCTTGAAGGCTTGGATGAGGAGGGAGAAGCCGGCGGCGCCTCGCTCCTGTTGCAGCGTCTCCTCCTCCAGCCACAGCCGGCTCTCGAAGGCGCTCCGCGACCGGAACATGAACACGGCTGCCGACCCGCGGCCGAACCACCAGTCGTGCACGTCCCACATCATGTCCACCGGCGACCCCTCGATGAAGATCGTCTGGTTCCCCCTGAAGTTCCACTGCAGGCTCCGCGCGTGCACCACTCGCTTCTTGTCCACCGTCACCGCCAGCTCCGACTCCCTCGCGTCCCACCCCTCCCCCTTGCACCGGATCGTGATCTCGTGCTCCTCCCCGCCCTCACGGAACCGAGCCCTTGTCGTATGCGTCGCCGAGTCGCCCACCACTTGCTCTCTCCGGAAAAACAGCGAGCACCCCGCCGCCGCTGGGAGCGCCGCCGCCTCGAACCTCTTCGCGAATTCCTCGCTCAGATCTCCCAACAACAGCGCGAACTCTGAGTCGACGACCACCGCGACGTAGAAGCCGTAGCTGGGCTCTGGACCCGGTCCGAAGTTGGCTGACGAAATGTCCCAGTGAAGTCCGACTTCATAATTCCCTTCGGAGATGTAAGTGCTGCTCCCTTTCTTCTTCCTCAGTAGATGGCAATTCGCCTCCCATGGACTGGTTGATGAGCCGTCGACGATGGCGACTGATAGAAGGGGGTTGAGCTGCGCCTTGGACCAGGTGACCCTGATAAGTAGCTCCCTCTGTGTGGAAAGCCTCGTCCGGTAGAGGCAGGTGACCGAGCTAACCACAGAGCTGGAGGCGGTGTGGTCGATCACCGACGAATTGCCACTGCTGCTGCTTCCGGAACAGGAGGTGTCGGACACCTTCACGGCGTGCTCACTGAAGCACGAAGCGAAGTCCTTTATGGCCGGAGGAAGGAAGAGATGATTGGAGGAGAGGTGGCGGTTCTTCGTTGCTTTGCTCACCATTGTTATTCCTCAAACGAGCTTGGTGACAGTCAAGTTGAAATCTTTAGTCGGGAAAGCAAGCCACAAAAGAGAAGAATAGAAAGGGAAGGGAGGAATATGGTATGCCTTGCTAACTAGTAACCTCATTGCTGATGCCTCCTTCAGCTGAGATGGAAATTTAAGAATTTTTTAAACTTGGTATAGAACTAGCTCTGTTTTGATGTTCTTTTCTTGCACAGTAACCTCATATGTCTGAAAAATCAGAGGGGAGAATTATACTTCGCTAAGGCTCCTAGGGAGGAATCACTAGCTGGTTTAGAAAAGATATCAAATAAAAAGCAGTAGTCAGTAGAGGTACCAACCCTAACTGCCTCACCTCGCAACCCACAAGTTAGCAGCAAATAGGATTGACCACTGTACCAATCCCGCTGGTATTAGTTTGGAAGCTTGATGGAATGAGGAAAATTGTCATCTTCTGCTAGGAATCTGATTTGCGACTTTGCATTGGGTTGGCAATGGCATGCAGCAACTGCAGCTCAACGACTAGAAGGTCTATCTGACACAGCCCCGTGCAGTGTGGCCATTCATGATTGAGGTACACTGTTAGCCTTTATTGAACATGGCCAACTCTCCCTTGAACTTAATGTCTCTCACATTACTATTCTTGCTTGTGTGAGCTAAAGAAATTATTCAGTGACAGTTTGAGTGGCGTTTCTTTTTGCTAAAATTTTCAATTATCAATTTATTTGTTTATTTATTTTGGTCATGCTAATCCTTTTTGTTCATATTGTACAACAGCTTGTCTCTTTCCCGCACGAGAGGTGTCTCATATGGGCCAAACAAACGCCATAATAAGTGAAGACAAAATTATGATGACAGCAAACAGACTTAAGTTTGATGATTCTTACATCTATAAACGAAAGGGACCACAAGTGCACATATATACAATCAATTAAGTTGAGAAACAGATGCTACGAGCCTCATCATCAACCTTTTTGGTTCAAATCTTTGTATTACCAAACATACTGGAGAGTAAACTAATGATGGCTTTATGGAATTTGATACGAGCCTGTACTTTCTTCTTTTATTTTCTTTTCCTTATTGATATGAGAATTTGCTAGTGATTTGACTCAATGTTTTTGGGTTGCTATTATTTCAGCTTAAATACAATTGTTGGTTATAAGTAGTTCCAAATACAGGACAAGCAAGTTCAGTTTGAAGTCTGCTGCTGCTTTGTTTCATAAAGTTTGGATTATAAGAAGATGTCAAAGCTTGCAGATTCATCTGTGTTCGGTGATTTACATCTATAATGACTAATATAATCCAAAGGTGAGGTTGCTACTGAAGGTAGAGTACAATTTGTCTGCTGCTGCCTTTCTGATAAAGTTTTGCCATGGTGGTCAAATGCTTTATGATGTCAGAGCTCGCAGATAAACTCGAATCCCTACTTTAGAAAAGGGGAAACATTTTATACTTTTCATGAGGTGCGACTAAAGGTAGAGTAAGATTTAATGCTTGTAATCCAAGTAACCTACTTGTTGGAACCCTTGATTACATCTGTAATTCTGTTTTGATTAGTACCTTCATCAGCATTGAAATGATTTTAGCAGGCTCTTGCACTAATTTTATTTATTCTTGCAGGAGTTAGGAGGTCAGAGGGCATCCTCATCTCCACATTGTCAATGTCCTGTTCTTCAGTAAGTAAACTAGGCAAGTTCTATATTCTAATGTTTATTACTTGCTCATGCTCATGCTCATATTCCCATCTTCTACCTTCCATGATCCCTTTCTCTGACAAAGAAAATTCCCACAACCATTATCTCATTGCTTTCATCATATCATACACATGTGCCAAACCAGCATAGCTCATTATAATTATCTGCTGCAAATTAAAAAATACATGCTGTGTCTTCATCTTAATCTTACTGTTCCTCTTAATATAAGTCTTCACCAAATTCTAGCCATTTTGGCCTGTTATATAGCTGTCATGCTCACCGAGAAATAGAAGTTAATTACACTAAGTCTTCCCTTTACTATTCATAAATTAACAATACTAGTCAACCTTACTATTCAATCTCAAAATAAGCCAGCTTGCATCAATATGGTGTTATTTAAGATTGTGTGATCAATCAATTGCAAATCTCTCAGTTATGTCATCTTAAACAGGAAAATGAATAAAACTCATATCAGTTGAAGCTTCACATCTGATTTGAATATAATTTATATTATCTGGGATATCATTTTATGCATTTAGTGGAATAGTTGACAGGCACTCTGAAGAACAGTGGTATGTACCCCCTTCCCTCCCTTAATCATTGACCCCTCGCTAAATTCTATGCATGATTTTAATGTCTTAATTCTTTGGAATTTGTAGTCCAGGTCAATTTTTAATCTGTTTTTTTCCTTGTTAAAGAAAATTGATTTAGGAGGGCCTGGGCTACATCTTTGGGCCTGCTCAGGTTTGTCTGATTCCTTTAATGCAACTGCACATCGAGCTGTCACGCAGAATCCCAGCTCGAGCTTAATGACGCAGCGATCGACGATCTAAATCAAACATCTTTATTATTTTCACACAAAAGTAAACTGGATTGCATTGATAGATGATCATAAAGCTGCCTGCATTAATATTCTTTGCAAGAAATAGATGAGTAGATAGATAGATACACATGACTACTGCCAGTGAATTGAAGTTACTTTCGTTTTTCTCTAAATCATCATCATCCGCCGTCATGAATTCCTTATCGTAAATGACAGATAGATGATCTCAGGCGAAATGCCCGTCGGATCGACAGTCAAACATCTAACCAAATGCTTTTCTAGCAGAATCATTGTAACTGTGTCAGTCAGTACTCTCCATGCAAGCATACGTTGATATCCGGCGAAGGCTTGTGCTCCGACGACTGCAGGCCGTGCCAACTGGGGGCGCGAAGAGCAGGAGCAGGGTTGGGCATGCTTCCGTCTGGGGGCTCGACGGGCAACGACGGCGAGGTGGACGTCTCGCAGTCGTCTTGGGGGCTGGCCTGCGAAATCGGCCTTGCGGCCGCCACTGGCCCTGCAGTGGCAGCCACGGGTTTCGGCTTTTGATCCTTGGAAAAAGTGTTGGGCGTGAAGCTTCCGACCACCACCTGGCGATGGAAGAGGCGAACAAGGTGAGTGTTTCATGGCGGACGGAGACTTCTTAAAGAGGTAAGGAGAAATGTTCAAGCACTTGAATTGGACTCGCTGCGAGCAGCGACCCAGCGACGCCTCCGCCGATAACACGGCCATCGGGGCCGGCGAGCGATACGCTGATCCCGCCAGTTCTGCTGCGGGCGCCGCCTCCGGTTGCAGTGAGCGTGAAGGATCCAGAGAGAGACAGAAGCTCAAACCGGCCCTGTTTGTGTGCAGGAGCAAGATTAGGATTCAAATGGAAGAGAAGAGAAGAAGAAATGGAAGAAGGGATTTGGGCTCAATAACCTCATATGTCAGGGTGCCGCCGGAAGAACCAGGTTGCCTTAAGGTGACATTGGAGATGGCTCCGTTGGCAGACAGAATGCAGATGGATCGCGGTCCCTTTTGCGAGAAGGAAAGTATCCTTGCAGCAACATCCTTCATCGAGATGATCCATTCAAATCGTTCATATCCCAAAGAGGAAAAAGAAAAGAAGAAGAAGAAGAAGAAGAGAAACGTAAACAGAATCCAAGTTTTGATCTTTCACCTCCCCGGCGGAAATGGTGACTACATGGGGTGTAAAATTTCCTCCTGCTGAGCACGCAAACCACTCTCCTGTATCATCCAGATCGTCGCATTTGTTCATTATTCGAACAGATAGTCGAAAGAAAAGGAAGAAGAGAATGAAGGTTAGACATCGTACCGAGAGCAGCGAGGAGCTGGTTCTTGCCGGAACCCGGCGGCCGACCTTTGCTCCGTTTCCCGTCCGAGGAGAAAGGGGAGGCGGAGGTGGGCGACGTCAGTGCCAGAGCCATGCCGTCGGACCCATACTTCCTCGGCCTGCCTCTCTTCTTCCCCCGAAAAAGGTCGCCGGGCTCAGCCGACCCCGCCCATCATTCCCGTGGCCATGCCGGCCGTCTCCTGCGCCGCCTCCATCCCGTGAGCTCCTGCCTGGTGAAATGCCGCCGCCGGCGGAGGCGGCGGCGGCGAGGGGGTTGGTGAGGGAGTAGAAGACGCAGAGTACTGTTTCGCTTCCGCGCCTCCGGATATGTCTCCGGCGATCCCACCGGCTGCAACTCCTTCCATGAGTGCAAGAAATCAAGCAATCGATCAACCAACAAACAAACAAACAAACAAAAAGGTTGCTTTTTTGTGAAGGCGAGAGTGTTCCTGCTCGGCTCGCTTCCCTCCCAAGCTTTCAAATATTGGACGGACTTCCTCTGCTCTGCTCTAAATATTAACTCTTGTTGCTCTTTCTTTCCTCTCACTCTCTCTCTTTCTTTTTCCTCTGTTTTAATTAATGTGGTGAAAATAAACAACTGAGAAGGAAGGAAGACATTGATGGATGGCAACTGGCAAAAGGTTGGGATGCTCGTCGCCTCTTTAATTAATTAAGTAGAGCAGGAAAACGATAAAAAGAAAAGAAAAGAAAAAGAGAAAGCAAAAGGCAATTTCAAAATTATATAAATGAAAGAGGAAAAAGGACTCTGAAACTGGGCAGTTTATTTGCTTAGAAGTAGTCTTCGCATGCATGACGTTTCCATCAAGAGTCTTCTTCTTTTTTATATTGTAGCTCTGAAAAGAAAAGAAAAAAAAAATGCAAGCTTGAGTCAGCAGCAAAAAGAGTCTTCTTCGCGTAGAAAGGAAATTGTTTACGTTTATTGTTTATTTGTTTACCTAAAGAGAGAGAATTGAGGAGATAGAAGGTCATGCTCCAATAATCATTTAAGTTCTATATGAGCTCTTATCACGACACTTAATTGTGTTTCAAAATTATTCTCGGGACATAGTTGAATTGGTTGCGATGGAACAGAGTTACAGAAGAGGATAAGAGGGTGTTTGGTTTAAATCTCAACGAAACTGAAACATACCCCCTCCATCGTGGTCAATTACAGTTTATTGATTGATCTCTTCACATATAGTCGTGGGGCTGCTAGGGTAATAGATTCCACCTTTTATTACAAAAGAAGAGTGTCAAAATCAATCATCATGGTTAATTATAATTTTTTAATTTACCTTTTATAGATGATCATGATGGTCAGACATCACTGAGATGACAGATTTCATCTTTAGTGAAGAATTTCAAAATTGAATTGATAAAGCATCTATTAATTCGACATCGAATTAATCAAACTACGATGTCATCATTGTGACATTGATTTTTAAGATTCTATTTTGAAAATTAATTTCATAATGGCGTTGATTTTAAAAATCAACATCATATTGGTTTGTATCCAATTAGATAGAAAATTTTAATATATTCAATTTAATCGAATTAGAAATTTTAAAATTTTAAAATAATCTATTTTAAAAAAATTAAAATTTTGAAATAATTAAATTAAATTTTTATTATTCAATCTAATCTAATTTTTACTCACCCTATTCCTAATTAATTTTGAATGCACACTATTAAATTTGATTTCAAAATGGAAGGGTTGAGGAGCTCCTTCTTTCTAAATATGTCACTTATTTTTTCTCAACGTGGTGTAATAATAATAATAATTTAAATATTTTAAAATTTGATTTTTAATTTGTATAAAATAAATTTTAAATTTATTTGACAAGTAAAGTAAAAAAAAGACGATCTACCATCAAAATTATTAATTTTGGTATTAAAAAATATAAACAATAAAATGCCCTAAAAATTAAAAGAGCGAGCGAGCGAGAGAGGAGGGGGAGGATGAGCCAACAAGAGTGGTCAACTACTGTTGCTTTGATGTGAACGCCTGAATAATTAACAAGCATTATAGAAAGGAATCACCTGTCTACAGGTGGGGTACACTTCCCAACACACACGGACACCCAGTCGCATGCACGCGGTGTAAGAGAAGAAGGAATTAAGTATTTGATGGCACAAATACACAGGGCCAGACAGATACAGAGAGAGAGAGAGGAGCAGCAGCAAGAGATGAAACTGGAGTAGAAACAAATGAATTTACTGCTAGAACTAGAGAAAAATGGTGGGGAGCAATTAAATTCCAAGCTGCACGCAAGAAACTTTCGCGTCCAAGGTCGTCGTCTCTTGCGACTGCATGGCTCTGAGCCTCTGACCGATCTGCATGCCGCCGCAGTCTCCGAAGATATGCGTCTCCAAACCTCGTGGAGGATCCTTAATATATACTTTTATATGAGATTTTTATCCAGCAACAATGCATTCAGAGAGAAAACAGAGCACTGTGTCCTCTTCCCCTTGTTTCTGAATGACTTTAGTTTCCAATAAAAACAAACAGAGTACTGTGTTCTACCTTTTATTGCGTAAAACAAAAGGTGGAGGAGGAGAAGGAGAAGCAAAGCTGCAGGCAATAATTAAAGTGTATATGTAGTAGGTTTAGGAGGAAGCTCATCGAAGACGGAGTCATACCTCATCCACCAGACTCTCATTGAGGCTTTGGCTCCTGCACAAGGAAGAATAAAGCTTCGATACGACCACCCTTTTAAAGATGAATTGAGATCATTTCTTTCTCAAACTATGTGAAAAAACTGAAACAAGCAGCTTGCTTGCTTGCTTGACTTTTGACTTCACAAAGAGGATTTATGGACCTGAATGAGCCCTACTGGAAATGGTGGTTAGCCAAGCACAGTGGAGGGCCAATGAAACTTTGGCTCCAAAAATAGTGTCCTGTGAAGGAGGGAGGACATGAGCGAGAAGGCTCCTGGTGGCGTTAGGCCCAAATGGAAGGACTGTCTCCTGTACCATGCTATTGGGATCGCATGGTCCCTCTCCTTTAAGGACTGAGTTTCCATATTGAGTCAGCGAGCCACAGAGAAAATAAGATTCTCTGTTCTTTGTCTCCAAAGAAATCAAGCAAGCGAATGCCGAGAAGGAACCTTGGTTCCACATCATCGTGCAGTTTTTCTTTAATCTCTACCCTGGTTCTTGTACTGCAAATCTTGTGCTGTATATTATTGGTTCAATTCAAGTAAAGCCAGAAACTTGGCTGGGTCGCATGTGGCTCGCCTGGAGGAAGGAAGGGAGGCCGCTGGAGGAAGGGAGCCTTGGAGATGGCCGCCACCGTCGGCGTCCTGGCCTTCGAGCAGACGCGCCTCATGTGGCTCGCCCTTGGCGACGACCGCCGCCTCCTGGCGCTGGCGCGCGTTGAGATGGCGACGCGTCTGTTCGGCCGCCGTTGCTCCATCCCGGCGAACGCCAAGAAGATGGGGGCGGTTCTGTCCAACGGACGTCGACCTCCACCACGAGGTCGAGGTGCTGGCCGATCTGGAGCTGCGGCGGATGCCCGCCAATCCTGAATCCGGCGGCTACCACCAAGATAGCAGCGTCCCTGTCGATCTCAAGCAGAAGATCCTTCAGCAGCGGCAGCAGGTGAAGTACCTGCGAGAGGCCTCCCTCTGGGTCCGCACCTACGATTATGTCGCCCGCCTTCTCGCCGCTCCTCTTTACCATCGCCGGCGGGACGAGGCAAGTCTTCCGATTACATAAAAATCCTTTCTTTGGCGACATCTCCGCCTCCATCGCCGGGGTTATCCCTCATTCATCCGTAGCAATGCGCACCACATGTTCGACAAGAGGGCAGATCCAGCCGTTGAAGACGATAACATACATCAAAATTATACAGTCATTTGAATTATAGACCTTGTTAGGTACTTAGAATAAAGAAAAGATTGAGATGCCAACAAAGCATGAGTTGCAAAATATAAACAGGGGACAGAATGATTGAATGCAATAATTTGATACAAACACATTTCTGCTTTGTTGAAAAGATCTGAACAGGATTGATTGACAAAAGGTTTATCCAGATTGCAACCGACAGCAAATCACTTCCAAATCATACGTGCAGTAACTTCCAATACCCTGACCAGCTGACATACGTGCAGTAACTCATGTACCATGATTTTATTGACAAATCTTACATGATTATAATTCTATAGTCTCTCTTGATGTTATTTATACAATGCATTGAAATAATTTACAACCTGATAAAAATAACAACTGGAACAGAACAATAAAGATACCAGGTAGATGAATCTCTTTAGAGGTGGTTATGGTCTTTGTATGGTGACACACCACCAATGACTCAAGAGCATCAAATAGATGTAGTAGGTGGTATCTGTTGCAGGTAGCAGCCTTTCTTTCTGAAAGAAAGGCTTATATGCATGCATGCACTAATGGGTTCTAAGTTCCCTGAATAAATGTGATTACTTACGAAAATGCTGTGTCTGATACCTTGGGCAGGTCGACATTGTGTCAGATAATCCTCCCCGATTGGTCAATCATAATGCCTACTTGGTCTCCACAAAGTGCCTTTGCGAGATGGCCTGGCTCTAATAAACTAAAAAGAACAACTGCAAATGTATGCAACAGCAAAGCTCAGAGATATAATGAATGATATCTCAATAAATGACAAAAACAGCAACACAAGCAACTGACCAGGAATGTGGCTCTCTTCGCAAATATTAAGCGCTGCTATGTCCACTGCAGTAAAGCCTCTTGAAACGAACTCTCTGAACGAAATGTGTTCGAATGTACCGCCATTGTTGTTTCTTGAATGGCAATTGTAGAAGTCATCTGAGGTAGTGCCTTTGAGAACAGCGTTTGCCTGAACTGCATTAAGATCGCATGGGTTAGGGTCCTCATAAAAACCTTATAATAGGGAATTGTGTCACAATCCGAACCCAAAGGCCAACAGGTACTCTGGAGCGACCAGAAATTCCACTTTAGGCATGGATTGTGACCTATATCCAGTTTCTGACAATATGATGGAACCACAAATGAATCTCCAAACGTACTCTCAGAGGCCCTCAAGGCAGCTGCGGTATCAGTGCTAAGCATTGAATTTCCTGCTTCAGCACCAGCTCCAAAAATAACAACTTTTCCTTTTTCAAGATGGCGGATGGCTCGCCGCCTTATGTATGGTTCAGCAATCTCTTGCAACATTAAGGTAGAATGTATACGTGCCTCAATGCCAATCTTCTCCAGTGACGCTTGGAGCATTATAGAGTTCATCAATGATGCCATCATTCTGCCATAATGGAGAAAGCTATCTTAGCCAAAGCGGATAATAAAGGAATAGATAACTAAACACTCCTAGAAAAAATAGCTAATGCTCCCTAGTCTAATGCAAGTTCTAAGTTGTACAATTCTTAACAAGCAGAAAAAGTAGATATATTAGAGAAATGAGATAGTAAAAAATGAATCCCAAATGTTGTTCAAGATAAATCTCCTATGTATAATGTCTTGAGCATCAAAATGAATCCCAAGTGAAGATGAATGAAGACAAATAAATCTCATCAGCTAAAACTTATGTTGTTAAAATAAAGAGAGCCTCTGCAAGAGACTTAAAGCAGTAAAGAGAGCCTCTGCAAGAGACATTGTCCAAATGGACCTCATAATTGTTTCAAAGAACTTGAAACTGAAATCTCCCTTTGGAGCAATAGACACAAGTATCATATTTTTTTTCCAGGACATAAAATCAGAATGACTCCAGTCAACAAAGTTAGATCAAACAAAAGGTGCTTTCTAGAAGTTTTCTCACGCACTTAGGAAGATAGACAATTTCATAAATTGATTAACACCACCACAAGAGCAAGAAAGACAACATGGTAGTTGGAAATAATAGTAGATCCTTCAGGTATTCACACGAAATTGTAAAACTATAACAAAACTCATATAACTTTACAGCCAGCTCAATCTTTAACCTGCCTTCCAAGGTCTTGAATTCTAAAGATAAAATCCAACAAGATAAAAAACAGCCTAAATTTCAGGCCCATAGAAAATGTCCACACATGCTAAGATGGTGCAAGTATTAAGAACTCAGCTCAAGTTATCAGATGTGTGTATACATATACAAATGCTTTTGCCGAACAAAATATAACTCCATAACAATTAGTAGGTGTGAGAATTGTGCAATAAAAATACAGAAAACCAGTTCAAACTTGCTCAGGCTGATAATAACTACATGATGGAACTAAACAATAAAAAGCAAAACCTTTGTAATTGCAAAAAATTTTGATTTCAATTGCCTCCCATTCAAACCATATTGACCACTGCAATTCTATTGAAAAATGAGAAAGTCTAACAAACTTTTTCACCAAAAGAAGCATACCCTATCTGAAAAGTTGAAGACCTGTCAATTCCAATTGTGGTCATCCAAGTGTCACCACAAAAGTAATTTCGACCACCAACAACAACTGCCACCTGAAAAAACACATTCGAAGACTCGATAATGGAAATATTATTGATAAAAAAAAACTCAGTTTCCAATCAGAGTAAATGACATTCATTAATACCTCCAAACCTGCACCACTAGCAAATGCAATTTCCTTAGCAATTAGCATAACTACCTGAAAAATCCATAAACAGTATCTATTCAACAAATAGGTAGGCTTTTATCCTTAGATAGTATTACATCAAACGGGTTTACCTTAGGGTCAACATTTTGGGTACCTCCAGATAATGCCATACCATTAATTCTCAAGACTACTCTCTTCCACCGTGGAGTTGACAATGACTTTATCTTTGAGTTATTATTCAAGCTAACAGGTCCAGGTCCAGTAACCGGATATCTGCAAATGAGAATATCATCCTAACCACCAAAATTGCATGCTCAATAGTTCATTAACAGTTAGATTCAAACAATTTAAACCAGAAGGTTCACATGTTCTTTGCATGTTTTCTGTTAATACTCTAGATTCAACGTAAACAAAGATCTCAGTCATGGGCTGTGGTCTTATCAAAATGGAATTTTTGTAATAAAATATGAAGATAATAAGGAAATGTGTATAAAAATTACTAAGTTTGCTTTGCATTTTTTTTAATTCTCTATATTTGACTGAAAAAAGGGGTCTCCATAATGGGATGTGGTCTTATCAAAAGTGGAATGTGTAATACAATCAAAGAGAAAATCACAGAACAAATGTGTACAAAAAATTACTAGATACTAAGTATAAAACTGTAATCAATTAGCAGAAAAGAACATAATTATCAATTTGTAAATAAGAAAATATAAGCATCAATTAGTAGCGACAAAATGGATCTAGAGGTGATCAAGTACTCATTACCAAAACATGAAAAATGTTGGAAACAATAAAGCAAGTGATGAAGTTGAAAATCCCACACTCCCACTCCCACTCCCACTATAGATAATGTGGATCTTCCCCTTTGAAACAATGTATTTCTCCTAGTGACATGATAAACTTAAGAATTTATCCACTGCTTATTAAATCTGCAAGGCTAAAAGAATATTGAGATAAGCAGTTTCTCATCAATTTTTTTCTCCCTTCGTAGCTATCACATCATAGACAGAGTATTGATCATCGGGAAGAAATTCTTGCTTCATAGAATGCTTATAGGAAGCAGCAATGTCAAACCAACACAAGATATTAAGTAATCAAAGAATGTGATGCCACTAGCAAAAGGATGCACATCAACTATAGTGATAGTAATCTAGGTTAAGCATTTTGAAGTCTAGTTACTAGGTCAATGAATGACCCTATAAAGACAAGTGATAGCTGAAACTTAAAATTTGACTTCAAAACAATTGCTAAAAAACAAGTGAAAACTTAATATAGCCACTGAAGCATGGGCTATGTAACATGTAGGCAACAGAACATCCAAGTAGATATTCCTGCAAGATAAACTATATCATAAGTTTGGTACTGGGTAAGGCGTTTCTAATAGTGTTGACATCAGAAATTTAACATTTGCTTACATTAAAAAGATAGACATCAGCATATTCCATACAACTTCAAACTTATATGTGATCATAAACCATCACAAAGTAGCCAATTTTTCATGTTTTTCAGTCTACTCCATTCACCAATTTCTCAAAGATTTAGCTGAATTTCCACAAACATATCAGAAATCCTAATAGTACAAACATATATGATGAAAGTAGTTGAACTCTTTCCCACCTACTATTTTTTATATTTTTACCAAGGTAAAGCTGCGTACAATAGACCATTCCCCAAGGCCCTGCATTGGCGGGAACTTTGTGCACCAGACTACTTTTTTTTTTTCTTTTTTCCTTTTTTACCAAAAGGTTACATGGTCTATAATGACAAAATAGAAAACAAATTTAGAGGGTCAACATTAGTTCAGTTGCTGGTAACTGCCCCTTGCAGTCTTCCAGTTTCTTACTGTTGAATTTCAAATTTATGCTGAAAGGATAAGGCTCACAGCATCACCAAATCCACAACAATATGTTTGCCTAGCTTATGTTTTTCTTCTTTGACTGCATGGCATTTATAGGTCAACCCTCTCTGCAGTTATTTACTCCAAAGATTCATTAGATCCTTGGCAGGTTACTATACTGAGAAGGTATGGTAAAAGAACACTGTAAATAAATACTACATCATAAAACCTACAACCCATTCAACCTTTGTTGTGGAATACAGGAACCACACCAAAGTGTTCCCCTAGAGCATTCCCAAAATAATCCTTTTCCATCTTATCTAGGAACTACAATAAAGTCTTTCGTACTGCAACTGCATAAAAATACTGGAAAATCATGATCTATATAAACCACAAGGAAGTTCAAATAATGATAGATGGTTCAGCTTCTAGCAGAATAAATAACGACAAGCTCCGTAGAAAATGCAGCATCATGTAGGCGAGAAAGAGAAATGACCTTTTCATCTGTCTAGCTGCTGTAGCAGGGCTACCGAGATTGACAGATTTGTCATCGTCCAGATTGGCCTTTGACGAGGAGGAGGAACCAACCAGCTGCTCCATCTTTTTAAACCATGTCCAGTGGCTACCAGGGAGGCCACTGCTGCTGAGCCGCTGGCATTCGACTTTGTATCGCTTTTTGAGATTGTCAATCTTGTTCTTGCATTGCTCCACGCTCTTTGCTGACTTCTGCCTGTTACAGCGCTCGCTAACAATAGTGGCCACGTCTTCCCAATCTCTTCCCCGCAGGTTACCTCGGCTGAGCTGCACGAACTTCTCCGTGTAAGCGTCAAGAAGAGACCCGATGGCCGTGTCGCTCCACTCTTCCCGGTCTTTCCGGTAGTCCCCGGAGGACGACATTGCCTTCGGTTTCTTATTCGCAGCCCCGCTGCTATTGTAGCAGTAAGGGGATTCTCCATCGCTCAGATCATCACGCTTGGACGGGAGATGATGGGCCAACTGCTGGTGATGGAGATTGTGATGAGAAACAGAGATCGACGCCCCTTTTAGCTCGAGGTTATTATCGTTTCCTCCTTCGTCGTCGGCGTCGTCTTCCTCTACGGCAGCATGCTGGGGCGCGAACGGAATAGCGGTGTCCACGAAGCAGTGGTGGTCATGGAAGGCCGGGGCGGAAGGACACTTGGAGACGTCCGTCTGACCGAAGGCCTCTCCGTACCCCTCGTGTTCCTCAACGCCACCGTCGTCGGCGACCGCTCCCTTCTTAGCAGGGCTTGAGATGGAGGCGAGGTGGTGATGGACGATCGTCGACGACTTGGAGGTCACGTAGCGGTGGGTTGCGAACGGCGGCTGGGGATGTGACTGAGCGTCGTCGCCGAGGATGGCGAAATCGTCGTCGCAGTAGGCCATGGCGGCGTTAGGGTTAGGGTTAGGATCTCCAGATCCGAACGGGGCGGAGGCCTCACGAGACGGGACGGGAGGCAGACGACGTTAAGGAATGAGAGACGGAGCGCCACTTAAGGCACTAACGCTGGTAGCGCCCCGTGACGTCCTTCTAACGGAACAGTGACGGTTCCGCACGGTGCCGTCAACAACCGCTAAGTCTCACTGTTGCATTCAGAAAATGGCTGTGGGGTCGGATGACTGATTCGGCTTATTAATTATATCGATTTTAAAAAATAATTATCACTTTTACAATAATAATTAGATTATTTATAATAGTTAAATTTGACTAGATTTAAATACAATGTATGTTAAATCCTTTAAAAATAGTTTTAAAAAGGTAAAAATTAATTTTTTTATCATTAAAAAAGTACTTTATATTTAAAAATTAGAATTAAAATTATCGAAATCATTTTAACTAAAAAGAATATTTAGAATGATAAATTAAATTAAGTGTTCTTTTGATATTTTTCAAACATAAATAATAAAAATAAAAATTACTTCCTAAATTTTTTATCAGTCAAATAAAAAATATGAAGTTATTCTTTTTTTTATATAATGTAAACCTCTAACTCTCAGAATTGAGAAATGATCTGGCCTCACATAAATTTTTTTATTGAGATCAAGATATATTGAAAAGTGCGAATAATAACTAGAGAAATGATATGTAACATGAAAAAATTCAACATAAAATTAACATAACACACTCAACTGCATGTCTGAAATCTCATTGCATAGATGTGGGACCCACTGTATGTAGTGTGTCATATTGATTTCATGTTGAATTTTTTCATGCTACGTATCATTGCTCTAATAACTATAGTCAACTTGTGCGAATAACGATCAGTCAATTTTTTAAAATTATCTTTTTATTAAAAAACTTAATTTATAGTATGTTATAGTTACAAATTAATTCATGAATATCTGATATCTTATTGTCATATTGTAATCCAAGACACACACAATATGATCGATTAAGTCTAATAAATTGTCTCTCAAGATGTAGCACAAATGTTGGACGTATGTCATTTCTGATGGAATCGTCAAAAATAAATTCACAATATGTCATTCATTCCATTATACGTCTTTTATATGTATATATGATTTACCTTCTCATTTCAGTAAAAGATGAAAGTTGTCACTTTAGTGACCCTATATGATTGGGGCCATGACCATATGTGAACAGGTAAATTAAGAAGTTGTAGTTGACCATGACAGAAGAGAATATTGTCTCGACTTTACCAAGATTCGATCCTTGTCCACTTCAGCAATTCTGTTTCGTGGTAACCAACTCAATTATGTTTTGAGGACATGATTTATTTCTTTATAAATAATTATGAGATCTAATATGTGAGACTGTTAGGACGATAGATTCAATCTTTTAAAATCCGATAAACTTATCGATTCCACCTCCTCCCTCCATTCCACTTTGGTCTCCATCCATCCAATGGAAATCCATCCACCAACCGCCGTTTTCAAACAGATGGAAGAAGACAAACTGTCAAAGGAATTAAGATCGAGATGTCTATCAATTCATGCAGCAGTTGCGCCATTATTCCATCGCCGACGCACGGTAACAACAAATCGAGCATAATTTACACGGTTACGGTTTGCGTTTGGTATTCCGTCCTTTTCTCTCCACGAAATTTAAACAGAAGAAATTAAACGAAGAAAGAAATTCAATTTCCGGTGGCTTGATCTGTACGTTGCTATTTCTGACCGCCGCTGACGTCGTTGCCGCCGCTGTCACCGCGGTCGGCGGGGCCAGCTGCTGCCTCCTGACCGCCGCCGATGATGGACTTGATTGCGGCGGTCAGAGCAGCGGTGAACTTAGGGTCCCTAGTTATCGCAGCGGTGGCCGCCGTCACTGTCTCCGGCGATACCTGGAGCCCCGAGAACGTCGACTGGTTGCTGTGGGGCTGCGTGCGGGCGCCGCCGAAGAGCGACGCGAAGGTGGCCGGCGGCCGTAACTGATACTGCAGCAGGGGATTCACAGTCGGGGGCTGAGTGAGGTCCAGCGTGACGCTGGGGAACGGCGCGGAGGCCGATATGGTGGCCATGCTCGACGAAGAGGGGAGGAGGTAGTTGGCGAGCATCATTCCGTCGGCGCTCGACGTCGAGCCGGAGAGGAGCATGGAGGCGGCGGCGGAGGTCGCCGACGCCATGGCCATCGCCGGCGGCGGCAGGGGATGGTTGTGTGTGCCTTCGTAGGTCGTTATCAACACCGACCGATCCTCCGCGCACCTTTGCACCTAATCATCAACAACAACTCATCGATCATCGTGAACAAGAACAGCTAAACCAACAATTTCTGGACGAGTAATCAATTATACTTGTTTGCGAACAGGACAGCCGGCGGCCATGGTGCACCGGTAGTAAGCTCGAGGGCACGGGTTTCCCTTCGCTATCTTCTGCCCGTACTTCCTCCATTGGCATCCATCAGCGATCTAGACGCATAAAATTGCAAATAATTGAGCATTCAAAGATTAATCGATTTATCAAGATCATGATCATGATCACGAATCTACTATACCATGGGAGCTTCCGATCGAGCTCGAACGGAAACACGAGTCTTCCTGAATGTGGCTTCTTGTGATGCTTGCTGATCACTAGACGTCGAAGCTTTGCCGGGATCCAACCCAACGGATCCTACTTCCGGCGGCGAGACAGAGCGTCCGGGGCTCGCCGTCGACGAGTTCGACGGTGAATTAACTACCGGAGCCAGATCCATGAACTGCCTGGAGATCATCTTGTCTTTTGCAACCTGAATACAAATCGATCGATCGATCATCGATCAGTTAGATCAAGTTATCGAGCTAATTAATATAATTACTTGAGTTCCTCCTCGATCGATCGATCATTTACCTGTTGTGGTTGCTGCATGAGTGCGGCGAGATGCATCTGAAGGGCTTGGTAGTCGGTGCTCACTTTGCTCAGGATTTCTCGCAGCTTCTCGTTCTCTTCTTTCATGCCTGCAAGCTCAGCTCGGATGGCCGCCAACTGATGAACAAGATCATGTAGAATCATCAAAATTAAGTTCTTGAGTACGATCTGAATCGATCAGTTATTACTATACGAATGATTGACGACCTCGTTATGGTCTTCTTTGGGCATTCCATCGGCGACGATATTGGACGCATCACTTGATCTCGCGTTGCCCAGTTGCAGAGCAGTCTGAATTAATTTAGAACAATATAAACAAAAGAAAAGAAAACTAGATCAGATCATATCGTGAAGATATATTTATAGTTTAATTAATTAAGATACAAATTAAGTTCGATTCATATAGAGAACCTGAATGGCGAGGGTTTCCTTCTTAACCTTGAGACCGTGATGATCAGCGCTCGCCGCAGTTGTTGCTGTCTCCTTCTCGCTGGCGAAGAAATCCATCTCGTCGCCGGAGGCCAGTGGCGTCGACGTTGGCTTTTGGTTGAGGACTCCACGACCGCGGGCGGCGGCGGTTAGAGAAGAGGCGAGGAAAAGAGGAGCAGAGGTGTCCAAAGTCAGCACTTCCGGCCCGCCTCCGCCGCCTGTATCCATGTAACCAACTCGCCTCGCCGTGGGTGAGTCAACGGTCGCCGGAGAGGGATGAGAGCACTGGGAGGGGGTTGGAGAAGTGTCCAAGTCTTGGCACGGGCGATGGACATGGCATTAAAAAGATGAGCGAGGAAGGAGACGTTGATGAGAATGTTTACTCGGTTTTGTACCACTTTTCCCATTGGACAAAAAGGTCGCCGTAAAGGTTGACTTTGAATTCTTAGAAAGTTTCACTTGGCCCCCACACTGTTATTATAATTTCATTTAACTCCCTAGAATACAAAGCTTAACGTGAAGTTGAGGGAGGTAAATCATAATTTCTTAAAGTATGGAAGTTTTCAAGTAAGAAAAGGTTCCAGATCGCATGATCCCGAATCCGATCAGGTCGGCAGATTCCACGTGAGCGAGACCGCACTCGTCTACGTATCTCAAACAGCTCGTCAACTCTTTGACCATGCTCCGTCCACCGCGCGATCCAGGGAACACCAAACTCCCCGCTTCACGATACCAGGGCCCACCTCTTGGCAGGCTAACCACAACGCTTGTCGAATCGATTCCGTGTCTGATGGATCAGAGAACACAAGAAGAGCTTTCCAAACCGGTTCGGGCAGCACAGTGCGGACGGGCGGGAGCGGTTCCACAGATTCGACCCACCCTCTTAATCATTCATGGTCACGTCGCCAGGGTCCGTGGCGAGAAGAGCGACAGCTGTCCTGCAAGGAACGTGAACAAAATTTTAATTAAAATTTTATTATTTGCTGATTTATTTTATTATTAAAATCAGGAGACCATGGAAAATCATTGCTGCCCTCGGAAAAAAGATAATATATAGATAAATTAATGCATATTTTTGCCAAGAAAAAATGTGCATTATATCCCTTTTTTTTTCTTAATATATTATTGCCAAAATAATAATTATTTTGTTTTTCGCCTTCCAAATTCAAAGCCTTCCATCGATCGTTTTTGTTGACCGAGGATGGACACTCATGCACTCCAAACATCCCAAAGTCAACCGTGAAAACTCATGTTGGTTGAAATCTGTTAGCATCTGTCTCACATTCTAACTCAATTTCAATGTTTATTTTTTAAAAAAAAAGAAGAAAATAAATAACACCATTCTACTCCACCAAAGGTGGATCTGGTCAAAATGTGGTCGTTCCTATCTAAAATAATAATAGGTTGGTAATTAATGATGGCCATTTTATAAAAAGAACCCCTGCATAATTGTAAATATGCAACAAATTTAAAATTCAAAGTGCTAACAGAAATATAGAATAAAATATATTCTGTTTCAGAGCTTGATATGAGATAAAATTAAAAAAAATTTATTGCATAATAAACAACAGAATCGGAGCACTTTATTTTGAGTGAAGAAAAAAAGACTTTAGTAAAATAACAAATATGAAGGTCCTTTTTTTGTTGTTTTGTTTTGCTCATTAATGATGACATTAAACTTGAACTACATGTTTAATTTGAGAGGCTGAAGAAGTTAGAGTGGCGTGCATGGTTGCATAAGGCATGCACGTGGGGTTTCTAGATGATTGTTGAGAATTAATTGATATTAATTTCATAATTAATCAACACGGATTCTCGGAAGAGTAGTTGTCATGATTAAAAAAACCTAATAAAAAAAGAGAAAAAACAATAAAATATATGAAGCTTATTGAAAGCAGAAGAAAGGAACAAAACTAAACCAGATAAGTCAAAGCAAGCAACAGATCTTTCTGCCTATATGTGTTTAACTCGGATACGACAAGACTTTTGTTTGTTGTTGTTGTTGTTGTATATGTGTTTAACTCCATCTAAATGCAGAATTCACAATCATATTAGAAAGAAATGAGCAGTTCTAACATTCATTGAGTTCTCATAAATGCAACCTGAGTACTTTCAGTGCACTTAGTTTATTTTAAGAAGAGCATTGATTTACAGATAACACACTGCGTGCGTGGCTAATGCATAAGATCAATACAGCCTGTGAACTTAATGTGTTCAGTTTGTTCTAAGAAACTCAATAATTAACATATAAGACACTGCACTTTTTAACTAGGGTACAAACGTGGTAGAGATTACCATTTACCAGAATACATGAAAGTTGAAGGCACTAAGAATCAGAGATAGAATTGCCAGAACAGCCTGCATGGATAAGAATAGTCTCATTAAGACTGCTTTTCACAGTGGAACTGATAAGGCATTACACACCCATATGAGGCCTAGAAAAGCAAACTAATAACAAATTCGGAGAGTACCAAACAACAATTATGGTTTCGGAATCATAGTGGAAGATACTTACAGCAATTGAACATGCAATCAGTCCAGGTTTCTCCCTATAGTCTTGAGCAACAAATAGCAGAATGAAAGCTCCGACATACCATGGAATTGAAGCCAAGAAAAATCCTGCCACAAACCTTTAAGAGAAAAAAGATGTGTCAACCACAATAAATAAGAATCAAGTAAATGCAGCAAAGCTAGAAAAAGAAGCCAACAAATGGAGAAAGAGATTCCATGATTTCCTCCCAAGTCACAACTAATCCCTTAATCTCAATTTTATGTTTACATTCTTTATATTTGGCCATTTTCTTTCTCTTTGTTAAGGCCAATATGAGGCTAACATGACTTCCCATACAAGCTTATATAAAGGTGGATGATACAAAGCCATAATATAAGCTCATCTGAGAACTTCCAAATAAAGTTTGTGTTGTTTTGTGCTATAAGTTCCTGATACAAAAGGTGCCACCAATTTTTTTAACAATTCAAAATAGCATGCCCAATCTAAAACATAGAAAAGCTCAGTTTTTCAGCAATTAGAGCTTTGTTCTACTTCTAGGTTTGTTAAAACACGAGACGTTTGTTGGGGCAATAGCGCATATACGAGCATATGGGATTCTAGTTGCATAAATTATAGTAACAGCACATAGTTGGCATACTTGAGTGACAATTTACAAATCATCTAATCTCAGACATCAAAGATTGTGCTATGGTCACAAAACACCCTTCCTTGAGAGAAGAATGCAAAGGTTAGGCTATTGGAGGAGATGGACCAGGACATTAGCTGATCAAGTTATAGATAACACATATGCATCATGTAATACTGCAGAAGTTAAGCAATAACAAATTGCAATTTCCTCTTTCTATACTCGTCTCTCTCCATCACTCAGCAACTTCTCTACTTGTAGCACTCCGATCATGAGAAAACATGAATTTAGCCCACATGATCCATGAGAGAGAGAACGACTTACAAGGCCCAACCAACACCAATGCCGCAGAAAGGGAGAGGAAGCACCCTCGCGTTCATGGGGATCCCATCCACAACGGCGGAGTACGGCTGAGATGGGTACCCAACTGAAACAAAAATTAAGAAACAAAAGTGAAAGGGGGCAAAATTAGATCGAGGGTTGGTTGTCACGGATGTACGACAGATTGAAGATTCAAGCATTAGAAAGCAAAGAACTGGAAAATTTTCGAAGGATCCGCTGACCCGGAATGGCGTGGTAGCCGACGGCTGGTTGCGGAGGCGGTTGGTACTGCAGCGACGACTTCGTAGGGTTGGGAAAAGGAGGAGCCGTCGGGAGCGGCACTTGCTGCTGGGGTAGAAAGGTACCGTAGGGGGTGGAAGAACGAGGCGGCGGAGGCGGACGGCCGGCGGGAGCCTTGGAGAGATCGGCGTCGCTGCTGCACCCGGCCATCGACTTCTGGATCGAGCCGGGTGCGATCGCTGGGCAGTCCGATTGAAAACATAATTGGACGAAAAAGGATCAGCAATATAGACCTAGGTCACCGAACACATAACTTCGGCCTCCCATTGGCTCTTATCTTTAAGAAGGGACCCTATTTCCTAACCCGTCGAGACAGGAACTCGCTGCCTCTTCACTTTGAGTGCGCTTGGCTAACTACGTGGGACCCTACCAAGAATTTAGGGAGTCCAATGGGATGACGTGGATGCACAATCTAGAGCTCGATCGTGTCCAGTCTAATTAATCACTAATGCTGTTTGTAGCAAATGATTTTTTTTTAATAATCCAAAATATAATTTATAAAATTATCTCTGGATTTAATAGAAAAGTGAACTTATTGCTATTGGGTCCTTAACGGGCTGGCAATTCAACCCAATTAACTGAAGCGACAAACAACTCCAACCGAGAAGCCCATCACCTACAGACACCGAACTGCAGACCCAAAACTTCACTCATCCCACGCAGCGCTCTCACGAGCCTGGTATACGCAGGCCACGTACGACAACCTACGTCACGCCGACCTCATCCGATCCATCAGTGTGACGCGGTATTTCTACGGGGCCAAAAATTTGGGACACAACGGGAGACGGAGACGGAGACGGCGTCGGCTCCGAAGCTAAGGACGAGGCTGTCATGATAAAGGCGAGAGGAGCGAGATCATGCTGGGGAACCGCGACATTGATGACCGTCCCAGTCGGCAGCAGCCCGATTCGGTCTACCATAAACGGCAACTCCTCACGCGTGCTCCCTCCCTCCATCCAATTCCACCTCCCCTCTCCCCGACCCAGCGACCACATCATGACGCCCCCAACAGCCGCGGCCGCGCCCCATCATGGCGCCACCCCCACCGCGCCATCATGACTCCCCCACCACCCGCGCATCCGACGGCCGGCCGCCTGCGCGCCCGAGGATCCCACGGTGGATCCGCGACCTTTTATGCGTGTCGTGTTGGGCGCAGCAGCGGCACGCGCGATGACGGAGATGGAGAACCCCGCGTCCGGGTGCACGCACACGCCGACAGCTTCGCTAATGGCTGCCTCCCTCCCTCCACGCCGCAGTCATTGCCTCTGCCTCCGCCTCAATTTTAATGAAAGCGGGTGATGATATCTTCTCGGCTTCGGAGGCTCGCTCATCATTAGGGCGGACGAGATATGTATATATAGTGCGCCCACAGCTGTGCTTCCGAATAGGCTCCTTGTAGGGGCATCGAGCGCCTTCCTCCCCCGCCCCTGCCACTTCCCCTGCTTCTTGTACTTGCGATCTACCTATATACTCTGTACTCTGTACGATCCCCTCCTCTTATGTATCTTCCTCCTTTCTCTAAACCCAGGCTCGCATCGCGCCCCCCCTGTTGATTTCCCCTGAGTGTTTTCCGGCGGCTGATCACCACCGGAAAGTGTAGAATGCACATTCAGGTGACGGTGAAGGGATGTATAATGAATGAAAGGATCGTTGCTTACCGTCGATTGTCGTAGTTTGAGCGCCAGTTGATCTGCAGTCTCTCTTGTTGTCTTCTTCTTTCGTATCAATTTGGAATCCGCAGCTTCGGTTTCTTTCCAAATCTTCGGCGACAGCAAGTTCTTCTACCCAGAGCTCACGATGCAGAGGAATCCAAGATACTACAGCAACGCGCCGCCCGACGACGCATATGACTATGGCGGGTTTGGTTATGATTCCGGTGGTGGCGGAGGAGGCGGAGATTTCTACAACTACGGAGCTCCGCCGCCGCCGCCGCCGGGCTACGGAGCACCTGTTTCCGGCTATGAATACCGCGAGTTCCCGGCGCCGCTCAACAACGTGGAGTTCAGGCCCTCGGAGACCTGCCCCAGGAACTTCGTCATCTTCGACCAGACGTATCACCGAAGCCAGGTCATGTTCCACCCCTCGCTCGCCAACAGGTTCGGCTCTCCGGGCTTCGATGCCTACGGCGGAGGAGCTCCTCGCGCCGATGAGGCCGGTAAAAGCGCGTACAGGGACAATGACGAGGAGACGGAAGACATCGACGCGCTGCTGAGTTCGGAAGAAGGGGAGGAGGAGGACGACGACGTGGTCAGCACGGGAAGAACTCCCGGCGGCCGAGCCTGCGGAAGTTCGCCGGACACTGCTTGCTCCTCGCAGTCCAAGTCCAAGAAGCAAGTTTCTGCAACTACCGCCGGAGGTGGCGGTGGCAGTGGCAAAAGGGAGAAGATGAAGAAGATGGTGAAGACGCTGAAAGGAATCATTCCCGGCGGCGACCGTATGGATACTCCTGCTGTTCTTGATGAAGCCGTCAAGTACCTGAAATCACTCAAAGTGGAAGTGAAGAAACTAGGAATCAAACACAGTTGAGCACAATCAAGTTTCATGGAAGCTTCCATGAATTTTGCAGCTGAACAGAAAAATCAATTCTTGACATGATAATTGCCAGAATTTTGAAGTGAGAGAAGTTGGATTTGAAACAAAGATGCAAGATGAGGCACACATATTGATGATGTTCAATGTTCTGCAACATCCATGCTTTGCTTTATTCCCTTCTTTTTTGTTTCGTTTTTAATGTTCAATGTTGCTTGTTTGAACTTTCTTTAATTTTACTACATATCCTGCAATTAAAATGATCCATGGAAAACAAGTCCCACCTTGTCATGGAATTGTGGTTTTGAACTACAATCTTCAATGGTTTTGCCTTGTTTCTCCTGATCAGGGATTGCTAAAATGACATCATTGCCTTGTGATATATTCTAGGTTTTAACGAAATCCATGGTTCTAAAACTCCCTTGGAAACAGGAGCAAGGAGACCTGTTATAGTTAGTATTATATTCATAGTGAATATTAAACCAAGTTGACTACTGAAGGAATCAATTATTCAGATACTGTTTGAGCCATAAACACTTGCAGATGTTAAGATTATCTTCCTACCTAGAGTCATTTGTAAAGAGAATATCACAAAAGCTAGTTGCGCATGCTGAAAAAAAAAATCTTTATCCTTTTTGCATAGTTTATTCTGGAGGAACTCCATGATCTAGCACAATCAGCATGCACACAAAAGTCACCATGTTGACTTGGTTATCCACAATTTCAACACAGGAAGGTAGTGGGTTTTGGTAGCTGACCTAAAACATCTTCTGCAGTCAAAATGTTCAGCTAAGTGCTCAGCTGATGGGGTGATCCATGCCACGCCACCTTTGTCTCCAAACACAAGGCAAGTCATCAAAAAGCATGCTGAGGGAAGATTACAGGAGAGGAAGAATCTGAAAGGGATCTCTCCAGGCTTTAGGATTATAAAATAGTGCTAGGTTTTAATGGCTGTAACATCACAAAGTTGGAGAAAGTGGAGAATGCATATGGTGTGAGTTAATAATGATGACAGTGGTCACAAGGTCTAAAACGTGAAGGAGATAATGGAGATGGCTTCCTACTCTATGAAACTGAACATTTTTAACAGATGACCTTTTGGCTGGGGACGTGGGATAGCAACGTTGAGAAGGAAAGTGATTTTGGCTTAACACGTATTAGTTTAAGGTAGTTCTTATGTGTAGAAGTTGGTTAGAAATGAATGCACTAAGCAGACTTGAGGTAGATGAATACAATTGAATAAGAAATCTTATGCTGCAGTCAGACTGGTCTTTATACCTGAACCCTAGAGTAGCCTTGTGAGGGGTAGTGTTCCAATTCAATGATCTAGGAGTATACACCAATTAGCATAATTTCAACACACAAAGAAGTTAGTATGTGCTGTTTGAGTGATTGTGGAGTTGACTAAGCTGAGGTAGTGCTATACACTAATCGGTATGGTGCTACTGAGTGATTCAACACTCAGTAGAGATAGTGAACACCTTGAACAATGCATAATTTATGAAGATCAATTCTGGAATACACCACTTAGGTGATGTTTAATTCGACCAAAAAATTGCAGGGGTTAAAGTTCAACTACTAGCACAATGTGGATATAAAGTCAGAAATCTAAATTAGGAAGAAAATAATACAATAATGTTGGCAAAAGTTTGAAATTTTGGTCACTATCAACTCAGTATCAACCATGCAAAACATTCAAGCTGGTCTAGGCGACTGATTTAGTTACCTAAGTAGTATGGTAAGCCAAACATCAAAATAGAAACTTAGAATTGTTTGTCGAGCAAGTATCAGAACAATAACAATTTCATGTAAATTTCACGAGAATCCAGCGAAAACAGTCATCAACCACAATAAACGACAATGGAAGCTAACGCTTAACACCACGAAGTACCATACATGACAGAAGGAGCTTGACAGAGCACTTACTCATCACGGATCCAACAGGGATGGGAGACCTCCGAGAACATAGCACCTCGTCGACTTCTCACGAAAGATATCCAGAGATCTTGCTGCGGATGAAGAGTATGCTCATGATGTAGGAGGTGATCACGGCGAAGATCCCGAAGGAAGTGAAGGAGAGGCGTACGCTGCGGGTGCGGTCTAGGGCAAGGTCCATCAGGATGAGGCCGACGCCGCCGAGGCGGACATAAACCCGGAGGAGAGCTGTCCGTCGAAGGGGCTGGGAAGGAAGACGGCGGTCCCGGCGTAGCGGGCCTAGGTGCTGCCGATGCCGGGTGGCTCGACGATGACGTCGTCGACGATGCCAGAGATGACGGCGAAGCGGGTAAGGAAGACGAGAGAGAGGGAAGTGCCAGGAAGCGGAGAAAGGGATCCGCCGAGCTGCGATTCGACGGCTGCCAGACGGTGGAGGAGATCACCGAGAGGCATGCCGATTTCGGAATTCTCCGGTTCCCTTCGCTCGTTCTCGTTCTCGTCTTGTCGGTAGTTCGATGGAAATGCGTGCTCATCTCTTCTCTATCTTTTGCCTAGAATTTATGCTATTAAAAGAAATAAACTAATGCCATAAATGATCCTTCAATATCATCAATAACTGAAGTAAATAGTAAAGACAGTGTAAGGATACAGAGAATCAATGTCATGATTTAACAAAGGCAAGTGCAAAGCAAAAGATTTCATCCAAATTTCCTAATGACAATTGCAAGGAACAAACCATTTTTACAGAGCCTTAATGATTTCTCGCAGTTGCTCGCATTCAAAATAAGTTGCAATCTCTTCTGAATCAAAAATCTTTTATTCGATATACCAGAGGTCTATAATGGTCTTTGGCCCTCACATTGTCCCAGATATGGCACTGCTATAAGAGCAATATTAGAACATCCTCGAATCCAATCGAAAAGGGAAGAAGAACAAAATTTATGTAACAGAATGGTTGAGAAAATGCGTCGGCTCAATGCCAGCAAACAATCTGCTGAAGTAACATTTCAATTCGCAGAAACAAAGTCGAAGAGATCAAGCAGGTGTTGCTGGTTTGGTGCCTTCGAGTGTATGGCTGTTCCTCAAGGTGAAGATTCCTGAAAGACCTCGGCCTCTGGCGAGTTGTTCAATCTCACTCAGCTTCTGCTTGAGTTGTTCTACCTCTTTCAGTAGATCCTCCTCTTTCTGTTTTATAGCCTTCAAAAGAGAAAATGCATAGGGCTTTCAGGTCAAGCATGCAAACCAAATTCCACATATAGCATTTAGCCTGAACAATAAAAATATTAAACTGCTTTCTGTAAGATCATCTTTAATATGTATTCATGTAAGAGCCTATGGCTGGAGAAGATAACACTGCTTTCTGATTGATTAGCATTGAAAGCACTGCAATTGCTAAGGTCAAACCAATCAATTGAAGGCAGGTTGACTAAACGGACTCAATCAAGCAGCAAGTTATTTGGCGATTACATAAGCTGTCATATATATGGACTTACGTAACAGAGTTCCATGTACTGCAGAGCAAGGAGAATCAAGCAATAGCTTTTTAGTCTCACACGCTTATTTGGCTGCATGTCCAAATCAAGCTGGAGACTGTTTTCAGGATCAAAATTAGGTTCTAGAAGAAGATAATGAAATGGCCCATAAATGATAAATCCATCACAACAAAGGAAGTTCATCCAAGTGAAAATAAGATAAAGTAGCAGCAAACAAACATGGGAAAAGCAATCAGTTAGCTTTATGCTTCTTATTTCCAGGAAGCAGGAAAAGAGGTCTCTTTAAGTTAGCAAAAAATAAAACAACCGGTCAAGGCTGATGGCCTAGTCAATCGGGTTTTTTAGCAGCTCAGAATAATATCTACAGATTGTTGATTCTTAGTTCTTTCTTATTTATCCATGTTCTTTCCTTCTCACCGTTTAGCCATTCCACACAAGCAGGTCACTAGCTGCCTTGTCAGAAATAAATTTAAAGTTATGTTAAATCCAAATTTTCAGAACTTATGCATGCAATGTACTGTGTTCCTCTTCTTGCTAGTCTTCTATTTGTCTCTAAGTGTATGGATTCTCTTGACCTGATTATCAATTTAATTATCTCTTGGAAGTCTTATTCATATTCATGCATAAAATGGAAAAGCCATGTTAAACATAAATTATATGTATATATATATACACACACCTGAATTTCCTGCCTGCGGATTTCCTCTTTTCTAGCTTCTGATCTTGCACTTCTTTGCACCTCAAATATAAGAGCAGCACCGCCCACCTAGTTAGCCAAAGTTGTAAAGGTTATTCTGATTCTTGACTATAAATATAAAAGTATATTTTTACATCTGTACATTACAATACAAGAAATCATGAAAAAAAAAGATCAACCACAATAACTATGGCAGTTTTCAGGATTATCTTACCACGCTGTCTTATGCAAATAATACCTACCTTTGAAAAACACAAAAACAAAATTCAAGCATAAAACAATCTAATAACAGTCAATATCTAAAGCAATTTTCAATTTTCCCCTCTTTGAGGGATTGGAAGGCTGATTGCTAACCAAATATATACCAAAACCTCCAGCGTCATGTGTCCAGAATGATTCTTTTTGAGAACTACAACCCAGACTTGGTACAAAATTTCAAACCATGTATTCAACTAGCAGTCAAATGTTTTGAATATTAATTAAATCGTACAAGATATAATAAATCCATAGACACTCGATACAAACTTGGTTTTCATGAAGTTAAAGTTTATCCTGTCTTGTTTTGAAAAATCTTAATCCCAATTGAATATTTTCTAAACCAGATAACAATATGCAAAAATATAAAATGTCAATATACCAAGTCACATGGTTGACTAGTATATATTAGTTATAATAGCATACATGTCATTTTCTAAATTTTGCAAGAATATAATTTATAAAATGAAATCAAAGGCAAATAAGAAAATCAACAGCTTCATATGGACATAATAATCCCAATATCCCATAAAGCTTCATATAGTCATAGAAAATTTAGGGTAGCTACATACTGAAAATACAAAAAGTTCTCCAATAAGATCTGAAGCAGCTTGAACAGCTTTCTCCTCATTCAATGGTCGAATCTCAACATCAGTAGCATGACCATAAATTCGTCGTTGTACATTTGTTGTGATGCGGTGATTGGCCTGTTAAAGTTAAGATGCAACAACACATTGTTAAACTCATGTTAGAGCATATCGAACATAATAAACAAGTACCATAACTATGATTCTAGATGTATATTAGATACATCATGAAAATTATAGAAAAGGCATATAAATCATAGACCTGCATGACACTATATAAAAGGAAGCTAGATCAAGACATAGAAGAGTTGGTGATACCAGGACTAGAGGTGAGAAAAAAATGGAAATCTAGCTCAACCGAAAAGAAAAGAAATTGTGAATTTACTCTAGCTACAGTTTGGCACCAGATTTGGATATGAGAAGCTGACTCAAATGGTAGTCAAATATAATTAATATATGCCATAAAATATATTTTGAATCTAGGGCAAATTTACTAAACAAAGAAACACAAATGTGACTATAATTCCAGCCTAATATTAATAAAAAAAATCAAGTTGGATTTAATTTGGTCAAACTAAACCTGACTAAAAAATTAAGATTTACTATGGAAAAAAATATAAACAAAACGTTATGAAAGTCAAAAAAAAAAATTGTAAAACCTGTAGGAAAAAAAACAAGTAAATGCCTTACGTGACAACCTATCTTTGTTCTTAGAAGGAGCATCCTCTCACTTAAACTAAAGCATTCCCCTTGTGCCTGCTTAGTTTTGGACAAGCATGTGCAGTTTTATTCAGATAAATCAAATCTCAAACCAAATGTTAGCATTTTTTTTAAGATAGAATATGTAAGTTTTTGCAACTTCTTTGTCTAATTAGTATTTACTGCTATTGGGCCTGGATGTGAAAAGAAGCTGACCTGATTGATTTGGGAATTCAATCTCACTAAAATCCACATTTTGTTGCTACTCTCAAGTCCTCAGCAAACAAAGCATTGAATTGATAAACAGGATCAGCATTATCAGTTTTCTGTGTGCTGGCTTGATAGTTTTGGAACTCATCTTGCAGTGTCTAAGTTGGCAGTTACCATCTCCAATCTTTGCCCAATCAAATAGCATCGCCTCAAACATTGACACGCCTCAAACATTGACACGATATGATTTCCTAATGCATATCTGGGATATGAGAAACCATGTTAACTTCCAATGACTTCGTCATCTCCACAAATTATTCTTTTAATCAACTTTTCTATTACTAGATATTTCACTGGACATCAAGCTTGGCTTCGTTCTTGTAAGACGTGTAGTTGGTTCACTCATATGTGGTAGGTTCACCTGCTTTGTTCTGTTCATTCACCTAAATATACCATTTGAATCGTTTCAAGAGAAATTTGATCGGCTGTTTGCCCAAAGGAGAAAAATAAAATCACGACTGCAATCACTATCAATTCGTTTGCAATGAATTGCATTGCTTGATGCATCATATTTTTTAATATACCAAATTTTCTCAGGAAATAATAAGGTCTCTACATCAAACCACTGGCGTCAGTTATCCCATAAATCGACCGTCTGTTACAAGCTATGGACGAAAGAACATATCAGATAAATCTAAAATTTGAGCAAGTCCTCTCAGTTCCATGATTAGGTAGGTAAGAAAGAGCAATAATCACACATCTAAGAACGCTAATAGAAAAAGAATTTACCCCTAAATCTAGCATTTAAATGAAAATATCATGGGTAACAAGACGCGGAAGTTGAAGACCTGAGCGAGGTTGATAATAAGCTGTCGAAATTTAGGGTGACGACCAGCCTCCTTCTTGAGCCTGTTGGCGATGGGCTTGCAGACGGTTTTCAGAACCAACGTCCCGAGCTTCACCACCGGCAGGATCATTCTCGATCCTTGCGCCTAGCGAAGGGATCAAGCAAAGAGCGCGAGGGAGGAAGGTCGATCAGCTCACAGCATTCCGGTAGCTTTAGGGTTGGGGATTGGGAGGCGCCGCCGAGGTTTCTTCCGCGAAATGGCGACCGATTGTGTAGAAGCGCCGTTTCGGGGCTCGAGCGACGACTTAGATCACGAGGGATGCAACTGATCTTTTTACCAAGTATCTTTGACATGCCGCAAATTTCACTTACACCCTAAAGTTTATCATAAATTTCACTTTCCCCCTAAAATTTATCAAAATTGTACTTCACTTGTCTCAACTAGAGGCTGACCTCCTCGGAGACAACTGATACTATATATAGATAAATGAGTGAAGTTGAAATGTCTTATCCCAATTGGTAAGCATGGCAACATATGTTCTTGAGGTCTCAGTTCGAGTCCTTTTATTGATTTAAGTCATAAATCAAAAAGGTATCGTGCCTTCAAAAAATTTGAGAAAAAGTTTTCTGATATGGAATCGTTTCGATGGTGAGGCCGGTTACTATAAAAAATTTATCTAAATATAGTTTTATGATACAGAGCATATTTACACTAAGGGCAATCCGTCGTACTCAACTGTAATTTCTTAATTGACTTCTTCACATATAGTCGTGAAACCGACCGTGTGAAACCGATTCCATCTTTTTACAGATAGATAAATGAGTGAATATTTTGGAAGTTTCTTTCGAGCAAACCATAGATTTGTTCAATGATTTTCTACTCAAACTGTGAAGTCGAGAACTTCTTCAGTTATCCAACAAGATCATTGGCGTAACAAAGATCAGAAACAAACTGTTTTATTATTCCATCATTAACCAATCCATGTATCATTGAGTTTATTCTTCTTCTATCAATGCCAAGTCTAAATCTATCGACGAAGTCCAAGTCCTTGAATCCTTGCACCTCAAAGGACTGAATGCTGCTGTTGCTCCGCCACATCTTCCATTGGATCACCGGTGTATCTCTCGATGGCAACTGATCGCCAATATATTAGTATAGTACCCTTTACTCGTTCCAGTGATATGCAGTGATCACTACATAAAAATTCAACTATCCTTTTTGGCACTTACTTCAAAAGAATTGGGTGGTATTCAGTGATCACTAGATCAGTTCAGGGTTCCTTGGATACACCTGCAAACATCAAGTAACAGCTCAGCGTTTGAGTTCATATCCTCTGAGGAGGTCATTTAATCCACTTCCATGCTTACCTGAACCAAATTCTGTGCCACCCTTATCTTCCCTCTTCATTGGCCTGCAAGGCATGGTGAATATCTGTGGTGATCAACCAAAATACATGCATTTCTATCAGCTGAACAAGAGAAAATGTTAACTATGATCTCAAATAGCACATTTGAAATGACGATAATGCCAACAATCTTCAGAAAATATTACTTGATTGTTATACCAATCCTTTAGTCAAGTTGCAAAGCAATAAAATTGGGAACTGAAGAAACTCTAGTGGACAGATGGAGGATTTGGGTTGTTCACGAGAAGTGATTCAAGGAAAAGGGTGAAGGTATATTTGTCTTTTTAATATTTTCTTACCTTTCTTTCTCTTCATTTTATAGCTGTCTTTCTTCCCTTCTCTCCTATCTTCAGAAACATGGCCTGAGAATACTCAAAATTCTACTGCAACTGCCTTTAGGTGTATGTATGCCATGGCAAAGAATCAGCCCCAACTCCACCATCAGCAGCAGCAACAGTAGCAGCCCAACTATTTACGAGTGAACCCCAACTCCATGCGAGCTTCAAATAATTAAGTGATCTTGTTTGTGCTTCATGAATAGTGTTCATTCCATCTGTCATTTGGTTAAACTTCATATGTCATTATCAAAGAAAGAGGCATTCATAAGGCCAATTTAAAACTAATGCACAAGGACAGAAGAAGGCACCTTTCAAGAAAGAAAGAAAAATGATGGTCACCAATAATCTCCACAAGTACATGTTCCATCTTTAAAGCGGTGAAACCGGCTTGCATCTCTTAACACAATTTCCCTTGTTGCAACCTTCGATATATATTTGATTGCATTATGACAATCCCCGCAAACCCGAAGATTTTTTATCACTAGAATCCTTGATGATGCTGGGGTACTTATAAGACCATAAACAATTGCAAGTTTCTCGCTGTGGTAGTACAGTGTACGCTCCTTCTCTTCTTCCTGGACATCTAAAAGCACACAATGCGTATCAGGGATATAACCCTTGTCTTTGATTCTTCTGATCAAATCTTCTAGTTCCTGGTATATTGCAGCTATTTCAGGATGAGATACATCATCTGCTACAAACAAATGGATCTTGCTCTTCACCTCGATCCAGCTAGAGCCTGGATCCTTTTTGATGTTCATGTTTGCCATAGTTTTTCTGGCTTTGTTTACATCATTCCATCTATTTGCAGAAGCATATATATTTGAAAGAAGAACATATGCAGAAGAATCAAGTGGTTCAAGCTCCAAAAGCCTAGTTGCGATCCTTTGTCCAATATCCATGTCTCCTTGAATCCTACAAGCACCAAGCAATGCTCTGTACATGGATGCTGAAGCATTGAAAGGCATTGTCTCCATTATCTCTTCCGCCTCCTGAAGAAGACCTGCACGACCAAGGGCATCTACAAGGCAAGAATAGTGCTCTACTTCAGGCTCAATGCAATAATCTTTACGCATGGAGTTAAAGTATCCATAAGCCTCACGGACCAACCCTGAATGGCTACAAGCCGAGAGGACACCTAAAAGTGTGATCTTGTCAGGTTGCAAGCCCTGCAACATCATATGCTTGAAAAGGTTAAGAGTCTCTTTTCCTTTACCATGTTGAGCAAGACCAAGTAACAGAACATTCCAGGAGGCTATATTTGTGGGTATCATCCTCTCAAATAGACACAATGAATCCTCGATGTTTCCACATTTTGCATACATATCCAACACAGTAGTCCCTACAAAAGGGTCAGCTGAACATCCAAACTTGATAGCATTTCCATGTATTTGCTTTCCTAGACCTAATGCAGCCAAGCAAGAACAAGCCTTAATTAGTGAGGCCAAAGTATATTCATCAGGCCTGACCCCAGACTGCCTCATTTGGTGGTACAAATTAAGGGCATACTCCTCGTCTCCATTCTCCACGCATCCAGAGATCATTGCAGTCCAAGCAACATCATCTGGTGTAGAGATGTCACTGAAGACTGAAGTTGCATCCTTGACATGGCCACATTTAACATACATGTCTAGTATCCCACTGCTGACACACATATCTGAAACAAAACCAAGTTTTATTGCAAATGCATGGACTTGCTGTCCTTGTTCGAGAGCAACTAATTTACTGCAACCTTTGAGAACAGTTGCTAAAGTGAAATCATTTGGTCTTTCGTAGTCTTTTATTGTTAAACTGAATAAGTCTAAAGCTTTGCTAGAATTATTATTTGCCACATAACCTGCAAGTAGGGCATTACAAGAAGTCAGATCAAATGAATCCATCCCTCTAAAGAGGATCTCTGCTTCTTCCATCCTGCCCCTCTTAGCGTATGCATCAACTAATGCAGTCAATACAAAGATGCCATTAATCTGACCTTGCTTTAGCAAAAAACTGTGAACTTGTTCATGCAAGGAACTAGTTATGTTAATCCCTGAGCAAGCTCTAAGAATACTTGCTAAAGTAAACTGATCAGGAAGCAATCCAAGACTTAACATTTCTATGAACAGATCAACAGATTCTGCCTCCATGAAATTCTGTGCATGCACCGATATCATCGTGTTCCATGAAACCAAGTCCAACTCTTCCATCTCCTCAAATATCCGCCTTGCACGATGCAAGATACCCATTTTAGCATAAATGTTTAAAAGACTATTTGATACAGAAACATCTGAACACATCCCCAACTTCTTGATCAATCCATGGAACTGTTCAGCTACTTCAAAATGCTCTCCATTAGCAACGGCACTCAGTACAATCACGAATGTCACATTGTCATAATTTAAATTCAACCTGGCCATCTCTATAAAGTGCTTCAGAACTGTAAGATAATCTCCAGCCTTGACAAGGTCAGAGCTTAACTTGTTCCGACTTAAAACATCAGAAAAGTCTTCCAAGAAACATCTCTTAATACCATATGCCTGAACTTGTTCAAATAGTTCATCTGATCTCTGAACCATAAGAATGCACCGAACAGTGTTACCATCAGGACGCAGGACTTCACTTCGATGTAACTCTGCGAACAAAAGGCGGGCTTCTTGGACAAGACCCAATTGAGTGTAACTCTTGATCATGATATTCCACAACACCACATCCCGTTCTTCCATTTTATCAAATATATAACGAGCCTCTCGTAAAAATCCGTGCTTGGTATATACATTTACCAAAGCACTAGACACCATCTCATCAGAAGCTAAACCAATCTTGATGCCCATGGAATGAAGTGCTTGCGCCGTGGGGATGAGGTCAGACGAAGCTGAGCAGAGCTTGAGGAGGGGAGTGAAGGTTAGGCGGGTGGGGGGTACGGAGGGAGAGCAGAGGAGGAGGTGGAAGAGCTGGAAGGCATCGGAGGAGTGGCCATGGAGGGCGTAGGCGGAGAGGAGAGAGTTCCAGGTAACGGAGTCCCGGTGGGGCGTTTGATCGAACAGGCGGCGGGCGTAAGAGAGGGAGCCACATTTGGAGTACACAGTTATGAGATTGTTGACGACGAACCGGTCCGCGGATGCGCCGGAGGTGATGATGGACGCATGGGCGCGCCGAACGAGACGGACGTCGGCGGCGGCGGCGGCGGCGGAGCGGAGGGCGGGCAGTAGGAAGATGGAGGAGCTGGCTCGTGCAGAAGTTGGGTTCGGCATGAGATCAAGGACATTGGATTTGATATATGCAAACAGTAATATCTACATAATTTAATTTAGGCACAAATTATAGAAAAAAATTGTTATATTTTTTTTAATGGAAAAAAAACTAGAAGTTTTCCTCCTTTTGTTTTTGATTTTCCCTTTTAAAAATAATAAATCTTTTTTAATTTTTTACTTTATTATTTTTAAAAAATATTTTTTCTGTCATTCATTTATCTTCTTTATATGGGTCAAAAAATTAGTTAAATCGAATAAACCGATCAAATGAACCGAATTTACATTCTTCTATATATAATTCTGTTAATTTTTTTTAAAAATACACTAATTGGAAATAATCGATATTAAATTTTCTTATTCGGAAAAACTGTGACATTAATTAAATTAAAAAAATAATTTATAAATTTTAAGTAAATAAAATATCTCTTTTAACAATCCCGATAAATTTAAAAAAATGACGATTTCAATCGACAACGGTATCTTTATTACAGAGGAAAATAGTCTCTTAATGATTTTTATTGGGAAAAAGTCATATGGTATGACAAATATCGATTTATTCATATCTTTCATCTTAAAATTCATATCATTATTTTTATATAGTATCTTTACTTCTATATATAATTTATTTTTAAAAAATAATTTTGAATATTTTCTCCTAATTGTTGTTCTCTCTTGTTTTATTGGACCAGAAAAGAGATGAATTTTGTAAAAAAGAAAATAATTAATTTTTGGACTGACGGTAATTATATATTTGAAGTTTCCGGTTATTTCTAAATCCTTTTCCTCAATTTTTATATTTTTTAACAGGTCAAATATAAATTATTTTTTAAAAAAATAAATTTTGGATTTCTTTTTCTAATTGCTCATTGTAAACCCGAAACCTAAAACCCTCCGACAGCCGCCGCCGCTCCAGCATCTCCCCGCGCCGAGCCTGGCCCTAAACCCTAAGGCTTCTCCTGCTCGCCTTTCCTGGGATCCAACATCACCGGCGAGCGGCCCAATGATCACTGGCGGCCAGAGATTCGTTGCCTCGCCTCCTGCCTTCTCCCAGGATGGCAAGAAGCTGTTGGTCTGCACCGGATGCACTGTCTCCATCTTTAGTGCTTCCACCGGAATGCAGGTTACTTGACCAATTTCAACTATTTGGTGTTCGAATACTATTTTGCGGAAGGAAATGCTATTTGGTGTTCAAAATTCGATCTTTTGTGCCTCAGATTACGGAATTGGAGGGTGGACACACAGACCGCGTCACTTCTGTCGTTGTAGTGCCAGTGGCCACGCCTTCGAGTGAGTTCATGAGCTATTGCTGGACTTCCTCATTGGATGGGACTATCTGTCACTGGGATTTTGCCTCAGCTGAGTTGATAAAGAAGGTGAAGGTCCAGCTTCCGGTCCATTCTATGGTAAGTAGGGATTTCATTCCACGTATTGTGTGTCTTCTCGTCTTCCTTCTAACATGATTCAAAATAAGGGCTTCATCTGTCGTGTTGCACGTCAAGGTGGATTGCGGTCGAGATTTTTTTGAACATTGGTTCAAAACTCGGTCCTAACAATCTCGTAGAGTTTGCAGAATATGCTGCTTTTGTTTTAAAGGGGATGACAATGGGCTAATTTTGTGTGTGTTTTTTTTTTAGTTTCTTGCTTATGCTAAAAGTGTAATAGAATCATATGTATATCAGTCTGAAGTTAGTTTAGATTATGTTCTGCTTTTGTTTTAACGACGAAAGCAGTGAGCTAATTTTACATGAAATTTATTTGTATTTCTTCCCCATAGATGTATACCAAAATTAGAATGGAATCATAAGTATAACGTTGATGATTTTTCATCCTTGATTTTCTTGTCTTACGTGAATTTATGGGTTGGGCCTTATGAATTTCCTTCTTATGTCCTTTAAATTGGCATTCTTAGCGTGGTATCACATTCGTGCAGGTAATTCCAAGTTTATCGACCATTGGAAGCACTGAAGAGGGATCTAATCTTTATGCATTTCTCTCAGTTGTAGACATAAACAAACCAGCTGGTGAAAAGAAAGCATTACGTGGGCAAATCCGAATTTTCAATTTAAAAAATCAGAAGCCTGTTGGAGTACTGGCTGAGGTTGATAATAGAACTTTAGCTTGCTGCTCATGTTCTTTATTTTTTAATTTGAGTTCTTGCTATTTAATGGCTACTATCCTGTCCTATTAGATTGTAAGAATCGCAATTATCAATTTGAGCTAATAGACCAGGTCAAGAATACTATATGAAATTGGTATCTAATTCTTGCAGACAAGAAATCCAGAGATAATATATGCAAGTAAAAATGGGGAGTTCTTAGGCATCTCAGACAATAGAAAGCTTCATATTTGGAGAATTCCTGCAAAGAATTTTAGGTTTGACGAAATAAAAAAGATCAAACTACATCACACAAAAAAGTTGACATGTCTTGCATTCCATTCAACTCTGAGAATGGTAGCCGGAGGTGATGATACAGGAAGGATCTTGATATGGTACAATTTTGGGAGAGAGAAATTTGCTCAAGCTTTACAAAATCACAAGGGTACAAAGAATCCAGCGGATGAAGAAAAGCCTGGGGTGAGAAATAATGATGATGCGGATTCCTGCACAACATGGCATTGGCACCCTAGTGAAGTAAAGTTTCTTCACTTCTCCTCTGACGGCGCTTATTTGTATTCAGGTTGTGCATACTTCATACCTACTGTTTATTTGCCCATGATCTTTTAGAAGTTTTTTTTATGGATTATTATGTTAGCATTAGTTCATTGATAGTTGATTAGCTGTAGTTAATATACATCGACTCTTAGAAAGAATATGAGTTACTTTTGTTTGCTTAATTTCCTGGCCTTTCAATTTTCCTTTTACATAGTTGTGAATGCTCCATCCTTGTTCTGAAAGTATACCTTTGATGGATATTTATCAGGTGGGAACGAAGGAGTTATTGTGGTTTGGCAGATTGACACTGGAAAGAAAAAATTTAAGCCACGACTAGGATCACCTCTTTTATATTTCACAGAATCTCCAGATCCTTCCCTCTCATGTGTGAGTCTTCTTTTTTAACTTGTTTCTAACTATCAGTCATTTTGTTTGCTACTTTTAATTGGTCAAGGTTTAGTGTATTGGATGCTGTTTTACTTTAATTAACTGTTTCTACTTTTTTAGCATATGACAATTTTATTCTGTCTTGGTTCTGGATGCTTGTAGGTTTGCATTGTTTAGAAACTAACATTGACATCTCTAATGTGCAAACTTAATGTTGGCTGGATGATGGATTGAATAAACAGGATCATAATATGTCAAAATAACAATCAGAAGTTGTAAATGTGACAAAGAAAAATCATTATAAACTTTCATAATGTTAAAGAATATACAATAATGCTACTTTTTTCATCAAAATTAGCATGATATAATTCATTTCAGTTAGGTATATGCAAAAGTAATTCCCTTGTAAATGTAATGCTGGTAATTGGTAAATAGATTGAAAGCTAAGGCAATTGGTGTATATGGTAATTCCCTTGTAAATGTAACTGGTAATTGTATACTTCTGATTGCTTATCTGTGTTCTTGTACTACTATTCACCTCTCTGAGCAAATATTCTCAGCTCTAGTTGTTCAAGATAGGTTAGCATGATAATTGCAGATGAAGAGTTGATTGCTGCACCTTGAGGCTGCAGTTGTTTGCTTGTTGAGTGGTATGCATGGTGTTCTCATCTAAACATATCCTCGACTTAAAATTACTAATTTAAGTGTGCCAATGAAGACTGATTAAAAATATGGTTTGCACAGATGAGTACATAATGTGATGAAGTCTGTGCTAGGCACTATATATTTAGAGTTGTTGAAGTCAAGGTGAGGCACAATCCAACTAAAATACCAAAACACTTTAATTGGGAACCTTTGTTCTCAATCATGTGGGACTACAGGGAGGTGAGAGACTGTCATGATAATTTGAACACCAAGGAGGAAGTCCAACCCAAAATGTGAATCCGAACTAAGGAGACTTCTTAGATATCACTTCATCATTTTTTCATTGAAAATGAGGGGTTTTTTTTCCATTTTTTATTATGTGTTTAATAAGGAGGTCATGCTTAGTAAATCTACAGGCATTTTGCATATTATTGGCAACTGATGATCCTATACAGAATTGATGATCCTCTATATTTGTACCTCTCACACTACTTTTTATTGCTTTGTACTTCTTTGCATGATGTTCATTTTGATTTATTTGAAATTTGGAAGCCAATGTTAGTTAATATTTTTTTCAGGTATCTTGTTCAGATAATCACATTCATCTGCTAAAAATGCCTACGATGGATATCTCAAAATCCATATCGGGAATCAAGGTTTGTCATACCATATGGTTTAGACATTAATGCTTTGTTGGCTTATTTTACTGAAACCTTTCATGGATAAACTTCCATATGTTGATATATTCTAGTATATCTTCAGCCTCCTTTTTCGTTTCCTCTCAAACATGAAGGCTTCTGCACACAAGTTGCATTTGATCAGACAACTGGATTAGTTGCTGTTTCCACTGAAGATTATTGTGTACAATTCTACAGCTTGTTTCACAACCATGAGATTTCAGAGGTGATGGGTCTATTTTTGCATCCTGATATGATCATCTAGAGTTTTTGACATCTCTTTTTTCCTTTAAAGAAAAAGCAAGTTCTCATGATATTTATTTTATTGCTTAGGTGCAAGTGTGCAAAAGAAATTTTCAGCCTGTGGATGACGTTATGGTAAGGCATTAACTCATCAAGATATATTTGCTGTGCTGTATTGTCTGTTATGGCTATTACCTTAACTTTTGTTCTATTGTTGTACCCATAGCTCTTTGATTCAGTCGTCCATGCATAAATAGGCTGCTATTTTAGCAGCACTTCTAATTTGTAGAGCCTCTTATTGCTGTTGGAGAATAGTTTGACATTGGGAAAGAATGCATTATTTGTACCAACTGCCAAATTTCTGTAAACAGCTTGATTGGAGTTGCATTTTTATGGATTCTAAGGGTCATTTTTAGCTAAGACATACATTGGCATGCACTCTTATTGCTTTAAGGAATTAGCTCTGTAAATATCACTGTCACTGTTGGGTTCCATTAACTAGAAACAAGTATATTTGATACAACTCAGTTATGGGATACAGAAATAACCATTTTGATTCTGATTAGCTAGCTACATGGATAGTCAGAGATATAAGCTAGAAAGTACCACAATTGGTTCCTATTTGCTGGAAACTGGGAATGCATGTGACATAACTCACACAGGCTCTCTCTGTAGCAGTTGTGGGGTATTGAATTATATGTCTTCATTGCTGGAGTAATCAGTCATGGATTGCCTGGGATAAGATAGAGGTTTAATTTAGTTTAAAGCTCAATAAATTCTAAGATTCATGCTAAACTACTGTGCTAGTATTGGTGTGAAGTTTGTGTTCCTATAGAGCGAGAACACGAATTCACACCTCATTAAATAATATCTTGGGGATGCATTTTGAGAGAGTCAATCTTAAAATTTGTTTGGTTGCTATCATCATTAGTTTTATGCATGTAATTATGTACTTTTGCATGACAACATAGATAGCTATCATAATTCTTGTAGATGGTGAATTAGATCTTTGAATTTTTGGCTAATGCTTTGTGGATGTACTTGTACTTTGATGGTTGCAGCTATATGTGGCTCTTGTGGCCATTTCTCTTGATGGCTCCTTAATGGCTACCATTGATATCACAATTCCTGAAGAAAGATTAGGGGGATTGGTTTGTCTAAAATACTGGACTCGTGGTTCCCTAGTGGCAGAGTACTTATTATCCACTGTCATATATGACCCTCACGGGTAAGAATACAAACAGGGTTTCATCTATTCTTCTTTATTTTGTTGTTTATTTGTTCTATAAATTGTATGGATGGAGTATATAACTATGTTTTCATTGAGGTTGAATATCTTGAATTAGTTAAATGCTGATCAATTTTATATTGAAACTTCATTGCTGGTCTGTATGGTTATGGGCTGACAGTTGCTTATCCTTGAGTGATCCATATGGTTGTGGGCTGAGATAGCTCTTCTTTGAGTGATTGGTTGCCAAGTTGTTCTCTGCTGCTTAATGACTCTTGGTTCTGTGTTGTTACTGTTGTCATTATCATTACTACCATCCCATGTTTGTCCCAACTGTTTGGAATCAGTTACATGAATCTTATCCTTTATTGAGCTCCAAGACAATATTTTCACTCTTGACTAATGCTTTCTTTGCACTTCTTTTACCCTTTACACCTTCCACTCTAACAGATAAAATAAAACACCTTTTAATAATTTCTTGACTTTCCGATGTAGTGATGCTCAAGTTTCATCTCTTGCATTTCGCCCTGGACACAACATGGCTGTCACATCATCTTATGGTGGTGATTTTAAGGTAGTGTCTATTAGGCTCTTTTCTTTCTGTTGCCCCATTGTATGTGTATAATGACTAAATGAGTAATTTATTTTGCAGGTTTGGGTTCATGGTTCTCATGCTGACAGAAATAATGAATCGATGAAGAGAACTGGCTGGAGATGCCAGTCTGCTGGTTCATACAAGTATTAAATTTTTCTGCCAATGAAATGTTTTTTCCTTTATTATATTAATATCATTGCCCATTTGATGCCTTTTATTTTTTATGATTTATTTTAACATAAAAAATTATTGTATTGAATGAAATTGAAATAATTTGTGGAAGCAGCCTGCTTTCAAATCAAGCAGAGATATTTAAAGTATACGTGTAGTTGATGCTACTTCAGAGCTGAAATTGGGAAAAATATGGAATGATGGTTTATGGTTGAGGAAAGACACAGGAAAATAAAGATAGATTAGTTGCTGTAATTACATTACACGTCTGATTGTTGCAAATCTATGCTGCAAAAAGTAATTAGGCATTTCTTTATATATATATATATATTACCTAGTTAGGAACTTCTATGCTATCATTCCACCAAACTCTATTGTGAATTCTCAGATCCTGTCTGGTGGAAATTTAGAGATACATGATATCGCTACTATGATATTCTACATTATGGTGCCTTGGTCCAATTTGTTTGTTTGATGTATGTTTCATACACTTCTTTCTTTCTTTGTTTATAGGTATTAACCTACTGAACGAGTTGATTTGGCGTATGGAACTTGTAATTTTGTATATACATCAATTACTGAAAAAAGACACTGTTTTTAATTTAAAGGATGCCTTGTTTTTTAATTGAATTATTGGTGAAACCTTTAAACTATTTTTTGAAATTATTTGCTTACATATATTTCTTTTCCCATCATGTGCTGTTGCTGCACGGTGGAACTCCTATGCAATTAATTTCTTTGAATTGATAACAGGGGAAAACCATTAACGGCTGCTGCTTTTTCTGCCGATGGATCGGTCCTTGCTATTGCTGCTGAGACTATGATTACATTATGGGATCCGGATTCCACTATACTTGTGGCTATGATTGGAGATACATTTTCGGTGATCATCATTTTGTCTATATTTTCATATGGCAAATCCAAATGACAGTGAATGCTCTTACATCTATCTTTTTTTTCCCCATCCCCTTCTTCTTGTACAGCCAATTACCAAGCTTTCATTTGTTGGGGAATCAGAATATCTGGTGTCCTATACACACGGTTTAAAGCCACAGCTTTCAGTTTGGAGTACTTCAAAATTGGCATTGTACTGGTCTCACGGGATCGTTACAGAAGGTGTGCATTTTTTGGCTTTTAAATGATCTTAGTATAAATCCAAGACTAAAATAACCAGAAAATTAAAATGAAATAAAAAGTAAACTTTAGATGTTCATGGCAACAGTTCGATACAACAACAATCTGAGTCCTAATTATTTGAGATCAGCTTTTATTTTGCAAGTGTCTCTAGCATACAGGCACTAATATTAATAAATTGCCAATGTCCAAAATTAGGCAGCAAGAACCAGTCAATTGTTGGACCTGTATAAACAACCAGTATATACTTACCGTGGCTTTGCAAATGGCCTGTGATTACAAACAAAGCTCACATCATGTCAAATATTTTTAGAATTTTTTATATTTCGTTAACTATATACTATTTTCTCTTTGATTAGTTAGAAGATTTAAATCTTTTGCCTTGTTGATAGTTCCCTTTTCTTACAGCCGTAAGCTGTTCCCATGATGAATCTCAATTCGCCGTCTTAGCTCTTCTCAGTTCACCAGGTGATGCTAATGCAAAGGGAAATGGGGTAATACTTTTCTTCCATGTGGATGATCCTGTTCCTGTAGCAACTTGGACAGTGACAAAGGTAGCACGTCTACATCCCTTTGTTTGCTTTGCAACTAAATTATGATGAGGTTGCTGATGCCCCGTGTGCATTCGGCTAACTTATTTTTTCAAATGGTGCGAGTGTTTGCTTGTTAGATATCGATAGCACCGCAACCTAATAGAAGTTCCACACCCAGCATTTTTTGTTTTCCCATGATTTTGTTTTACTTGTATCTCCGTGTAAACAAACCATTTAGTTATAATAACGTAGGTTCCTCCATTTGGTTAGTTAGTATTACAATTGGATTTTGTTGTTAAACTATGACTCCTTCGATGTGTGGATTGAAGAGTTCAATGTGGCCTTATTATCTCCTTCAATCCAGGCAAAAGGTGGTAGCTTAGCCTTTCTACCTGCCGATCCTTCGCTTCACGAAAGCTCAGCTACAAATGGAGTAAATCAACTTTTGCTTGTTTTTATGAATGGCGAGCATGAATACACCATCTTCGATCCACACAGGAAAGAGGACATAATTAGCAAGAATTCTCGGAAAAGTCAAGTTGCACAGGATGAAGCAGGTAAATGATACCAGACTCATCTTTCTTGGAAGACTTTGCTTAGTTTCTTGTTGTTGTATGCAAATTTAGTTGTAGGATCAACAAAGATCTAATCATTTGGATTGTTTTTGTTCACTATGCAGAGAGGCTTGGGTATACATCCATTTACGGAGATCTGTCTAATTCAAATGCAAAGCACAACCAGTTCCAAGAAGTTCCATTTGTCCCGAGTGAAAGACCATGGGAAACCATATTCAGTGGATCTTCCCATGTTCTACCTCCACTGACCAAGCTCTGCACCTCATTTTTCGAATCCTTGTTGGAGAAAAGGCAGGCGAATGTCGATGATGAGACGATGATAGATGCAGATCTTTGAGCATGCACAAAAATGCATATGTAATACGCATAAGGTCTTAAAGAAAGCATGTTATAGATTCGAGTGGTGTTGAGTATTTTGTGAGCTTAGAGGACTTTGTATCGAAGAACAATGCATTGAAATTTATCTGCTCACAGTAAATGCCTTACTGGTTATTCAAAAAATTTTGTAGTTCAGGTGGAATGACTTTTGTAAATTGCAATATTGTATCTTTCATTTTGTTTTATTAAACCTCTTGGCTGGAATGATTTTCAGTTCCAACATTAATTGCACAAAACAATGACAAGGAGTGATTTTCCTTTTACAAAAAAAAAAGGAAAGGAGTTGAGTTGTATCACTTGTGAATGTTTTCTTCAGCATTACTACAATTTTTAATGCTTTATGGTTGAGGAAAAAGAGGATTTCTCTGCTCATCAAACACCAAATACCAAAAGGAGGATGATGATGATGAACAGTTCTTGTTAATTGTAGGATTAATCCCGGTAATTGAAGAACAGTTAAGCAGATTGAATCTACTCAGGAACATAAAATATATCTAGAGTTACAGCAAAGCTAAGAAAGAGAGACTTCTTCCAAGTTAACTTAGGCTCGAGATTCAGCAAATAAAGAACAATGATATGATAAGCTCATCCCATTTATTACAATACTAAGCCAAGCTGGATTAGGAGAATAGTGGGAAGAACATTAATGATAAGAAGATGATGATGAATTACATGTAAAAGAAACCAAAATCGATCAGCTTTTTATAGCAGTAAGCTCCTTTTCCAGACTACACAATCATGAAGCTGGATAGGGAAACAAATTTTAGTTTTGCAGCAAGGCTTCCTTCCTTTTTGTGATTGAGCAGCTCCAATCACATTTGCTCATACAACCTTGACCAATTAAGGACAATTTGGTATCCTTGACCAATTACTTGAAAGATTGACATCAGGTGACGAAGAGATGCTCGATGCATTAGCACTCTCAAGGTCACAACCTGTCTCATGGTTTTTCTTGTTGGTGGAGTAGGGCATGACATTATTCACCCTGTAAAGCAGAAACCATTCAGAAAGTATCAAACGATAATCAGTACACACAAGCAGGTAAAACATTGCTTGATCGACAGTATCGTACATATCAAAACATTACTAGTTCTTTGATTCATCAACCAGGAAGATCGAACACGATTAACCTACCTTTCCTTCCGGTTTTCAAGGAATCGTGCAATTGATGCTTTCCGAGCTTGAGGTACTGCTGCAGACATATATCACCAATCTAAGTAGTTACTTAAAAATCATTAGCAAACTAATTAATATACAAGTTCCTAAAAGTAAAAGTATGACGAATTGTGATGCTTCTTGTGGAGTGGAACTAAGTTCTCCCTATGGCTCCAACAAGTGAAATAGTTCTACATGCAATCTGTAACACTCAGTCGAATAAAAGTTTTGGATCAGGAAAGCGAGTATACCTCGAGAATAAGTGGCCACAGTAACTGTAGAGCCAAAAGCTGAAGGCAGAGAAGTTCTGGAAGGCTCTTGCTTTATTGATGAAGGCAATGAGCTCACAATCTTGGCACAGACTGTATCACTTTCCGTGCTAAAACTACTTCTTGAGTTAGACGCTGCCATAGGAGTCACTAACATAGGGTTTGAGAAGCCTGAGCAGGGTGATACCACTCGAAGTGGAGTAGGGCATAGGATCTGTTTTGTACTTAAAGTATCAGATGCAGGAAAGTTGGTTGGAACTGGAGCTGTGACCTTGAAAGGTGCTTCGGATCTTGAAGCATTTAAAGTTCCTTTCGAATTGGATCCTTGACTCACTGATGCAATGATTGCTTCGGCCTAAAAGTGAAGATTCTTAGAAAATTAGCTTCACAACCATGGAATCATCACTTTGACATTGACCTTAAGGAATTATTAAATTAAATCATCCAAAACAGTACCTTATCGAAGGAAACATCATCGTATACATGGACTGTACCGGCATAAAATATAGTTAACTGTGCCGTCATTTGTGTCACCATGGGCATGTTCCTGCAAGAAAATTAGTTATGAATTATGACAACAATAGTTTAAAAAAAAAAACAGAATATTCGTCAATTAAACCAATGCATTTTGCAAAATTTTGTATCAAGTTTACCTAGGTGCAAGGGTTCCAAAGTTCATATTAACAAAAGGGTTGCTCCTACTGGCTAACTCAAATGGTTCCTGCATGGGAGCTCCCATAATAAGGTCTAAGGGTCGATTTCCAATAGATGTGGAATGTCCCGTTGGTTGTCTCACCCTCTCATGCAATGGGCCACTAGGCCAGGATGAAGTCCCCTTGTGATTTACCTCCCTTCCAAATCGTTTGGGACGGTATTGGAGAGGCTCCCGGGGTGAGAGTATCACCTTTTGCCACAATATTAACAAAAGGGTTGTTTAACGTAGCTCCTCCAAATTGATGCCGAGCATTATGGAACTTGAAGAAAGGGTCGCTATTCACATTAGAATTAGATGAGGTCATTGGAAAACTTCTGGTTCCACTTGCCCGGCGAGAGGAAGCACTGAGGCCAGCAGTGATCTGAAGTGGACTATCATGCAGACTGAATGATTTCTAGAAGAAATGTGAATGTGTCAGGTCTATAAATTTGGAAAATCACTCAGAAGATCATGATCTGATCCACAGTACTAGTAAGTTTACATACCTGCTGTGAAAACGCAGGAGAATTAGCATGATTAACATCGAAAGCATTAGCAACTTTCATATGCTGAAACATGGGTGAGGACAACATATCAAAGCTGAAAGTGTTTGTTCTATCCTCTTGTGCAATCTTTAAGGGAATGAACTGCTGCAAGGAAGATGCATTCTTTGTCGAAGGCCACTGCCTCGACGAACCTATTAAGTTGCATGTGCAAACCAATTACTCCAAGTGAACAAAATCTAATACCATCGATCTCAATTTGCAAGTAGTCAAATTCTTTCTAAAAGGAGAATTATTATACAAGAACAGATTAGATGCATAGATGAATCAAAACATGAAAAGAAAAAAAGAACAGCATGCTGTCATACTACCTTTCCTCGACATTAATAAGAGAAACAGAAGCACAGTGTAATCAATCTCCAATTTCATTAAGACACTTCCCTTCATCTTGAGCAAGAGCAGGGTAAACAGATCATGACAAGATTCATCTTAGAGATAAATCCAAAGCAAAATATGTAAAATCACATGAAACAACAGGGGAAATAAATCTAGGATTGCCAAAGACAAATATGTAAGCAAAGTTTCAAGGGATTAATGAAACAAGATTAAAAAAATAACATTTTTGTGATTTGAAAAAAAAAAACCCCAAAGAAATCAGCTAAAAAGACTCACCTGAATCATGGCGGCTGCCTTTGGCTTCCTCCTCCGCCCCACCTCCGGCGATGCTCAAGAAGTCCCTCTCCATCACAAACACAAAGAATCCCTTCCCAAAACACCGACAGAGACCTCGATAGCTTCGCACCGCCTCTTCTCCTCCTCCCTATTAGTACTGCTCTCTCCCTCCCCTCCCCGTCCTCATCCCGGGAGGATGACCGCAGAGCTTCATCAAAATTATAATTAATATATAATATATAATTGATAATGATATATAATAAAGAGGCAAAATTCGCATGCGGTCATTAATAAATAGCCCCCAAAATTAATAATTATGAGAAGGAAAAATATACATAAAAGCAAAAAAGAAAAAAGAGGGCCCAGAGAGCCATGGGCCCACGGGCTCGTGCCCATCAGATGGATTCCCACCAATGGAATTCAGTCACCCGTGCACTCACCTTTCTGTTTATCGCGTCACAGAAACGTAGCTCGAATCAGAAAGAGGGTAGAGTTTCCGCCCAACAGGAAGTGGGCCCCTGTGACTGTGAGCAGTCCAAGACCAACACGTGCCCCCCCACCCTTTTATTTTGTTAATTAATAATCGTGGCGTACGGATTGGGGAAGCAACAATCTTTATATACATATATTTTCGATGGCTTTTAAAAAAATATTGTGCACATTCTTTTTTTTTCAATTGTTTTTTGCATCCATGAGTGCAATGATTTTTGTTATATATACATATATATTCGTGGAAGTCCAAGGATAAGCACTAAGGTTTCAACATCCATTTTGTTGTGTTGTATGAATGATCAACAACCACTTGCCTTAATTATTCAATTTTAATTTTGTTGGACAAACCGAAATTAATGATTCGTGAGGCATGTGTTAAATTAATCAATATCATAGTTATTGATAGGAGACTAAATTTTATTGTATTTTAATCATTTCGAATTTGTAATATCTCTCTTTTTTTTTTCTTAATTTTCGTGGTTGAAGATTAAAGAAATATGTATGAGAGCATTATGAATAGTAAGGGAGGTGTAAGAAGTGTAGGATAACAACTCAATACACCTTGTGAGTACTTATTTTTTATTTTAAAAATTTATTTGCATTTAATCCTATAACCCAACTCTAAATTCCAAAGGTAACTAATAATAATAATAATAAATATTTATAAAATTCCACTGTTCATGGATCTGTTATGGATGTCAAATGATCTATATATATAGACACACACACACCATATTCTATTTTGAAGCATTTTAAAAAAGATCACATGATCACAAGAGATCCAATCACAATACAATTAATGATAATGGTGAATTTATCATCAAATTTTGCAAATAGTCAAAGATGGAAGGCACACCTCCATTAAGTATAGTGCAAGCAACTCCACAACAACGTAACAAACATAATTAATTAAACTTAAAACTGCCTCTCAATTACTCATCCCATTGGTCTCTTACCATCTTTTTCTCAAATATATATATTTTTTAATGTTCCAATGTCTTTTTTAATTATTATCCTCTCGTGTTCACTACACCACAATTAATTAATTGCATAATCAAATGACTCGTGGAAATAATGATATATAGGCGATTTGGGTAGGTTTCAGGTGAGGTAGCAACCTTAATTAGAGGGGATTATTTTAATCGTCTTGGGAATTAATTAAACAAAGTTTTATGACACGGCGTTTAATTTTGTGCATATCAACTTATACTTAATAATATTAAAATAAATTTTAATTAAATTTATAAAAAAATATTTTGATATAATAGTCAGTTGAATCCTAATCCTAACCGATGTTAAAACGATGAGGAAGTATCCAAAACTAGCCACAATGAGAAACCAAAGTTTGATAATAATTTTTTTATATATAAAAAAGGTTAGGGCCTCCATGTGTGTGTACGGGCTTATGAGCTTTAATCATACTTCAATTAATGAAACTTCAGTAAAGGGTGGAATCCATTATCCAACGGTTTTACACGATTATATGTGAAGAAGTAAATCGAAAAGTTACAGTTGATCATGATAGAGAAACATATCCGCCAAACATAAAACCCATCACAGCAATTACTGAAACAATTTGCCAAAAGATTGACTTGAGTCCAAAGTCAATGTCATTGTCTTTTAATTTATCGTTGAACAAAGTTTCTACAAGCATAGCCAAGAGTTTGCTGTAGGCACTAGATGTCGTGACAATAGGAGTTCTCATATCGATAGGAAAGTAGAGAGGAAGAATAGGAAGCTTCGATTTCAATATCATATCCAAATGAATTTTAATTTTCTATTTTATATCAATTTATATTTTACATGAATTAGAGTGATCATTCAGATTCATAATTCATTAACAGTCCATCAACACATACTAATCTATATCCAATAATTTAAATCCTCTTTAATACATTGTGGCAATTGTATGTGATGAGATGCAAATTTAATCCTTCATAATAATATTAATCGCCTTTGCAAATGAGGATTTTGCAGCTAAATATTTTTTATTTTTGAAATTCGGAAAATTATTTAGTCACATCGAAAGATTTATATATATTATTTTCCATTATTTTTCCAAGACCAAATATTTGCGCTATTTATCGGATTCTTCGTTAATTATGATTCAATTCATTCTCCTCGTTCAAACTTTGATTTGTCAGTTGGCGCAAATCGTCGAACACTTGCGCGCCACGCAGCGGATTGTGGATCGACGAGGTCTTCTCCTACTCGTCGTCGACGGCGATGGCTAGGTCCAAGAAATTCCTGAAGAGCTTCATCGAGCACTTCTTCGACGGAACCGAAGGTAACAGCCACGGGCTCCCGCTTCCTCGATTTCGAGTTTAGTTTTTTTTTTGTTGAAGGCTCACTCATTTGCTTCTCGAAAGCAGAGGGGAAGGAAAAGGAGAGGGAGGAGGAGGACCTGGAGGCGATCGCGTCCAAGGATCGGAGGGTCTTCCGGTATGAGGTTCTGGTGGCGGCCACCTGCAAATTTAGCCCTAAGAATAAGCTCGGCGAGGGCGGATTCGGACCCGTCTTCAGGGTGAGTTCGGGAGAATTAGGGTTTGGGTGATTGGTTGATTGATTCGGGTGATGGATCGGATCGGCGCAGTGCAGGGGCGGCTGGAAGATGGGCGGGAGGTGGCGGTCAAGCGGCTGGGGCAGGCGTCGCGGCAGGGGACGAGGGAGTTCACGAACGAGGCGATGCTGCTAGCGAAGGTGCAGCACAAGAACCTGGTGAACCTCTACGGCTACTGCGCCCGCGGCAACGACAAGCTTCTCGTCTACGAGTACGTCTGCAACGAGAGCCTCGACAAGATCCTCTTCTCCAGTAAGCAAAACTCTCTCATCCCCTCTTTGCTTCTCAAGTTCTCTCGCACCAATCTCCTTCTTTTACAGTATCATCGATAATCAGTCAAAATCACTAGTTCATCTAAATTCAATCTTGAAAGTGAAAGATTTTTGATCCTGTCTGTTTTCCAGAACTAATGGATCAAAATACGTTCTTTGCGGTGTTCAATTGTTCTGATCTTATAAAGAAAAGCAACATTATCATAAAAGTAAGATTCATAAAAACATATCATGGAGATGTCCCGAAACAGGGAAGCTGTAGGGTTGTTGAATGGGCGGACCACATTACCGTCTCTTCCACGACGCTGCGTCGGCTGCGAAAGAGGTTGGAAAAGTCTGAAGCAAGGAAAATGACGCATCTTGTTTAAGTCCTTTTCGTCTAATCTTTCACATTACTCTGTTTATTCTTATTTGACTGAGCTTTCATGACGTTACTTTATTTGGATTTCACTATGATTTTTTGGTCGTTAATTGGGAAATAAAAAATATTGTTGTGATTAATGGTTATTGGGTGAGCAGGAGAGGCGAACGATGGGAAGAAGGCGCTGTTGGACTGGAGCCGGCGGTTTCAGGTGATCGCCGGGGTGGCCCGAGGGCTGCTGTACCTGCACGAGGATGCGCACACTACCATCATCCACCGCGATATCAAGGCCAGCAACATCCTGCTGGACGAGGAGTGGGCGCCCAAGATCGCCGACTTCGGCATGGCCCGCCTCTTCCCGGCGGAGCAGACCCAGGTGAAGACCCGCGTCGTGGGCACCTACGGCTACATGGCCCCCGAGTACGTCACGCACGGCTCCCTCTCCACCAAGGCCGACGTCTTCAGCTACGGCGTCGTCCTCCTCGAGCTCATCTCCGGCCGCAAGAACGCCTCCTTCGCCCACCTCCCTGACCCCAACGCCAGAAGCCTCCTCGAATGGGTACGTGGCGCGTGCTGCATTGTAGCTTCCCTCGAAAGGCACATCACCTGTTCGTCGAAATGCATCGTGCAGGCCTGGCGACTATACAGGAATGGGCGGAGCCTGGAGCTGCTGGATCCGTCGCTGAAATCGGCGGCCTTCGACGCGGAGCAAGTGGAGATGTGCGTCCATCTCGGACTTCTCTGCGTCCAGTGCGACCCCAAGCTGCGGCCGGCCATGAACCGCGTGGTGCTCGTCTTGTCCAAGAGGCCGAGAGTGTTGGAAAATCCCAAAAGGCCGGGGATGCCCTTTCCAATGTATCGGAGACACCAAGGTGAGGCGGCCTGCTCTTCCATCCCCAACCCTTCGTCGGCAGAATCTTCTGCCACCGCCTGCGCGACCCCCAATAGATTGTCTTTGCATAAGCAGCAGCCGCACACTATGCAACTGTGAAGCCTGTGTATCCTGCTTCCTCCTACTTTGTGAAATTTTGCCCACATTTTGACCATTTTCGATGTGGGCGATTCAATTTCATTTGTTTGGCTCGCTGTGTAGAGTAAGCATTGGGATTAACTTGTCTAGTGTGGTTCGGTTGTATTGTACATGCGTTATATATATATATACCTGTTTGAGGTCGCCTATGGAAAACATCGGTGTTCTTAGCTCTGATGCTGGTGAAGTCGTGCAGGACTTGCGATCGGGGAAGAGATGGTGGCGCTCCTGTCAAACTGTAAAGAAAGGGAGGGTAAGAACGGAGGCCAGGAGTGCTCTGACTCAGCCGCTCCGACGCTCAAATCAGCCTGTCGATCGGAGATGGAGAAGAAGACAAAGAAGTGCTAGAGAAGGAAAGTATGGATGTTTGCGTGTGCACGTACCTGTGCCCACAAGAAGCGGAACAATTATATAAAGTTATCAGAGGAGATGTCCCATCAAAGGAGATGCCCCATTCGATAAGGAGAATATTCCATCACCGCAATAGTGAGAGGTCTATCACCCATGCTTGGTATGACACCAGACCTTGCCATGTTAAATCATACTGTATTAATGAAGTAGATGAGCTACCATCACATATTTTATTATTCCACGTGCCCTTCTGATGGTATGGCGAGCCGAGTGATAAAGTGAAGGGGGTAGAACTCGGAGGGACTGAGCTGACTGAGGAGAAGACCTCTATCTGGAAGATCACAGATTCACTTGGAAGTAGAGTCAATGGAACACTGAATAAGACACCGAGCTAGGTCACGTGGTTGAGTCGGAGCTCGGAGTCGAGGTACTGAATCAGAGTTGAGCCTTGAGAGTGGTTGGAATCGAGCAAGAGGTCGGATACCTAGCTAGGGCAAGGAGCAGAGCTCGGTCGGGCGACTTGAACTTCGGTTCTGACTCAGGTGTTAAACCGGAGTTGAGACTTGAGAGGGGTCGGGTGTTGAGTTCCGAGCCAAGCTAGTTGCAGAGTCAGGTGTTGGGTCGACCACGGAGTTAGTCGGGCAAGGAGCCGAGTCGAAGCTTGACCACCTAATCAGGGTAGGGAGCTTGGGTGTGGAATTCAGACATGGAGCTAGGATGTGAGACCGAGCTAGTCAGTCCTGGAGTCAAGCCTTATGTTTGATGTGTCGTCTCCAATTGGATCATATCTTGACTTTCTTAACCTAAACATATCAACCCATAACATGAGTCTCCCTACAAATCTAGTCGAAGGAGATGTGAATCAGATTGACTAGATCAGTTCTCTAGTACGAGCTCGCATCAGACCTGAGCCAAGAAAGTCATGGGTCGACGGATTGGATCTGCATGAAAAATCCTGCCAGATTACGTGCACCCTCAAATGGAGTGACGCACGCTGTCCCTCACACGCCGGATCTGCTTACATCATTATTGAGGTGTATTAATGAGGGCGAGATGTCCAATGCGACAGCCGAATTGCCATCATCACAGAGATCTAATGGGATGCCTAGCCAAATCCAATGGCTCGCAGTGCGTCCTAGCTTTTCGCACAGGCAGATCGGACGGTTTGGGCGAATGAACCAACACGTTTATTAGGGCTGAGAGCTAGTTGCGCGGCGCTCTCACCGCTTTCATTCTCCTTTCATTTCCTTTCCGCTCCTCCCTTTCTTCTTCTTCTTCGACGATCTGCTCACGTGAGTTCAACGTCCGTATGCCGTAAGTCACCACTACCTCTCCTCTCTTTCCTTAGACTTACCAACCCTAGAGATGAACCCAGTAGGATTCCAAGTCCCATGGTATGAGTCGATCTCCTCCACGATTACCAGTGAGACTAGAGAGGAGCTTACGGTCGTGTTTGGAGTGCCAGGTAGCCACAGGATTAGGATACAAAAACCTGATCGGAGACCTAATGCCCCCCTCTCAACTTCGTTCCCTTTTTCCACGATTAGCTAGCCGGCGGCCTTCGCTTTTTCATTCTCGACTTTTTCCAGGATATTTCAACTTACTTCTACATCCCCCTCCAACAACTGGCATCCAATTTCTTCTGGCTCCTCTGCGGAGTAGCCTTAGTCTTCCAAGCCTACCAAATCCCACTTAGCCCCACCTTCTTCCACTTCTTCTTCTACCCGAAGAGGATGGCAGAAGGTGTGTTCTACTTCACTGCAAAGTTGGGCTGCAACTTCTTGGACAAGTACCCGACTTTGCACAGAGGTTGGAAATCCTTCTTCTTCATTAGGCCCCCGACGTCTTTGAACTTCCAAACTGAGTGGCAGCCCGAGTTGTCGAATTTGCCCCCTTAGGGCTGTACAAAAAAAACAAACCTACATAGAAGTAGCCGACCTGTTGAGAGACCTTAGATTTGACGTCAACAAACTAGTGAGAGAGGAGGGCCTATTATATCGGGGGCGTCTTAGTCCAATCACAGCCGACCTGCCCCAACCACTCGGTAAGTATTTGCTTTCAATTTACTTCTGTGACAATTGATTGATCGTAGTTTTCTTGTGCAGCGGATATCTAGATGGGCGCCTCGATGAATAAGTACCTTAAGTGGGACCGAGTGACCTTCGAAGCCTTGGTGACCCCGACAACTTCTGAGGAAGATACTGGAGGAGTCGAAACCCAGAGATTGGGAACCCAAAGTCGGGTGTTGGGTCGACCACGGAGTTAGTCGGACAAGGAGTCGAGTCGAAGCTTGACCACCTAGTCAGGGTGGGGAGCTTGGGTGTGGAATTCAGACATGGAGCTAGGATGTGGGACCGAACTACTCAGTCCTGAAGTCAAGTCTTATGTTCGATGTATCATCTCAATTGGACTAAGTTCTTAACTTTCTTAACCTAGACATACCGACCCATAATAATAAATATGTTTATTTTTATAACCAAATCTTCAGTTCTTACAAACTAATTACGGGGATGATTATCGGATCTCACCGAAGTTTCTTATCCATCCTCGTGGGTAAATTCTGAAAGCGCCACGTAATGCATAGTAAATATGTGTTATGTCAGTTGAAGCAATGGATCAACGCACAGTAAATCAAGCACACTCCATCTCGAGAGGTGGATAAGTAAATAACATTTTATTAGTGAGAATTTATAAAATAATAGATGCAAGTTGCTTTGTCCTCCCTATCATATGGCATAATATGTATTAACTTACAAAATAAATAAAGGACAGTTTCGGTGTACGAAACTTCTTTTTTTTTTTAAAAAAAAAAAAAAGCTTGTATAATTGTTATGCATGAGATTTTTTTAACCTGGTGCACTATCGATTGTAGAATCTTTTAAACATTGAATAACAAATTTTGACGTCACTGCTTCCGTAACCACCCGCTATGTATTATTCTCTAAATTATTAATTAAACATCGCTTAGCTCATAGATTCGCACACAAGTGGGAGTTGTAATAATAATATATATGTATTTTCCTTAAAGACCTCGTAAATGAAAAGAAAAGCAGAGAAAATAAAATTAAATTAAATAATTTCAAATGACTCGATACATAAATCGATTTCTTGGAGTCGCGACTGCATTGCAGCGGGATCCAGCGGCCTCGACAGCAAAACCGACCATCGTACAAGATGGGGCCCACCGAGCGACCGCCAGTACCAAGGACGGTAGCATGTCGTGGAAAGCAATTGCCTACCTTTATTTTACCCCGCACATATCGGAGATATATGTATATACTAAAAAGCATTTAGCTGATACAATAAAAAAAACCAGGGTATTGTGGTCGATCGAGGCGGAGACGTGGCTCGATGCGGGCCGAGCTTCTGGTGCTTATTTAATTGCCAGCCGACGTCGGGCTCTCATTTCCGCCCTTATAATTACCCCGCCCGCCCGCTTCCTTCTTCACTCGAGAAGCGAGGAGCATGGGCGAGGGTTTCGCCGATGGGCGGCGGTCGAATGAGATTTCAGGTAATTTTAATAGATCGTATGTTGTCTCTTTCCTTTCTCTGATCGATGCGGCCGATGTGTCTCTTTTGCTCCTTGGGTTTCAAGTTATGGGTGATTTTTGTAGGGTTTACTCTTTTCGTCTTTTGCTTTTTTTTTTTTTGGTCTTGCCAAAGGTTCGTGGCTTCAGGAATTCCCTGTTTCTTTTGATCTGTGAATGTAACTGTGAGTGCGTTAAGTGATGTGGAAGAGTTGCAAGAGCCGCTGTTTTTTGGTTGTGTTTTGTGATTATAGACTTATAGTGGAGAGTTTGGGTACTTGATCACTGCATTTCTTCTGTATTTTTTTTTTTACATTGAAATCAATTTTGTACTTCAGCTCAATTCAACGAAACAGCTGTAGATCACATCAAACACAAGTCGGTTACAACTTGTTTTGCTTCTTCATCCACAAACTCTTTCCACTTCCCACTGAACCTTGGAAATGTGGATCAAGGCACTGCTCTTCTTTCTTCTTTTTTGCACTTAGATCATGATTCAGTTTTCTATATCAAGAGCGTTAATTGTATCATGCAAATGTGTACGCTATTAATACATTATTTTCCTAATTTTAATAACACAATTTCAGAAGAAACTAGAATAATGCGAATCATTAAAAAGAAGCAAAATCTTTCTTGTTGTTTTCCTTATATTTTATTACTTTGGATTCAGACAGTATATATAGCGATTGAATTGCTTGAGCACCATTGAATCACTGTAAGGATTCACTTCCTATCTGAGCAATTTTAAGGACTGTAAAAACTTTATTGTCTAGATAGAGCATGTTGTGGAAGCCATCTATTTCTGCTCTATATTTTCTTTTGGATTTCAATATAAGATTTTTGATACTTGAAGTTGAATGTTAGCTGTCTTAAATAATTTAATTGGCAGCTGAGTTACATTAAATAATAAACTGACATATTCATATCCAAAGCCATCATTGTTTTCTTCTAACTTGAAATCATTCACCTCGCTATTGTTTCTAACTACCAAGCTCTTAGTCTAGTGGACAACTAACATATTTGGAAGTATCTCTATGAACATTTATTTTGATGTATATATACACACACACACACCTATGCTACTATATCTTTGATATCATGGATCAATTGTTTTATGTCATGGTTCTTAGTGCTTCTCGCTTTCGCAGTTCCATAATTTCTCTTATATTTTGTTTTTGCTGAACATCCTAATTACTTTTACAAATTGTCCAGTTTGACAGATGTTTTTATCTTTGACCAAGTGATTGATAACATGATGATATAGACTAACTTATAGTTTGTTTGATTAGTTAATGCAAAAGAAGGCAGCAAGTTTGAGGCAGCAATTGCATAACTTGTAAGAAACTCAAACTCTATTGGATGGTTCTTTTCTTCTAACATTTTTGGTTGATATTTGTGTTGTATCAACATTTTATTTTCCTAATTTCAATTAAACTAGTGAGAACTATCTATCTAATTTGGAAGGATTATACATTTTGATGCATAGCAGATTATACTTTGTTTTTATATTGGACATGGTTATTGTTTTAAATGCATACAGCAATGAGTTCTATGCTTTTTTAAAAAAAAAAATTTCTACAAAGCTCTGCTCTAATAATGGAGACTAAAGAAAGTATTAGTTGACCAAATATTCTTTTTAAAAAAATATGGATATTATTAGTGATATGTTTTTGAATAAAGTTCAGTGGAAGAATAAAGACTTGGAAGACCAAGCTCGATGATGCCAATTGGATATGTATCTTCCTCACCTGGGTTGTTTCCATTCTAATAAATATTAGAATGAAATTAATTGGATGAGTGGGGAAGAAAGAAAATGAGAGAAAGATGGAAAGAAAGACACAAAAGCAACAAATTCCTGGCAATGTGCTCTAGCTTGATATACTACCTACCTCTAATCACAACACTTTTGGATTGGTTATATATCCATCAGTTGGATATTGAAACCGTCGAAGTCAACCATCAATAAGTTTATACTTAAGTTATTTACCCATTTTTCATGGACTGAAATCTATGCTTTGAATATTAGTAAATACCTTAGCGCAAAGTGCTAACAGAGAAAAAAAAGGAGTAAAAGTGAAACTATGATCACTTGGATATATGGATGAGAAGCCAGACAGATGGCTATGTTGAGCTAAAACAGTCTGATATTATAACCACTGGCACCGATCGGGAATTAATAAATATGAGAATAAGAATCAAGAAGCTAGTACTAGGTTTATGGTTATTTAGTGCTGGTTAGTATTAAATTTGAGTAAACTGTGTATGTAGGAGGCTAATGTAGCATATTGGTGATGAGTGTGTAGTTGAGATTATTGAATGGCACAGTGAATATTTGAATTGGTTAAGTCATGCCTATCAATTTACATTGCTTGATCCTCAAGGTTGAACTAACACAACCTAAACCGAATAGACAAAAATACCAATATAAATACAAGAAGGTCTCTAAGATCTGTTGTGATTAATTATCATATTTAAATAATAGATCAGAATGGTAGGAAGGCTGCAAGTCTTATCAACTTGGATGATGAATTTAAGATTAGTTCACATGCATTTATTTGATTACTAAATGCAATACTTGTTTATATAATTACATCCTTATCATGTCCCAACTATCTGGGTCAGTTACTTGACTAGTGATGGTGATATATGTAGCTACATGCTTATGCTATATACTTTTATTTTATCTTATATGATAATTGTGATATAGTCTTCGAGCAACATAAATTGCATGTTTAATTATGATTAATTGAGTAATCATTTGGGAATTAGATAATTTGAGTCCGAATGGCATAACTTAGGTATGTAGGGTTTATTTCTCTCTCTCTCTCGTATGAGATTTGCCGTTAACTATATAATGTCAGTACGAATAGCTTCTAAACAATCATGCTTGACGTAATGTAGGTTATGTGCGCTGCGTGAGTTTCTTGCAATTGTTGCCTCAAGCTCGTTGCCTCCCTTTGCTAAAACTGTGAGTATAAATTTTTAGGGTTCTTGAAATTTTGAGCAAAAGTCAGTAGGATATCTCTTTTTTTAAAAAAAAAATCATCAAGGGGCATTCCACTTTAGTTTTTTATTGAAAGTACGTTCTACTTTACTTTTTAATTATGTATAATTATCCAATTATTATTTAATATTGTTCTGTATTTATCTCTTGTTTAAATTTTGAATCGATCAGGTGCGTTATAACAGTTACGATTTTGTAACTGCTATGTGAATTCATGTTCATGTTGTAGTAGTTACGAAATCGTAAATTTCATTCTTATTTATATTGTCACGGTTTTGTAGTTGCACAATGTTATTTTTGTTGTTATAGTAGTTATGTAGTTGTTATAACGCGTCTAATCAATTTAGAAATTAAGTGGGAGATAATAGTATTACTAGAGGATAATTGAGTAATTATATACAATTAAATAATAGGATGAGCCATCTTTTTTTTTTGATAAAAAATCAAAATGGGTCTTGTGATTTGAAAAAAAAAAAATGCCTTTGCAAATATCTCAGAAAATAAACATTCAAATGGTGAATTACATCTTTATCTTATCGATTCAAATTTGCCATGCACATAAACAAAAAATGTAGAAAAATGGGGGAAATAATCATCTAAAATTTCAATTTAGTAGGCATAATTGCTTGAAATGCATTTCTAATGAACGTTAATGTACACTAACAAACCATAGCAACACGAAGAGTAGGATTGTTCTTCTTGCTAAAATTCCATTTCAACAACTTGGATACGCAAGGCTCATGTTGAAAATCAATACCCAGAATTACAACTGAAAAAAATGTTCATAAATTTGGTAGTGTACACAGGTTTTCAATTTTCTGATAATTTGTTCATCCTTCATTTTCCCCACAAATATTTTTTTGGGGGAAAACAATTATTTTTCACTAACTTGGATATTGTACAATAAAAGATACTCAAAATAGACTGTCTGGGAAATATATTTTGATCTTAGAACCGGATAATAATAATAATAAAATGAAAAGTCCACTAGTGGTCCACGTAAAACGCCCAAATAACCATATCCGCGAGCGCGAGCTGGAGCTCTGCTCCATCATCTCCAAATTCAAGATGAACAACTGCTGGACCGTCGTCCCCGCGACGCTCCACTCTGCTCCCCTCCTCCGGCTTCCGCAACCTTCCCTTTCCCTCCGTCCCTCCTCCCTCCGCAAGCACAAGGCTCCCTGTTGCGCCTCCTCCTCCTCCTCGAGGCCTCCTCGAATCTCGCCGCTGCACAGCCTCACTTCTCTGGTACATTATGGAGTCATCATGGCCGCGGTCAGTTCAACTCTCTCTCTCTCTCACACACACACTCTTTCTTCAATGTTCACTGCTACTCCCTTCTGATCCCTCTTCTTTCTTGTGATTTCATCAGGCCGAAGCGCCGTCTGCGTTGGCGGTCACCGGAGACAACAACATGGAGGAGGATTTGCTGACGACACTTCTCGCCGGCGGAGCCATCCTATTCGTTTACCTCTTCGTGGTTCCGGTGAGTCGATCACTCGTGGCCTCACTTTAAACAGGGTTAGTTCGTGCCTTGTTGAATGAAACTACTTGCTCCGCCTGGCATTGCAGCCCATCGTCATGAACTGGCTGAGGCTGAGATGGTACAAGCGCAAGTTCCTCGAGACCTATCTGCAGTTTATGTTCGTCTTCCTCTTCTTCCCTGGGTAAGTGCAGATTGCAGCCTAAATCATAAAGGAAATCATATGCTGAATTGTGTTAATTCTTCACGATCAAGGTTGCTGTTATGGGCACCATTCCTCAACTTCAGGCCGCTTCCAAGGGATCCAACGATGGAACATCCTTGGTCTACCCCCAAAGACGATGTCCCTCTATACAAGCCCAGAGACTTGACTTGATAGACATTTTAACGCACTGTATGGGAATCATTGGTGTTAAATCAGGATCAATGTCTTTTTTATAGGTTTTATTGCTAAATATATTGCGTATTTTATGATTTCAACAAATTGTTTTCAAAAATGATAAATGCACCCTGTTGGTCTCTTGCACATCGGGAACCATCCTCCCTTCTCTCCTCTATGTAACTGACTCACTCCCATCAGTAGTCACTCACTAGGGATGAGACACCGTGCGTGTGCCTCACGCGTGCGAAGAGGAGGCGAAACAATAATAAGCTCATGATGGATGGCACATCGTAGAGAGTGAAGCAGAGGAAGAGCTAACGGGAAGAAGAAGGGTACGTACAGTGTACGTAGGGGAAGCTATGGAGTTCATACTACACATAGGACGGACAGCCAATTTATTGTCTCCAGGCTCCACCTCCATCCCAAACCCAAAACAAAAACACCGACGACGACGGGCACGACGATCATTTATTGCAGAAATGGAGGAGGAATCTGCGTGTCGCAATAAATGGCCGCGCGCCTCTGCTCTCGTGTCGTACTTCTCTCATGCTCCACTGGCGTCGCCTTTGCTCTTCTTAATCCTTCGCCTTCCACAAGCCACGCCAGAGCATCTCCGAAGGTGAGGGAGAGAACTGGCGATCGACCGACGGCGTGCGCGTGGTTGTTGCTTTGGAGGTGAGGTTATGGGGAATGTTGTCTGGCTCGAGATCAATGGCAGAAGCCTTGATCAGAGATATTGTGCCTAAGTGAGCTCGGACCAGACTTCATTCCTCCTAACCGACGCTACTTTCCCCTAGCTCCACTTCGTTCCTCCCTCGCCCAAGTAAATTTTGAAGGTAAGTTTACGTTCAATTCTCACACTGCATCTTGTAGCTCTGCGGAACTGGTTTGTGTCTGTAAATACTGATTTAGCCTGTTCAGACTGTTCGTTAATTATATACGTAACATACTGAAAACCTAGCTTGTTCTGTTCTGAGTTCTGGCTCAATTTTGTTAATATGAAACCGTAGCTAGCTAGCTAGCGTCTTTCTCGCTGCACAAATGCGTTTGAATGATGCATTTAATGTGGGCACTGTGCGAGTAGTACTGGCACCTCCACCAAATGGAGCAGCAGTACTGGTGTTTGCATTTAAAAGATCTGGAAAAGTAGGAAAATATAATGTGTCTTGGAATGAGCAATGACTTCGTTTGCATTGCATAATTTTTAAGTTTTATTTATTTAATTGATAATCTAAATTAATAATTCATTTATCGTGTATAAATGCACGCGTTGACATCATGGTAGTCCTCTCAGTCACTATGCATGCCAACCCATCATGTGCTCTTCCATGAGATCTCAAATGGTGATAGAACCTACTCCAAACAAAAAAATAGAACAAATTAATAAATGACGGAGAATATTTGTATGGGATCACTGGCACGCAGGCAGAGAAGTCAGACCCGTAGCCATGGTCTCCAAAGTCAACCCGCGTTGACTATTTATCTCATAAAATTTAAAAAGAAACTTCGAGGCCCAAAATTGTCAACGGAACTTCGAGGCCCATAATGACAGGCCCATATTCGAGTTACATGAGGCCCGGCCCACGATATGGAGGCCGGAACAAATATTTGTTCTACATATGCTAATTAGAATTTTTATTCTTAAAACAAACAAATGTAGACAATCTTTGTCGAAGAGAACGGAGTGGCCGAGAGCTCGACTGTCGAGAGCTGAGTGTCGAGAGCTCGACTGTCGAGAGTCGAGTGCCGAGAGCCGAGACATCGAGTGCCGAGAGCTGACTGTCGAGATGAGTGGCCGAGTTGTCGAACCGAGAGGCCAACTGCCGAGTGCCGAGCTGATTGTTGAGACTAATGGCTGAGTTTCGAGGCGAGAGTCGACTGCCGAATGACTGACTCCTTAAAATAGATTCATCTTCTCCGGCGGTGCTTAGAGGTCACGACGGACGTCTGTTTCCAATGATACGACAAAATTGAAAAAACGATCAAACACAGATCGTTCCCCGCAAACTGATCATTACACTCAAAGGCTATCACCGAGGGAAGCATAGGAAAGGGAAGCTAGGATCGAGAACACACACTCTGTGGTCTCCCATCGCTTCTTCTTTTATAACCTCCTCACAACATATCTTCCATTAATTGAAGATTAATGGCTTGATTTGAAACATCAATTTATACGTTACAAAAGATTGAACGGGTAAATTATACCTTGACTGGTTCGACAATCGACGCGTGCAGGTCGTGCTCGCACATAAAATTTCTTACGGGTAGTGCAATTCGGGCCTTAAATTTGCATCCCCTACGCACCCACGCGTGAGAGAGAGTCTCTCCCTATGCATTTGTTCACAACATCAATGCTTGTGATACAATATAAACCAACCAAGTTGCCCCTCAATTATCAATGTGAAACTAAAACTCCTCCACATGAGGGTCTTCTCCATCTTTCCATTTCCTTATTTCTATTCACATTTCCAACAACAAAAATATCTCATATTTCTCTCTATATTTTCCTAAAATTTATAGATTCGCCAAACAATTACAAGGTTTTTACGAAGCTTCCACGCACTGCCACAACGAGCTAGCTAGTCGACGACGACAAATTAAGCAATGTCACACAGCTCGTGGCTTCTTGTTAAAGCGATATGTCAAAGCTCTTGTCTGCTTACTTCTCCTCCGGATATTGGCATACAGCCTGTTGATAACGCGGAAACTGACGTGCCAAATTCATATAAATATTAAAGATATCCAACTATTGACTAACACCATAAACGTACATGCATACATGCATGCATTCGTACTGATCTTATTCATCACTTTTGGCTACCTTCGTACTATATATTCATCAGTTACAATTTCCTACATCTCGTCAGATGTTTCTTTCTTTCAGTATATCGATCGATCTCGTCACTTCACGCGGCAAATTAAAGCAGGTTAATACTGGAAGACAGCTAGCTGTGATGATATTGATATAAGCAAATTCAATGGAAGCTCCAAGTTAATTAACAAGGAGAAATGAAGTGTCGAGTTGTAATGTCTCTTAAAGCTTCAACACGAGCAGCTGCGTGCTTCCGCGCTTCGTATCCAGGAAGCTGCCTTCCGTTGAATTCTTTGCATTCCCCGTACAGTGTTCAGAGAGATTGAAGCAAGACGGAGACATATTTGTACGTGCATTGAGAAATCGAAGGTTTAAACAGAGTAGAAACAGGAATATGAACAGTGGATTGGTGGTGGTCAACAAGGAGATCATTCAGTCAAACAGATGATTCAGAAGATGATTGTAGTTGTGGTCTGCGTGTTAACTCCTGTCTATAAATAAGCGAAGAACATGCTCTGCAATATTCTTCTTGATCAGCATCTGCGAGAACAGAGTGAAGCATGGTAAAGAGCAGCAGCATTGCTCCATCGCCGACGAAGGGAAGCGGCCATGGGAAGAGGCAGTACAAGGGGGTGCGGATGAGGAGCTGGGGCTCCTGGGTCTCCGAGATCCGAGCGCCCAACCAGAAGACCAGGATTTGGCTCGGGTCCTACTCCACTGCGGAGGCAGCCGCCCGGGCCTACGACGCCGCGCTCCTCTGCCTCCGGGGCAACTCCTCCGCCCTCAACTTCCCTACCTCCCCGCCCTTCCCCGGCGGCGTCCCCGGCGTCATGTCCCCCAAGTCCATTCAGAGAGTGGCGGCCGCCGCCGCCGCGGCCGGAGACACCGTGCGGCCTCACACTGTTCCGGCGACCGCGCCGTCATCGTCGATGCCTGAGACAGCGCCCTCGCTGTCAGAACACGCGGAATCGGCGGCGGAGTTGGCCAATGAGGCCTTCACCTCGCTCGAGTCGCTCGATTTCGAGGCATTCTTCCAGTCGCCCAAGTGCATGGACTACATGCTTCACCCGGCGACCTCCTTCTTCGGCGCTCCCCAAGTCGAGGACTGCTGGAACGAAGAAGCGGAGATCAGCCTGTGGACGTTCTGCTGATTGATTAACTATTCAATTACGTGTTGCCTTCTTCATAATTATTAAGAAGTCGATGGCTAACACATATTCGATTTGTTTATGAGCAAAGGAGTGTAGATCTCCAATGGAGCAGCACCTTTTAGTTCAGTTCCCTGACATTTTTCATTCGTATCAGATATTTATGTTCTTATTGTATGAGAAAGAAGAAGTCATTTTCATTGTATTCGAAGAGTAATCTGAGATATAATCCTCAATTATCCGTGTCATTAGCGTCTTAATCGTGTTGTCCGCCGAATTATCCGTGGAACGCCTCCGAATATTACTTCGCATATTCCTTTTTTTCCCATTTACGGCGACGCGAACGAGACTACTCAAAGTTTACCCATTCCAAAAATGGATCGATTGAAAAATTATTCGCCCATGTGATTGTCACTTTTGCTCGATAAATATAAATATAAATATAAACCCTAACTAGTTGCTTCACTAGTCGCATTTGTCCTCTTGGCCTCTCGCCGCCTGCCCGATCTCCTCTGCCTCTTGTTTCGATTTTTTTTTTTGTTTTCATAATTTGGAGGAGATGGAATTGGCCGAGGGATCTCCCAGATCCCTCCTCCCGAGCTTCCTCTACTCGTCTTCCCACGGGTCCAGCAATCTTGCCCTTGATCGCATCCTGGGGAGGACCCTGCCCTCGCCTGCGGTGGCGGGAAATGGTGCTTCGACGGCCCCGTTCGTTGTCGCCCAGGCGCCTAAGGAGTCCGGAAAGATAGAGATGTATTCGCCGATGTTTTACGCTGCCTGCACCGCCGGCGGAATCGCCAGTTGTGGACTCACCCATATGGCTGTTACCCCGCTTGATCTTGTCAAGTGTAACATGCAGGTAAGATCCAGGTCCTTTGTTGATGCTATAAATCTGTGTTGAATCCTTGTTTTTTTGGTGCGTTTCAGCTTTAGAACATTTTTTTTCTGTGCGATTTGACAAGGCGGTCCTAGATTTGGACGATTCATGATTGTTATGAGAATTCATGTGTATTGATTATTTTCAGTCGCCATTCATGTTGATCTAAACATTTAATTCATTGGATAGGCTTCAAGTTAAGTTTCCTCTCTCATTGTGTTTTTCTATAGATCGATCCAGCCAAATACAAAAGCATCTCTTCGGGATTTGGGGTCTTGCTCAAGGAACAAGGGGCCAGGGGTTTCTTCAGGGGCTGGGTTCCTACACTGCTCGGATACAGCGCCCAAGGGGCATGCAAATTTGGCTTTTACGAATTCTTCAAGAAGTATTATTCAGATCTCGCTGGCCCTGAGTTTGCATCCAAATATAAAACTTTGATTTACCTCGCTGGATCTGCATCTGCCGAAGTAATCGCTGATGTGGCTCTCTGCCCCTTCGAGGCAGTGAAGGTGCGAGTCCAGACGCAGCCTGGTTTTGCTAGGGGATTGAGTGATGGCTTACCAAAATTTGTCAAATCTGAAGGTGTTGGAGGGTAAGCTATTTTTTTCTCTTACCTCCTATTATATAATGAGAATTCGTCTCCTTTTCATCTTCGTAGTTAATTTTGCTGTACTGTAATTTGGTTTTGATACAGACTTTACAAAGGAATAGTTCCACTCTGGGGGCGTCAAATTCCCTGTAAGTAAATTGCCTTTTCTCTCTCTTTTTTGTTTGCTTTTAATTCTCTTTCCTGCTTATATTAAATGGCTAGTATATTTAGTGGGTTTTCTTTATACTGGTGTTTATTAAGCAGTGTCTTTGCCAATCTAACATTTTTGTCATTGTATACGACGGATCTCTCTAATTAAAAGAGGTTACCTTCACTTTCTACTTTTCTACTATATGAAATTCATTTCTTGGCTATGTGCATATATGCTTGATAATGTTTACAAATGCTGGATTCTGCAGTGATGCAAAATCAAAAGCATTTTTTAGAGCTTTAGTAAAGATCAATTTAATGTACTTTGAATATCCTCTGTTAATTTGATCAAGACACATGTTAGCTCTTGTTTTCAATTTTCTCATTTATCTTTTTGTGAAACTCTTATATTCTTGTCCCTTGTGTGCCTATCTTACATGCTTAGACTGGCATTAAGCTGGTTTATGATGATTTGATTACCAACTAACTTATTTGAGCACCAATTTAACAGTTGAGTTATAGACTGATTTGCTAGGTTTATAACTTGCTACACACAAATCATGAGATTCAGTTGGTTGGCAAAAATTTTATTTTTAAAGTTATGTAGTATGTTTTATTTCTAACAAAATTTGAAAGACGGCGTATTTTATCTGCACCATAAATTAAGATCACAATATCTGACCTCACTTAATGGAATAAAGACTTGGTTGTTGTTGTATAAATTAAGATCACAACTGGCAGATGAAACTCTTGTACCAACATGCAAATAAAATAACTGCTAAATAATAACCTTACTATGTGTGTTTTTGTAAATGTGTGAGAATAATTTCATGGATAAGTACAAATTTCATTTTTATATCAACGGTGTACATATGCCAATATTCAAATGGATAACAATCATTTATGAACCAATCAACACCTTGATATCCTAATTGTGATATTTAAACCAACATGAAATTTTCCATGTAGCTTTTATAATGCCACTAGATGGAGGGAAACTTGATTGCAGCTTATTATGCATTTGAAGTGTGGTCCCTACATCCTGGTTGCAGTAATATCTCTTAACATGTAATGACATTGATTATAAAATGGTTTTGGAATTGTGAATTTGTTTATACTTTAAATCCACTGATTAATAACTGTAATCTTTGTGCTTCTACATGAATCTATTTTTTTTGTTTTTATGCATTGTTGATGCAGCCTCATGCTTCCCTATAATATATGTATGGAAAATGGAGGTTGTTGATCTTTATAAATTTTCATCCTTCTATATTCCTACCTATGTCCCTATAATGCATATTTTTTGCTCCCTAGGCTGTTGAGTAATATTTGGATTTACATTATGCAAATCAAATAGACAGATCTAAAATAAATTGGTCCAACAAATAATGTTGTTCCTGCATCTGAGATGCCATTCCAATGCAATATTTTTATACTTTTACTAATTTCAGTATATTTAATTTAATTTTCTTAAGCTTATTTGTGATCAGGTTATCTTGTGAGTCTATAAAATATGCCACACTCATTTTCTCTACTTATTCCAGACCAATTGAAGTTTCATTTTTTCATGTAAAATTTCTCCGCCATCACAACTGCTGATTGAGTCTTATCCGATGAAATAGGTTTGCATTTAATTGAACTGTTTGACGTCCTTGCTTCTCTCTCTCAATCTGTTGGGTGTTGCTTCATTTGTTGCACGTCCCATGTCAGGTGGCAATGCTATAGTTGATTAAACAGTGCCATTAATGCTTTATATTGGATGGTGTATGAAATATGTAACAATATTAAAGTCATATATCTGTATGATATATCAAATTGTTATTTCTTGAGATGAATTTTATTTTAACTACTTCTAAGTCTTGTGCACTTTTGTTATCTTTTTAATCAATTTGGGTTAGATAAAATCTTCTTGATCTTATTTCATGTTATTACAAAATTCCATTAAAATATTTACTGAAATTATGTGCACAGATACTATGATGAAATTTGCATCATTCGAGACTGTGGTCGAGATGGTATACAAGTATGCAATTCCTACACCTAAAGATCAGTGTAGTAAGCCACTTCAGCTCGGTGTGAGCTTTGCTGGCGGATATATTGCTGGAATATTCTGTGCAATAGTTTCTCATCCAGCGGATAACCTTGTCTCATTTCTTAACAATGCCAAGGGTGCCACTGTTGGTGATGTGAGTTTTAAAACTTACTATTTTATAAGCTCTTTTTTTCTATTTTTATCTTAGATGACCATTTTGATTTGTTATTGTTTGTCATCTGTATCTTTTTTTTTTGCTCTTGCTCTTATTATGACAACTGATAATTCAGTTGACTCAATGTTTGTTATGTCTATCAGGCTGTGCAAAAACTTGGTTTGTGGGGTCTATTCACCCGTGGTCTTCCTCTTCGTATCGTCATGATTGGTACTCTAACTGGTGCTCAATGGGGGATTTATGATGCATTCAAAGTCATGGTTGGCCTGTAAGTTTCTAAAGCTGCTATTATTTTGTTCTTGGATCTTAAATCTTTTCTTCTATATCCAAAACTCCAAATGCTTAAACATTCTTGATATTTTTCAGGCCTACAACTGGTGGGGTTGCCCCGGCCGCTGCTCCTGCCGCAGAGGCTTCTAAGCTGGAAGCCGCTGCCTGATCATTTATAATTATCAATAATGTAAGATTTGAGAATTATAAGCTCATTCTATGTGGAAGTGTTGAATGCTTCCAGAGCAACACATGGTTTTTGACTTGATTTTTGCGGATGGTCTCGTTCCCATCTTCCATTTTGGAGGAATGCTGCAGCGTTTAGCACTGTAACAAACACAAGCGTCCTGAGGAATTATCAGGAAGAGTTTATTATTTGATTTTGAGATAAACGTTAAAAATGAATGGATCAGTTGGCAGCTTTGACTGCTCCAAACTTGTTGATCTGTCTCTCTTCATCGGCATGTTGTGTTCTATTGTAATTCCTTTGTCTGCTCGCCGTTTCATTTAGGCAAACAGGTGGGGCATGCTACTATAATCACCAGTGACTGCTGCCAAATTAGTAAGTTGTCTGCTAAAGCATTGTTTCAGTAACAAGCAGTATAAAAAATACATTTATTTTGTCTTTCGCAATTAAATTCCACAAGTTTAATATTGTGAGTGCAGCTTACTGAAGCAGCTCATTCTCCTCTCAGGGGAATGGCTAGACCAAACCATGTACGCCTTTTTTCAACATTGGGATGCAACGACTGTTCATGTCCTTCTTGTCTTGGTAACCTTGGAAGATCCGCAAGTTGCTTTAGACTTTGAGACGGAAGAAAAGTTGGCCTCCACTGATCAAAGAAGAAATGTAGGAAATAATGTTGCCGGCGGGCTATTATGTCCATCTCTGAGAACAGTGATAGAAAGAGGCCAACATAATACACCGCTCAGCCTTTTGGAGATCAAGTACATGTTCTTGTTCCATAGACGCTCGCAGCCAAGAGGCCTCTTTAAAAGACCAAGCAGATGTTCTTGTTCTAAAACCTGAGAAAGGAAGCATAGTGCCAATTGACCGTACCATGGTGGATGTCGATCGTCGGATGTCCGCCCTCGGCCCGGCCCACGCAGCCGGCCTTCGCCGTCTGTCGGTCCGCGCCGCCACAGCTCACGCGACTTCCACCACGACGCACCGCCTCGGCGTCCTCTCACTCCGCCCCCTCGCGGAGGTCATCCTCTCCCACCTTCGCGGCGCCTCCGTCCCACTACGCCCGAGACTCTCCGAGCCTGAGCTCGCCCGCCTCGAGGCCGACCTCGCCTTCTGCTTCCCCCCGGACCTCCGCGCCCTCCTCGCCCTCGCGCTCCCTTCCGGCCCCGGCTTCCCGGACTGGCGCGCCCCCGGGCCTGGTATTCTCCTCCGCCTGCCTCGCTCCGCCGCTGCACTTCAGGTAGCCCGCGGCTCCTTGTGGCCGCATTCGTGGGGTTCCCGCCCTGCTGACCCCGCCCGAGCTCTCAGACGGGCCCGTGCTGCTCTGCGCCGCGCACCGCTGCTGATACCACTCTTCGGCCGCTGCTACCTCCCCTGTTTCCCCTGTCTCGCCGGGAACCCTGTTTTCTACGTCGACGACTCCCGCATCTTCTGCTGCGCCCTCGACCTCACCGACTTCTTCCAGCGTCATTCCCCCTTTTCTTCGCACCCGAGTTGCTCTTCCACTCTCCCCAGCCTCGAAGCCGCCCGATGGATCGAGTTCTGGAGCGACGCCGCCTCCGATCACCGCCGCCGCATCTCCTCTTCGTCGTCGTCCTCCACTTCCTGCTCTTATTCTTCGTCGCCGCCTCCCGATCCGGATCGCTTTGTGGAAATCCGTTCTCCAAGGCTGCCAGACTGGGTCGGGTGCTACTTGGACGGCATCGGCTCCGCCCTAAGGCAAGGAGGGTGGGGCGAATCGGACGTCCAGGAGATGGTCCACGTACCCGTCTCCAGTCTCTTCGACGCCGGCGACGAGCGCGACGCGAGGTCTAAAATATTGGTCGATCCAGAGTCGGCGCTAGACGCCCTGCTCGTGAAGGCGGGGCGATGCTCAGATTCACTCCGGCAGGCGGGGTGGAGCCCCAAAGACGTCTCCGACGCGCTGGGCATCGACCACTCCCGGCGAAAGGGGAGAGGGCGACGGTCGAGGGTGACGGTACCGCCTGCGATCGCGCTCAGGGTGGAGAAGCTCGCACGGGCGGTGGCCCGATCGTAACTTGCAGGCGGTGTCCAGATTCAAAGTGCAAGCTCATGGAGAGGAGGGTGCATGGTTGGGCGTGCGCAGTGCAATCCTCCGCTAGCATGTCTGCAGCGCTTTGTGTCTTGCTGCAGTGCTGAGCTGGGGTGGTCGCGCAGGCGAAAAGAGGCACGCACGCTGCCTGGTGACGTTGGTTCATGTGCTGCTCCTCTTTTGTTATAGCTGCTGCTGCTTGATTGGTTGCTTACTGACCAACTGCTGGTGCACGGTCGGTGTGGTCGCACGCCATTACCGTGGCAGGGTGTGCGACTGCTGCTGGGTTGGGTTTGCATGCAGGTGATCTGTGCCCGAATGAGAGACACAAATCCAGTACGTACGACGATCGACTGAGCAATGTCGATCGAAGGCAACGGAAGCTACGTCGAGGTACGTGTGCATGACGCACAGGTTGCGCCATGAATCTTACAGTACGAAATTGACGTGGCCCGACCCGATCAACACCTGCGCTGTGATTTTATTATTACATGTAATATCAGAACTCGATGGTTGTGGAACTGAAATATTTCAATATATATTTCAATATATATATATATATAAGGAAAATAAAAGGAGCCCATTGTACATATAAGATAATGATATCCTCCACATTTCTTCACGTGTGACACTCATCCGCGACTAAATGGACAGGAGTATTCGAATCACTTCCGGACGCCTGACTCACTTGGACATGCACTTAGTCATGAATGATGCACGCATAAGAAGACATATATCATATCAAGTATATATATATAGAAATATGTTACTCTGTACATCTTATTATGCACGATTTGTCTATCACAGAAGATTCTAAGTGTCCGAAACTGAAACAGTATTATTTTTATTTATTTTTTAAGTTTACAATTAAGTCATTTAAGATTTTTATTTTAAAATTTAGAGGTTAGATTATATAATTAAGTAAAAAAATTTTAAAAATAAAAAAAATTAGTTGCTCATGGAGTGTATCGAGTTGTTATCCCATACTTTTTATCAGACACACTCCAAGAGCAACTAAAATTTTTTATTTAAAATTTTTTTATGCTTAATATTTGTAATCCAACCCCTATATTTTAAAATAAAATAATAATATATAAAAATGATACTGTTTTAACACCCGTGTTTTTTGTTAAAATCGAATGCACATCGACACACAAGGTATTATTATATGGATATATCTATATATATATATGTACGGCGATGAATATATATATATATATATATATATATATATACGGCTCCGGTTTATCGCGCGATATATGGATATATATGCGCACAGAACGGATGCTCAGGTTAGCATTTCTATATATATATATATATATATATATATATATATATATATATCAATTTTAGCTGTTCGTGCAATATTTCTTTATAACTCTGGACATATATCATGAAAGAAATGTCTACATTTTCATTTGAAGAAGAGCAACTCCTATTTACTCCATTCATAAATAGTCAAAAATTTAAAATGTATTTATTCACAAAATGTTCTTGGCTTTGACAAAAGTAAATAGTTTTAATAAAATTAGTTATTTCTTAACACATTAAAATAAAAAGGGAACGTAATCAAAACAATTACAACTTTTTTTTAAATTGATTTTGGGACGCTCCTTTTAAAAATAGAAGTTTAAACAGCTCCAAAACAGAGCATTAATAGAAATTGATGGCCGAGAAAAAGAGAGAGTTCTGTTTGAGAGAGCATACCAATCGTCTGCCAGGCTAATGCGTGAATTCTCCCTTTCTCCCCGGGCCTCTTCTTCTTCCTCCTCCAAATTGAAGCATTCTCAGCATCATTCATAGCTTTTTCCTAGATTTCCACAGGTAATCTTCATTATCTTATTTTCATAATCATATCGCAAGGTTGAAATTGTTTTTCAGAGAAGATTCAATGATATAACAATTAGGCAATTCTCTGAATTTTCAGCAGCTTCAAATCACAATGCATGAGTGGCCTGTTTAATTATCATCTGTTTTGCTTAATTTTACGTTCTCTCAGGTTTCTTCCTTGTTTGATTTCTTCATTTCCAACAAAATTTAGGATCCACGATTCTCGGAGTCCATTCGAACTCGCCATTTTGATTTGAGTTGAGATCATTGGTACATGAAAATGAAGTAGAAGCATGAATTATTCAATGTCTGACATTTCTATCGAGTTCATAATTTATTTACTTTCCGAAATCAGCTGAACAGATCGATCGTTCCTCAAACTCGATTACAGAGGGAGCGATCAATAAATCAGCCTTCCATGGCGCATTCTTCTTCATCGCCAGAAAGTTCTTCCAGCCCTTCTTCATCTTCTCCATCGCCTGCAATCTTCAAGAAAGAAGACGGCGATCAGCACCAGAAAGGGCTCGAAATTGATGACAGTTTCTTTCTTAATGATACTCAAGTGCTCCATGATCATTTAATCCAACTCGAACTTGCAAAACACGGGGAATCAGAACTTGATGACCAGATTTTGCTGCTCTCTAATCATCTCGTTGATAATTCTGGATCGAAGAGGAGTCTTCCTGATGCACCAACACAACGTGACATTGTAACACCACCTTCATTCAACGAGCCGAAAAATGAGAGCGAGAAGAAAGACGACGATAGGATTAACAGAGTACTCGTTGACACAGCTGCACCTTTTGAGTCGGTTAGAGCAGCTGTCACAAAGTTCAGAGGGATTGTCGATTGCAAAGCTGAAGAGACACTGTCCGTAGAAGTAATGTTTAATTCCATACTCTCTTTTCTCCCCCCTCAATATATATATCTTGATCGCTAAAACTAATATTTTGTTCAAGAATTCGCAGAAGCAAAAGCAAGCTCAACTTGAACTCAAGAAAGTGCAAGAAGAGATTCTCAAGTACCAACAGAGATTCCAAGATGAAGAAACGGCTACGGGACAAATTCTGGAGGAGCTTGATTACTTCAAAGGACATGCAGAAGAGCTGAACCTTCGGTTGGAGAGAGCAGAAACCCTAAAAGAACAAGCAAAGCAGGACTCTGCGCTTGCTGATCTGAGGCTGAGAGAAGTAGCGCTAGGAATTGCAAATGGTGCAAGCCTCGCGTCCAGGGCACAGCTGGACGTGGCCAACGAGAGACATGCAAGTGCCGTTGCAGAGCTGAAATCAGTAAAGGAAGAGTTGGAGCTCAGGCGACTCGCATATGTTTCATTGCTTCAAGAAAGAGACGACATTGCAGTTCAGAAAGCTGCTGATTCTTTTGCTGCGACGAAAGAGATCGAGATGACCGTCCAGGATCTGACTCTCAAGCTGATTTCAACCAAGGAGTTGCTTGAATCAGCTCATGCCGCGCATCTTCACGCAGCAGATCAAACTAGTATTGCAGCGCTGACACTGGATATAGAAAAATTGATGTGGCAGAATTTGCTTAAGCATGCAGAAGAAGAATTACAGCAGGTTCATGAACAGATGCGATTGACAGACGATGTGAAGTCAGAATTATGTAGAGCTTCGACACTTTTACTTAATCTAAAAGCTGAGCTAGTTTCACTGGATTATGCTACGATGGAGATTGAAGAACTGAGGAGCCACATTGAGAAATCGACAGAGAGTGTTAACAGCTTAAAGATTCAGCTCTCTTCACTTCAATGTGACTTGGAAAGGGAAAAGGCAGCCTTGAGAGCCATGAGACAGAGGGAAGACTCTCAATCTGCGTCCATCTCATCGCTCGAAGCACAACTTTACAGGATGAACCTCGAATTGGAATTGGTTCAGAAAAGAGAGGGTGCCAGAAAGAAGAAGTTGACTGGCGAGAAGCAAGCTAAACTGCAAGAAGCATCTGAAGAGGCAGAAAAAGCTAAACAACTAGTTAATACGGCGCGCGATGAGCTAAGGAAGGACAAGGAAGAAGCTTTGCAAGCCAAGGCAGAAGCCACCGCAATGGAGTTGAAACTGACTGCTGCTCTGAAGGAGATTGAGGCAGCCAAAGCGTCGCAGGCGCTGGCTAACTCGGACGTCAAATCCCTTCAAGCAAGCAGAGAGGACTCCAATGGAGTGACATTGCCGTTCGAGGAGTACCATGCACTCATCGAGAAGGCGAAGGAAGCAGAGGAACAAGCGAAGGATCTCATCATGTCGCCTATTAAGCAAATGGAGGCAACGAAGGAGTCCGAGTCAAGAAGCTTAGAGAAACTGGAGAAGGCAAAGGAAACATTGGAGGGAAAGAAGAAGGAACTGAGGGACGCCATGGAGAGGCTCCAGAAGGTCGAGGAAGAGAAGCTTGTTATGGAGCAGGAGCTAGACAAACCGAATGACGAACAAGAGCATGAAAGCTTCGATGCCAGAGAGAGGCCCGGAAAGTGTTTAAGTGAAGTAGACGGTGAGAGCTCGACAGAGAGCCCCAGGGGTGCTATGGAGCGTGCCATTTCTACGTCGCCTGAGCCCAAACGGAGGAAGAGGATGTTCTTTGCAAGGATTGTCACGTTTCTGGCGAGGAAGAAGGTTCAGTCGCTCAAGTAAAGAGGCAGCCATCCTGCTGTATCGAGATTAAGTTTTGTTTAAACAAGGATGATAAAAATGATATTATTTTTTACAGTTTGCATTGATAATCATAAACTATTTTCCCATATTTAGTATCAGAACCACTTTAAACTACACATATTTAAATTAGAATTGCAGGGCTTTACCCTTTGTAGGGAGAGCCCTTCCAGAAATTCTCGATGGCGCTGGGTCAAACCCAGGCCAAAGAGGGGGTTTGGAAATAGTTTTCAACCAGCAATTGTCGCGCCTCGGTTATAACCTCACTAGCTGCGACATTGCCCCAAGCGCAAAGATAGTTTCACCGTCGAACCCCGCGCCAATTTTATAGTGTAAGCCAGTCTCCGCATCATCTAAAATACCAGATGTGGGACTAAATTTTATTCTCCAACCTCAAAGAATACTTGCCCGGTCGTGGGAGCAACGCCATCCTGGTCGTCCCCGGCCTTACTCCGGCGAGGCCTTGCGCCACCTACCCGAAGGTGGAGAACGGACTCGTGATCAGCGGCGATCACAGAAGCTCAACAAGTGAATTTCTGGCAGTGCCTTCTTGTTGCATGCAGTTGATCGACCTTCTCCCTGCGCTGCTTCTCTTCGTGGTTCGGTTGGTAGACTCCAACCGCTGCTTCTCCGGTGAGCGACGCTTCCTCGTAGTACATGTTCCTGAGCCTATCGAAGTAGCTAGCCGCCAATGCAAACTCGCCACCAGCACCGATTGGTTTCTCTGCAAACTGTGGAACTGTCATCTTCTCCGAGATGGTGTTGTGAAGTTGGAATTGAGAG